>NC_090874.1:61893855-61896355 GCF_036669935.1 Montipora foliosa
CTTCTTGACATCTCAATGACCTACGTGGTGGCGCAACTCACCAACTTCGCAAAGCTTGAGAGCGGAATTCCCTAGATCAGTTGCATGGGAGGACTTGCACCGGGCCCAAACCCACTTTACGCTGCCGCGTATTGATGCAAACCTTGGACCTCTCACCGATCCTGACAAAAACGTTCTGGTGAACGGCTATATATTACGCTCGACGCAGACGTTCCTTTCATTGTGGTAACACAAATTGATCAAAGGCTGTTGATAAGCAATTTATAGCGCATGCACAAATCGGTTTTGATCGGACACAATTTAACAATGGTTGACTGACATATTTAAAGTATCTTTATTAAAAAAAAAGCACCGACTGGTGGCGTCACGTAAAGCCGATCATTAAAGCGAATACAGACACATTGTATTCATCAGCATGCAATCGATTCAAAAAAGTATGCGCCTTGAATCGAGACTTTAAGTCATCTGATTTATTGTAATACATGTCAAGAGTAGTCAGGCTTAAAAACGCTTTTATTTTGTGCGACGCATTACAACACGTTTCTTGCCTTTTCGTTTGTACGGAACTCTCGAATTTCAGAATTGAATTACTTCCAGACGAGTGGTGAATTTTCGAGTTTATAACGATACGCGAGGATCTCTTGTCTCCTCTGGAAAGTCACATCGCTATAAACTTTGTATAGCAATCTGTATACATGTTGAATATCTGTTGGCATAATGTTTAACGTTCCTGCAGCAAACACACACAGATCCTATACCAAAGCAGGGGAACGACAGTTGAAAGTAAGTAATTTTAAAAGGATAGGATAGCCATGCTTGAGGAAAGCTTTTTCCCTTGTCTAGAAAGGTCACTTAGCATACCAGTAAACAAATTTGTTCAACTTTGTTCGCTGTTTTGGCCCTAACCATGCACAAACCACGCGATTTTTCTAAAAGAAAGCCAATCAATAGTTTCGATTAATTTATTCAAAATTCAGTTGAGAACCGAGGACAACAGATTGTGCATGGTACGTCACGGTCAAGTTAACATGAAGTGCGACGGTACTGTTCTCTTTCCGGGTTTCATAAGCAGTTCATCTATATGAACTATGTTTACAAAAACAAACAAACAAAAACAAAACCTTAATTTTTTTTCCGGCAATTAAGAAAAGCAAACACAACAACGATAATAACATTTCTGTATTAATATAAAAGGCATTGGGAAAATAATGATAATAACCACGATAATCTAGAATAATGAAACATTTCAGCGGGTTAAGAGATGAGATTTTCCAATAATCGTTATTCTACAGGCTTATTTCTTGAGGTGCCTGCAGTTTCAACACTTCGGAGAGGATTGAAATAACAGGTAAGAAAGGTAGAATGTCTGTATGTGATACATATCATTCAAGTCACCCCATGCAAAACTTAGACAGGAAGAAAGTGCAATACAAGGGAGCTAATGGCGCCATTTTTCCTCTCCCTGTACTCTCTGACTGCTGATCGTTTATTTATTTTGGTAAAGTAAACCGGTAATGAGGAATGGACGCTTTTATGGCCAATTTTAGAAAACTGAGATGTTTTGTAAGTCTCACACGTAAGTCAAATCTCGTTGTTTTGTAAGTCATTACTTAGAGGCCACGACCAAACAAAACATCCGTTCTTAAACGAAGGCGACGGAAAGATAAAGCCGAATGTCAACCTTCCAGATTCAACAGAAGTCTAGTAACAAAATCTCATTGCTCTTTAGTTTATTTTGTTACATGCATCTTTTGCTTTCAAAAAAACGGCGGACTACTCTATCTCTCTCCGCGAAGTCAATGACAGCAAAACTGCTTCCGGCGAGACGAGGGAAACTCGCGCGAGGTGTTTTCTTGTAAAATCAAACAAACGATAAAAACAAAGAATGCGACGGAAAATGCCGCAAGCACTGTATGTCCCCATTAACTTATCTCCAATTGATTATGGAGTCATTAAACACTCCTAATTTTAAGCATTGAACCATTTTACAACCTTTTACGGGAACCTCATATCAAAACACGATATCATGCGGTGATGTTGAATCATTCGCTGAAAGGTATGTTGTTGTTCATCTCTGTTTCGCTTTCTATGGTTCTTTTCATTTTACTCAAATATTCTCTGTATATCTAACGCAGAGAGAGATATGCGTTTCGCATGATTTAGTGTGAATACTTAGCATAGCATGTAAAGACAAACTTATTAGACTTATTGTGTAGCGCGGAGAACTTAGGATTCAATCAGTACAATCAAATGACCTTTGTAAAACCAAAAAGAGAAAGATTTTTCTCTATGAAGCGATCGAAAGAAATACTTGCTATCTGAATTTTTTATCTGCATGCACTGATGCATGCCGTATAAATTAAAATGGTTAAAATGGCGCGAAACTCATCATTGAAATGGCGTTGTATCTGCTCAACGGTTTTGAACATTTTCCTCTGAATTAAACATTCAGGGGAAAATGTTCAAAACTGTTATGAAAATTGCCATAAGATCATGTCGA
>NC_090874.1:61951355-61956355 GCF_036669935.1 Montipora foliosa
TCTCTCATCTGGCCACTGTATAATAAACAAAAAGACTCCTGATGTTAAGGGCGAGAGATTAAGACTGCCAAGTGAATGTGGAGTGAATGGACTTGTGATAGGTGAGAAAATTTTGCTTTTTATAAATTTTGCTTTCTATTGAGGCAGTGATTCATTTTGAAAATTGTGTTAATGGGTACAGTGTACCCCTCAGGCAGAAATCAATGGGTCACAACTCAAATGCAATGGGTCAAAATTGTAACCAAGACAAGTTGTAGTTTTATTTTTTCAATCATATAATTGATGTTTCTTAAACCACAGACATCTGAATCTTAATCAATAAATACCTATATAAAGAGAAAAGAAAAAAAGTCCTCTACCTATCTATTAATATACATATAGTGTATATTTATAGATATCATAGGTAGAGGATTTTTTGTCTTTTCTCTTGGTATAGGTATTTATTGATTAAAATTCAAATGCCTGTGTTTAAACTTGTAAAGAAATTACGACTGTAAAACAGAACAAATAAAACTGTCATTTAGTGTCTAATCACTGTAATATTCAGGAAGTCAATTTGAGAAGAACTTGCAGTTTAAACAACACAAGAAAAGGACACTAGTTGTCTATTAAAAAAGAATAGTGCTTTTAGAGATCTTTAGAACACTAAATGACTTCAAGAGAAAGCAAACACACGGAAATTTGCATACGTCCTTAACAGCACGTGCTCAGTAACGTGATACTCGTGACAACAATACAATCGTTCGAACCTTGTTTCGATTATTCCAAGAATCGTGTTTGTCGCTCGCATGAAAAGTTTCTTCTCTGAACAAACAGTGCGGAGATAAAACATACCTTCTTCGTTCATCTAGGCTTTCTTGTGCACTGAAATTTGCATCCTTGGTGGCGTGTTGATATTCAGCTGTCGAACACCTTTGAATGACTTTCCGTGGGAGTTTTTGCGCTGTTCGCTTTCGCTTGAAGTGTGAACTCTGACTATTTATTAAGTCGGAAGGTTCAAATAAACGTGTATGCGTTGTATGTTTATCATTTCAGGTGTGAACTTTTAGCTTTTGTCTTTACGTATATCATTAAATGCGTGCTTTTTTCACTCTGTTTACGTTAACAAAAATAGTTCGCAGTTATTAATTGTGTAAGGATAATTGTTCTCAAATTCATCTCATCCTTTTGATAACTCTCAATTTTTTGGTGCGTCTTATAACCGAGTATTTTCGCGTAATTTTCAGTTTGAGAACTTAGCTTGATTAAACTGCTAAGTTTGGGGTGCGCCTTATAACTGAATGACTACGGTATGCGTACTCAGGACGCGCTCGACGGAAACCAATGGGTATTTAATGAATGTAATGCGTAAAATACGCAAAACGCAGGGCAAAATGAATCACTGTTTAGGCATTTCATTACCTCATTGCTAGAGCCCACATGGCTTTTGTTCAGTGCCAATACTCTTAACTTACAATTTAGCTGACCAAAAAGGAATGAGATTGGGTATTACAAGACTACTGCCAGGGTTGCAAACAAAAGAACTGAATGGTACTGTTTTCATTAGTTTTCCATAATTTCAGATATTCCAAATTTTAAATGTTGACAGAATTTTGCTGTTATTTACAGGTTTTTCAGATGGTTATTATGGGGAGGCAGATATTGTTGTTGTCCCAAAGTATGAGCAGGAACAAGGAACAGGTGTGATGCCAATAGAAACCCCTTACACTTTTTGTCCCTAATGGTACATACTGTACATTTCCTTGCAAAATATGCATGTATGTGTAATGGCTCTTGTACAGTACCAGTCCAAAACTAACATCCGGTAAATTAAAATGATACATGGTTTCTGTTGGCAAGTTAACAACCAACCAACCATAATGGCTCTCTCCATGGTGCAAAGTTAAAAAATGGTGTGGGATACGACAAGCCTGAAAAGGTGGAATTCCTGAAAGTGGAACAAAGCTGTGACTGGGTTATATCGGGAAAGGAATGAGGTGCGGATGTGAGCAGACGTGGTTTCTTTGTGGGGGAATGTTGTGTAACATCCCAAAAAAATGTTGCAGAGCAGACAAATTATTTAGTGTTTGTGAATGGAACTGTACATCCGTCACCTAATTCTGCAATCATAATCCATCATCTGAAGCATTCTCAATTCTTAGATCAAAGTTGCCAGATATGGAGTGTGGACTGGACTTATTAACTCTAAATTAGGCTTTTACTTTGTGTAGAAGACACAGATGACGTAACAAAAGCTTTAGGGGTCTCTACTGCTTTCAAATTCTGATTAGGTATTGTTTCACAATTTTTGTTCTATTGTGTTATGTCCGTCTTTTACATGAAATAAATACCAATTTAAGATCTGGAACTTCCACTCCACAGTGAAGGTGGAGGAAGGTCACTTGAGTGATTCCAAAATTAAGATCCTAGACTACCACAATGATAACAATAAATATTTAGGTGACTTTATGTAATGTTATTCTACTAGTTCTGGTTTCTGCTGAAAGCGAAGAGCCAGAAACAATACGGCCGAGGACTGCCGGTAAGTTCTGAGTTATCTGCAAATAGTGTACGGTGCTTTCCAGATATTGTTTTGTTTATGCAATTGGATCTCTTGAAACACAAGTCTGTGTGGATGTGCTAAAATTTCAGGTGCGAAAATTTAATTTTGACTCCTTAGTTGAATGAAAGACAACTTGAAGTCTGGTGCTAAAATATCAATTTAAGGACGTTTGCGCCCATTGCTACTGTGCATCTCTAGTGCGCACACTATTCATTAGGCACGCGCGTGCCATGTCATGTATTTCAAGCGTGTGCACCGATTCGAAAACTCAACAAAATATAGAGCTGATGACCTTTGCATTAATTTGGTGTGCGAATATTTTTGTTGGATGCTCGGTGACCCACACTTTTTTTTTTGGCAGATCACTTCCTTTTCTGATTCTTTCCATTATCCAAAAACCATCAAATCTGTATGTGGGAAGTTTTAAATATTTCTCATGTACTATTGACGTAGGGTCGAATTGGTACATGGATACAGGTGTGCATGACTTTGAAGTTGCATTTTTTTAAGGCTAATTCTACCTGATTTAATGACATATGTAGCAAAGATCCATCAAATAGGCCTATATATGCTGTGCTTAAACACACACAACTTAGATATGATTCTTCAACTTTAATATATGCTGATAGTAAAAATCTGCCTGGAATCGCCTTGAGTGACTGGAAATCCTAGAAATGCTATGGTCTGTGATACGCCTTATCTCCAAAACGAGTTCGGTGACCCCCAAATTTTTTTACGTTTTTAATATAATCTTATCAATTTCTACCTGCAGTCACACAAGTCTGTGTGGATCTTCTAAAATTTCAAGTGCTAAAATTTCATTTTGACTCCCTAAGTTGAATGAAAGGCAATTTGAAGTCTGGTGCTAAAATATCAATTTAAGGACGTTAGCGCCCATTGCTACTGCGCATCTCTAGTGCGCACACTATTCATTAGGACGCGCGTGCCATGTCATGTATTTCAAGCGTGTGCACTGATTCGAAAACTCAACAAAATATAGAGCTGATGACCTTTCCATTAACTTGGTGTGCGAATATTTTTGTTGGATGCTCGGTGACCCCCAAAGTTTAAAAAATAGGGACTTTTAGGTGTAACATCCCAAAAAAATGTTGCAGAGCAGACAAATTATTTAGTGTTTGTGAATGGAACTGTACATCCGTCACCTAATTTTGCAATCATAATCCATCATCTGAAGCATTCTCAATTCTTAGATCAAAGTTGTCAGATATGGAGTGTGGACTGGACTTAATAACTCTAAATCAGGCTTTTACTTTTTGTAGAAGACACAGATGACGTACCAAAAGCTTTAGGGGTCTCTACTGCTTTCAAATTCTGATTAGGTATTGTTTCACAATTTTTGTTCTATTGTGTTACGTCCGTCTTTTACATGAAATAAATGCCAATTTAAAATCAAACTTCCACTCCACAGTGAAGGTGGAGGAAGGTCACTTGAGTGATTCCAAAATTAAGATCCTAGACTACCACAATGATAACAATAAATATTTAGGTGACTTTATGTAATGTTATTCTACTAGTTCTGGTTTCTGCTGAAAGCGAAGAACCAGAAACAAAGCAGCCAAGGACTGCTGGTAAGTTCTGAGTTATCTGCAAATAGTGTACGGTGTTTTCCAGATATTGTTTTGTTTATGCAATGGGATCTCTTGAAACACAAGTCTGTGTGGATGTGCTAAAATTTCAGGTGCGAAAATTTAATTTTGACTCCTTAGTTGAATGAAAGACAACTTGAAGTCTGGTGCTAAAATATCAATTTAAGGACGTTTGCGCCCATTGCTACTGCGCATCTCTAGTGCGCACACTATTCATTAGGCACGCGCGTGCCACGTCATGTATTTCAAGCGTGTGCACCGATTCGAAAACTCAACAAAATATAGAGCTGATGACCTTTGCATTAACTTGGTGTGCGAATATTTTTGTTGGATGCTCGGTGACCCACACTTTTTTTTCGGCAGATCACTTCCTTTTTTGATTCTTTCCATTATCCAAAAACCATCAAATCTGTATGTGGGAAGTTTTAAATATTTCTCATGTACTATTGACGTAGGGTCGAATTGGTACATGGATACAGGTGTGCATGACTTTGAAGTTGCATTTTTTTAAGGCTAATTCTACCTGATTTAATGACATATGTAGCAAAGATCCATCGAATAGGCCTATATATGCTGTGCTTAAACACACACAACTTAGATATGATTCTTCAACTTAAATATATGCTGATAGTAAAAATCTGCCTGGAATCGCCTTGAGTGACTGGAAATCCTAGAATCGCGCGCGTAGGCCGCACCTGCCATCTCTCTGATTGACAAGAAATGAGGCAACCGCCGGAGTATTGACAGTACTGTCAACCACCGAGAGCCTAGAGCAGGCTAGTTCCAGAGATTTCAAGCTTTTAAAATATGCAAATTAGCCAAGTGATGACATCATACACTCAACCAAATGT
>NC_090874.1:61961355-61971355 GCF_036669935.1 Montipora foliosa
GATTATAATTTCTCGGTTGGGTAGAGATTCTTTCTTTAACACCAAAAAACATGCGACGTGGCAATCAATTTCAATTCATGCGTGCACTCTTAATAATTTTGAGTACATCCGGTCAATCCTCTTGCAAAGTCAGCGTAGATGTGTAGGATGGCTTTGGGCGTGCTTTTGTAAAATTCTACCCATGATTTTACCATAGAAACTCTGGTAGTTCCCCGGAAATCTCTTTGGAACTAATAATTAGGGTGAACTCATGGGTAGAATTGGTCCAAACCACCTCCAAAGTTATACTATCCATATCCGCTGAGTTCCAAGGAGATTTTCCAGGAATTAATTAAATTTCGCGTGGTTAATTTTCGCGAGTATTAATTTTAGCGATTTTTTCCAAAACGCGAAAATCGCGAAATTAAGTACGTGCGAAAATTAGTAAGAATAAGGTATTATATGTGTTTCACCAATCTCGTTCCCAGGGTCTCACTTCTTCCCGCCCCCACTCGCTCAAGGGGGCGCGAAGAAGAGATACCCTGGGAAGGAGGTTGGTGTTTTAGTGAATACTGAATACTGCTGACCTTTCGATTTGATTTGCTTCAACTGAACTGAATGTGCTTTAAAAGCTTTATAAAGCCCCTTTCAGGTAGTTGGATCCTACATCACCATTTACGGTAGCTTTTGATTTGAGATACCAGCTAAATGATTTCCATGAAGGCAATTTTAATATCGTAAAATTATAAGCCCTGGACCAAGGTTGGGATTGGGGGGGAGGGGGGGGGGGATAGTCTCCTTCGTACCCGCTTTTTGGGGTCATTACGCAACGCTCCCTTGGGGGAAGGGAGCGTTGATGATGATGACCCCAAAACAACGGCAGTAAAGGAGACTAGGGGGGTAACATTATATTAACTTAATGTTACTGGTGGATAAGTGATACACCATTTTTGTTCGCTTTTTGAGGGACCTTTATTAGTACATGAGGCGTACTGTCACTTCTCGCTTTTAAATTTCTGTCCTCCTTTAATTTTTATTGATACAGTGGAACCACCTTCGGGGCATGGAAAATTGGTCGTATTAGCGGGGTTGTCGTATTAACGAGGTAGGGTCACATTATGATGCAACACGCTTTAAACATGTATTGCACCTGAATACCTTTAATTCTGCTATAAATCAACCTTTTCACATTTATTTTTCAACCTTACAACAGCAATTCATTACAACTGAACAAAAGAAAGGACAATGATGTTGCTTAAATTGTCCAGTTAAGTGGGAAGATCACTTCTATCTATTATGGCAGATGTTATACCGCATTTAAACCAAAGGAGCAAGCTAAGCCAATGGCCAAAGGTCCTTTGAATCATTCCCTCTTGTTTAGTTTTCCAGAACCTTTCTTAGGATCCTTGCTGTTCCTTACAAGGCTGTTTTCTGCAAGAGTCCTTTCTTGATAGCAATCCCTAGCTTCGTAAGCCATCCATCTAACCTTTTACTTACTCCTCCAAGTGCACCAACAACTACCGGTACAACTTCGACATGTCTGATCCCCCATATATTCTTAATTTCTCTCTTTAGCTCCTGGTACTTCTCCAGCTTTTCACCTTCCTTCTCATGCACCCTGTGGTCCCATGGTGACGCAATATCCACAATGATTACCTCATTATTTTCCTTTTCTACAACAACAATGTCTGGTTTTCTGGCTGCGATGATATGGTCGCACTGAATGGACATGTCCCACAAGATCTTAAAACTTTCGTTTTCCACAACCCTTTCTGGTTGGTGCTCTTACTATTATTATTATTATTATTATTATTACTATTATTATTATTATTATTATTATTATTATTCAGAGATCTCCGTAAGCCCCGGCGACCGGCGAAAATCGTCCTGGCCGCGCAGGCTGCTCAGATCCAAATTAAAAAAAAAAAGGTCAAGGGTTCAAACCCCGTTGAAGTCCTGAATTTTTTAGGCTTCTCTACGCAATTGCAAAAATTGCGTTCACAAATGCGAATATCATAGCTTCACTTGATTTCATATCCGCAGTTCATATATGGTCCAATTCATACACCGTAAAATTCCGAAAATAAGCCCCTCCAAATAGAAGCTCCCCAAAGCGGTAACGCAAAAAACCCTCCGTTAAATCGCCCCTCCAAATATAAAACCCCGGGGAGCTTGTACTAGAAAAATTGCCCTCAAATACAAAGTAAAACAAAGCAAAAACGGTAAATTTACTTCCAACTATAAGTCTAGCCCAATCGATTCGGAAACGCAAGTTTCCCTCCGTAGATAAGCCCCTCGAAAGAGGCCCTTGAAAAATATAAGCCCCGCGGGGCTTATTTTCGGGTTTTACGGTATATCATTTTATCGTTAACCTAAAGGCTTAGCCAACAGGTTGACTAAGATTGCAACCACGAGAACATCGTCGTATATCAAATCTGTTTGAAAATGTTTGTATTGTCGTCTTTCCATAAATCGGGTATTGGCAGATGTCCCCGCAAATAATGAATTCCCTACAAAAGCTGTGTATTTGCCTGTTCCCATAAGTAGGGTATCGGCAGATGTCCTCGCAAATAGCGAAGTCCCCACAAAAGCTGGGTATTGACCTGTTCCCACAAGTAGGGTATTACCAGATGTCCTCACAAGCATTAAACTTTTTGTCACGTCCTCACAACTAAGTCCCCACAAAAAAATTAAAGGTTTTACAACATTTGAAGAGATGTATCAAGAGATGAGACATCAAGCAACAATCATACCAAATATTGTTTGGATGACTGCAAAAGAAGCCGTAGTCCCCACAAGGGGGGTTGGGAAACATATGGCCCGCAAGTAGCCAGGGGCGGGTATGTGTGTTCTCACATATGTTAAGACCTAAGGGAATGCAATCTCCCTTGAAAAAAAATGTTACTTACAGTTACGTCCTACGAATTTTCTAGAGGATTGTTTGATTCTGGAGAATGCTAGCGGTCTTAATTGATTTTCAAAATTTGCAAAAATAATATCACTTCCGTATCGTGAGGGTATATTTTCCCTGGATGTAAATCCAGCAGCAGGTCGTTCCGTCCCACATAGAACAATAGGGAATTTAAGATCTACAACGGCGACGGTCGACGAAAACGTCACCTCAAAATGTAACTTGGCTCTATCATAAGTCTTTCGCCATTATTCAGTCTCGTTCGCGTCCTACAATGCGGGCGAAGCATCCTAAACATACATTGGTACGAGCGGTTTTAAAGTTAAAATAGAGATTGAAAGATTCTCTGTTGCGTGCTTACGTTGTCGTCACACTTCAAATTTAGTGATTTCACGTCGTCGTTATGCAGAGGACCTCTAAGATACTTGCTAAAATCCGTGCTGCACGACTATTTATGCTCGTTTAACGAATGATATTATTGCTTTGTGGAGTTGTCGTAGTCGTAGTCGTTTCTTAAATTCCCTTATCATTTCTCTCGTTGTTGTCAAGACGAGAACCGCAACGAAAGTAGTATAGGAGTTGGGGGTACCAGATCAAATTATTGATCTGTTACCAAACCCAACTCAAATACTACTTTCCATATAATGGCTTTGTATTTTTGATGTCGTATTTTTGATCTCATATTTTGGAAACTATATATTTTTGGTCTACTATTTTTGGTCTCATATTTTGGAAATCTATATGTTTTTTAAGATAATATTACCAAGTAAAAAACTACATGATTAAATATTCACGTAATCAATCAAATGGAACATGAAAGAGTCAAAGCATGACATTATCGGAAATATAGGGGCTTTCCCGTGATTTTTAACCAACCACAAGCTTCACATTTTTACTTCACAATTGTGAAATATTTCAGTGAAACTTTTCAAATTTGTGAAATTATTTTGTGAAGTTGCATGCATGAAGTGTTTTTAAATATTTGCATAAGTAAATGAAACGGAAACAGTCACCATAGCGTGACATTTTAGTTAACTTTATGAGTAAACTTTATGAGTAAACTTTAAGAGTAAACTTTATAAGTCTTTATCATTCAGATTGTTTTGGTGTGTTGATTTATAGTGACCGTATGCATAACTTGTCACACCATTATCGTGAATATACCGCTTGTCATCGAAGCAAGATAATGACACTTTATTAAGCTCATAGCTTCCGAGTTTATGGTTGTTGCTTCGAATGGTTTTCGTTGTATGATACATTTGTCTGTTATTAAATAAAGTTTGTTTATAGTCTTTATGTTTGATATTTTTATTTATAATATTCTTCTTAATTCCCTTAGCTGTTTTTCCACCTTTGTCATTGTCTTTCATATATGAGTACATTTTCGATCTCAATCCTACGAATTCACAAATAGGAACTCCTGCAGCCTCATCTTTGAATTTACCAATTACTTTTTTATTAGTCTTATTGAAATATGGAGATTCTTGTGAATAATCACTGTTGTCGAATTTGTCTTTATTATTCCAAAAGTCTTGATACACATCATTAGTTTCGATTTCATAAGTCAAGCTATCTGTGTCTGTGAATAATAATTTCGCTTTGCTACCGTATTTTTGTTTGATATAATTGTAGTGGAAATCATACATTAATGTCTTGCTTAGATCTAAGATACACATACCCACATATGCCGGTCTGTTAAGGGTTAGTGTAACATAGTGGCACCAAATTAGCACCTATTGTGTACTACATTTCGCATACGCATATGTAAGTAGGTTGGCACATTATGCATGTAACATAGCGGCACCTAATTAGCACCTATTGTATTCTACATTTCGCATATACATATATAAGTAGGTTAGCACATTATGCAAGGGCAGAGAGCACACACAAGCACGCGGTGTGTGTGAATAACGAGAATAAACTCCATCGACATCCGACTACAGTTAGTGTTTCTTTAATCTTATGAACAGCTACAAGGTTTTCATTAAAGATCTTATTGCTTACATAAGTAGGTTTAGCAACCATTTTAATAGTTTCTTTTCATCAGTCACTAATCTAACATCTACTCGTTTTCTAATGTTTTCCATTGTTTTCCCAAATACGCTGTTGTTCATTAGTTTAAAGAAATCTTTTTCAAAAGCATTTTTGGCATTAGTTCTTTTATCGGTGTTAAAGTCAATGTACTCCTTCATCCACGGTGACTGATTGAACTCTAATACTCTATGGACTTAAGTTATTTTTAAACCTAGATTGGTGTATAATTGGAGGTTTCTATAATAAAGCACATATTTTTCTTTATTGCTTAATGTTGGTATTAGTTTGTGAACTAAACCAGTTGAAATATTGTATTTGTTTGCGATGTTTTTGCAATACCCAGACAACATATTCTCAGTTACTTTAACCTTTTCCGGTGCTAGTGGGTAGTCATTATGTAAATCATGTAGTTCTTCTGGATATTCCAAATCCACTTCTAATATCAAACCTTTATTACTGTCTTCTTTATATTTGGCTAAGTCTATATTGTCTATCTGTTTTTCTGTCATCCATTTAAATCCACTTGTTGGTAAATATTGACTCATTGCCCATCCATACAAATTGTTGCTATCAAGATACATGATCAACTTTGATGGCGCCTTCTCATCATATGTTTTCATATATTTATTGTTTGCTTTTGAATAGCGATTAGTTATGTAACTAATACCACCTCTCATACCCTTTTCAATGAACTGAAACATATCAACATCAGTCATTAGTTCCAATTTGATATCAGTCATTTTTAGCATAGCATCCCATGACAAACCAGGAGATGTAAAATAATGGCATGGGTCTAGTTATAATATTCCAAACATAACATGTTTTCCTGAAGTTTTCAAACACATCAGTTAATAGAAGGATGTCAGATTTCAGATACAGGTCATGATACTCACCCATTGATGTCAACTTGAAAGTATCCCACACATTTTGAGCATGTTTATAATCTTCATCTGATATGTGTTCATCATTTAAGATGCTGTAAAAGTCTTCTTTTGATGGTAGCTTTTCATCGAATTTTTTAAAACTGTCCATAAAGTCGTATGGATATACTCCTTTTTGTGACATTAAATCAAGCTTTTCACCTTTGAATTTTTGAGAGGTATATTTTAATGATTCTTTAGGTAGATTACTCACTAGTTTTAAATTAGAAAAGGGCACCCAACGAACAAATGCAACTAAAAGCCGCAAGACCAGCCGCAGGAGGATATTTTTAATTAGGTTCCTTCTAATGGATGAAGCTTGTTCAAAGTGGCTATGGGAAAAGTTAGTTTTATGACAGGGAAAATGCGGATAAAATATAATGGAACGTCGCAATATGCACTAAAACCAATGAGACAACACGCGAAATACATGAAACCAAGTTACAGATTTATGGATGGACTAAGAGCACAAGATAGAAACGTATTGCATTTGGTCAATCGTTAAAAAAAAGTCGGCTCGATATTTTTCTTCAAGTTTAGGAGGACTCACCAGGATAAAAGTTGTTTTCGCTCAGAATCTTTTTTGTGGTGTAACAATAATTTTATAGGCAGGGGAATTCGATAATTTTTTCTGAGTGTGAAACTCATGATTAAGTTAAAATTGTTCCGAAAAACCCTAAAGTACCGTGACACAGAATCTTTAAGGAGGGCTTTTCTTAACGTAGAAGAATGAAGATCTCTTCAGGCTCGTTTAGATTTCATGGCTGAAAATTGAAGTTCCCGGAAACATATTGACCTCTGGTCCTCGCTAGCTGTGCGAGCATAAGCAGCATTCATTAAACTCAGGAAAGTTTTGATCACCAGGATGTATTGTTAGAACAAAAAACACAACAAGTTAATACATCTGTGTACTGTATCCGGCACGCGTTACGTGCCTATGTCCACCTTGCCAACGGGTTGTGTTGTTTCACACAGCACGCGCCGCAGACTGGTCCAGTTGTTCTCACATATGTTAAGACCTAAGGGAATGCAATCTCCCTTGAAAAAAAATGTTACTTACAGTTACGTCCTACGAATTTTCTAGAGGATTGTTTGATTCTGGAGAATGCTAGCGGTCTTAATTGATTTTCAAAATTTGCAAAAATAATATCACTTCCGTATCGTGAGGGTATATTTTCCCTGGATGTAAATCCAGCAGCAGGTCGTTCCGTCCCACATAGAACAATAGGGAATTTAAGATCTACAACGGCGACGGTCGACGAAAACGTCACCTCAAAATGTAACTTGGCTCTATCATAAGTCTTTCGCCATTATTCAGTCTCGTTCGCGTCCTACAATGCGGGCGAAGCATCCTAAACATACATTGGTACGAGCGGTTTTAAAGTTAAAATAGAGATTGAAAGATTCTCTGTTGCGTGCTTACGTTGTCGTCACACTTCAAATTTAGTGATTTCACGTCGTCGTTATGCAGAGGACCTCTAAGATACTTGCTAAAATCCGTGCTGCACGACTATTTATGCTCGTTTAACGAATGATATTATTGCTTTGTGGAGTTGTCGTAGTCGTAGTCGTTTCTTAAATTCCCTTATCATTTCTCTCGTTGTTGTCAAGACGAGAACCGCAACGAAAGTAGTATAGGAGTTGGGGGTACCAGATCAAATTATTGATCTGTTACCAAACCCAACTCAAATACTACTTTCCATATAATGGCTTTGTATTTTTGATGTCGTATTTTTGATCTCATATTTTGGAAACTATATATTTTTGGTCTACTATTTTTGGTCTCATATTTTGGAAATCTATATGTTTTTTAAGATAATATTACCAAGTAAAAAACTACATGATTAAATATTCACGTAATCAATCAAATGGAACATGAAAGAGTCAAAGCATGACATTATCGGAAATATAGGGGCTTTCCCGTGATTTTTAACCAACCACAAGCTTCACATTTTTACTTCACAATTGTGAAATATTTCAGTGAAACTTTTCAAATTTGTGAAATTATTTTGTGAAGTTGCATGCATGAAGTGTTTTTAAATATTTGCATAAGTAAATGAAACGGAAACAGTCACCATAGCGTGACATTTTAGTTAACTTTATGAGTAAACTTTATGAGTAAACTTTAAGAGTAAACTTTATAAGTCTTTATCATTCAGATTGTTTTGGTGTGTTGATTTATAGTGACCGTATGCATAACTTGTCACACCATTATCGTGAATATACCGCTTGTCATCGAAGCAAGATAATGACACTTTATTAAGCTCATAGCTTCCGAGTTTATGGTTGTTGCTTCGAATGGTTTTCGTTGTATGATACATTTGTCTGTTATTAAATAAAGTTTGTTTATAGTCTTTATGTTTGATATTTTTATTTATAATATTCTTCTTAATTCCCTTAGCTGTTTTTCCACCTTTGTCATTGTCTTTCATATATGAGTACATTTTCGATCTCAATCCTACGAATTCACAAATAGGAACTCCTGCAGCCTCATCTTTGAATTTACCAATTACTTTTTTATTAGTCTTATTGAAATATGGAGATTCTTGTGAATAATCACTGTTGTCGAATTTGTCTTTATTATTCCAAAAGTCTTGATACACATCATTAGTTTCGATTTCATAAGTCAAGCTATCTGTGTCTGTGAATAATAATTTCGCTTTGCTACCGTATTTTTGTTTGATATAATTGTAGTGGAAATCATACATTAATGTCTTGCTTAGATCTAAGATACACATACCCACATATGCCGGTCTGTTAAGGGTTAGTGTAACATAGTGGCACCAAATTAGCACCTATTGTGTACTACATTTCGCATACGCATATGTAAGTAGGTTGGCACATTATGCATGTAACATAGCGGCACCTAATTAGCACCTATTGTATTCTACATTTCGCATATACATATATAAGTAGGTTAGCACATTATGCAAGGGCAGAGAGCACACACAAGCACGCGGTGTGTGTGAATAACGAGAATAAACTCCATCGACATCCGACTACAGTTAGTGTTTCTTTAATCTTATGAACAGCTACAAGGTTTTCATTAAAGATCTTATTGCTTACATAAGTAGGTTTAGCAACCATTTTTAATAGTTTCTTTTCATCAGTCACTAATCTAACATCTACTCGTTTTCTAATGTTTTCCATTGTTTTCCCAAATACGCTGTTGTTCATTAGTTTAAAGAAATCTTTTTCAAAAGCATTTTTGGCATTAGTTCTTTTATCGGTGTTAAAGTCAATGTACTCCTTCATCCACGGTGACTGATTGAACTCTAATACTCTATGGACTTAAGTTATTTTTAAACCTAGATTGGTGTATAATTGGAGGTTTCTATAATAAAGCACATATTTTTCTTTATTGCTTAATGTTGGTATTAGTTTGTGAACTAAACCAGTTGAAATATTGTATTTGTTTGCGATGTTTTTGCAATACCCAGACAACATATTCTCAGTTACTTTAACCTTTTCCGGTGCTAGTGGGTAGTCATTATGTAAATCATGTAGTTCTTCTGGATATTCCAAATCCACTTCTAATATCAAACCTTTATTACTGTCTTCTTTATATTTGGCTAAGTCTATATTGTCTATCTGTTTTTCTGTCATCCATTTAAATCCACTTGTTGGTAAATATTGACTCATTGCCCATCCATACAAATTGTTGCTATCAAGATACATGATCAACTTTGATGGCGCCTTCTCATCATATGTTTTCATATATTTATTGTTTGCTTTTGAATAGCGATTAGTTATGTAACTAATACCACCTCTCATACCCTTTTCAATGAACTGAAACATATCAACATCAGTCATTAGTTCCAATTTGATATCAGTCATTTTTAGCATAGCATCCCATGACAAACCAGGAGATGTAAAATAATGGCATGGGTCTAGTTATAATATTCCAAACATAACATGTTTTCCTGAAGTTTTCAAACACATCAGTTAATAGAAGGATGTCAGATTTCAGATACAGGTCATGATACTCACCCATTGATGTCAACTTGAAAGTATCCCACACATTTTGAGCATGTTTATAATCTTCATCTGATATGTGTTCATCATTTAAGATGCTGTAAAAGTCTTCTTTTGATGGTAGCTTTTCATCGAATTTTTTAAAACTGTCCATAAAGTCGTATGGATATACTCCTTTTTG
>NC_090874.1:61976355-61981355 GCF_036669935.1 Montipora foliosa
CTGTTAATGGGAAGGAAATTACATGACAAACTTCCCAAAGTTGAGTTTTCCGGTGAGCAAGTCACTGAGGGATATTGGCAACAGCGGCTGAGGGAGAGAGATGCTCGTTCGAAACTCCGGCAAAAGGAGTACGCAGACAGAACACGGGGAGCTAAATACAGTGACATTAGATCGGGAGATAAAGTATTGTTGAAACAGACACGCGATAGTAAACTCTCACCCAATTTTGAGCCTGACCCATACGTTGTTGCTCACAAGGATGCAAATGCTGTTGTGTTACAAGACGCAGAGGGAAACTGTAAGATGCGCAATATAGCTCACATGAAGAAGTTTGTTGAGCCTGCAACCATAGAAATAGGAGCATCAAAGGGAGCAGAACAGCCCGAGCTTCCAGAACAAGTAGTGGAACCAGTCCAGTGTGACCAACCAGAACCTGCGGCCAGCCAGTCGTCGTTACAGCCACAGGAAGTCCTCCTGAGTAAGTCCCCACGCAGTTCAGATACATCTCGGCCTGCGCGCATAAGGCATAAGCCTGCGTGGATGAAAGATTTTGTTTGCAACTAGTCCACTTCTTAAAAAAAAAAAAGAAAGAAAGAAAGAGACACTGTTGACACTTTTTTTTGTTACTGGCTTTATTGTTCATGTTAGTATTATAAGTTTTCATATAAGTGAGGGGGAGATGTAGTGTACCGGAAGCGGAAGTTACGAGTATTCCGTATATTATGGGATAAGGGAGCAGAAAGGGGAGCGAGATAGCGAAGCAAGAATAAATACATGTTGTTGTTATGAACACGACTTTAATCGGATAGACACCACACTTACGTTGTCGTCACACTTCAAATTTAGTGATTTCACGTCGTGGTTAAGCAGAGCACCTCTAAGATACTTGCTAAAATCCCTGCTGCACGACTATTTATGCTCGTTTAACCAATGATATTATTGCTTTGTGGTGTTGTCGTAGTCGTAGCCGTCGTCGTTTCTTAAATTCCCTTATCATTTCTCTCGTCGTTGTCAAGACGAGAACCGCAACTAAATGTGTCAAAACGTAAAACGCACGTGCGGTTCGTGCAAAGTTATTGTTTTGCTAGTTAAACCTATTGTCATGTGGCGTTCTCTTAGCCGTCGTCGTCGTTCTTACTTAAGGTCCCTAATCTCTTTAAAAAACTGAAGAATTCTGAGAAATCGCCAAAAAGAACTCGTGGCGACCTTCCACATTATAGCAACCAAAGAGTAAGCGACGTTTGATGTCTACCTCTAGGAGGGATGATATGATGCCGTAGATCGCCGAAAGCTAGCAGCAGTCCTCACTCGAACAATACTTTCTTCTTAAAATTGCCAAAAACCTGCCAAAATGCTATTTTAAACATATCTTTATTATCCTTGTTGCTTCACAACGCCAGACATACCGTTTTAAATCATCAATCCACGTATTCTTGTTCCGGAATAGGGTCAATCGAACGCACCCTTCGTGTACTATACATCTGTTTCCACTGAGGCTGAAAAAAGAAAACGTGGCCTTGTATTTTGGCAAGTGCTGCTCTGAGAGAAATTTTCTTTTCACCGTTCAAGCATTCGAACGAGGCAACAAGGGCTAATGTGAACAAAAAACAGTAACTACGTGTTCTGTGCTCTGACAAATATTCTGCTTATTGACGATTTTACTCGTCAATCGGAGGTGATTTAGGTGTGAATTAACAAGATCTAGGTCGTCTGTCCCCTTTAAGTTAATTTGTTCAATTTAACAACGAAATCTATTGTTCAGATATCGTTAAACCATGTTCTCTAGAATTCTCTTAAAGCTCGTGGCCGACTTCTCTCTCCGCAATGACTCCAAATCGAAGCGCATCCACTGCCTGTAAATAATCTGTGCCGACGTACACAAGACTTACAAATTACCCGAAGCAATAGAGATCCAAAGTTGAATATCAACGAACCAAAACTGCTCCATAAAAGTTGTTTAGATTTAGGTGGTTCCATGATACGAAAGACAGGCCTTGAAAAGATGTATGTGGCAGTTCCAAGCCCTGACAAAGCCAGCGCTCCATGGAAAATAAGTGCGCTTGAATTCCGACCAAATATGAGCTCCTCGGGATACACCTTAACTGAATGAAGAGCAAGCACTGGGTAACTAACGAGACCACAATAAGGAAGGTATTTCTTCAAGCCTTCTTTCACATCCTTCAAGCGTTGACTGGCCGCCATGTTGAAACGTGCTAACAAACATCAAATTAGTTCCTTCTCTCTCTCGGCCTCGACTGTGGTGGTGCGATGCTCCCAAAAGCAAACAGCATGATGTTCCAGACTCAGTATTTTGTCGAATTTTAGTTCCAAAATAATTCGTCAGCCACGCAGATCTACTATAATGTTAATAATTTCAAGACCTAGCAGACAATCAATGAACTTACTTTGCGTAAATAAATCTGAAAAGAAATCGGCAACATCTCTCAAAGAGATTGGCGTATTTATAACTATTATAAATCCAACTGAAGTAAAGCTATGATCCCCGCAGTTATGAACACAATTTTAACCGTAGGAGCCAGAAACACTGCGTGGATTATAGCTTCACTTGATTTCACGTCCGCAGTTCAATATATGATACATTTCAAAAATCATTTTGTTCGTTAATCCAACTACGCTGTCCAATGTGTCTAACAATTACTTTGTTACTACTGGTTCAAAACTTGCCAAAAAAAGTAGCAGTACAAATGAACGGTTTCAACTCCGTCCAACAACAACAACAAATTTAGTGTTTTCACTTTTAAATTAATTAAACAAGTCAAGGGCAACTGGTCTTGTTTCTCAGTGCTAGGCTTATTCGAGAACGCAGATTGCAGACTGCAGACCAGGGGTAAAATGCAAATTGAGGTTATAACGTAACTGTTGAAAAAGCCCAAACCCCTTAGAAATGCTAACCTTAGCTTAGGCCTAATTAGGCCTAAAACAATATTTAGGCTTAACTGTTAGCATTTCTAATGGGTTTGGGCTTTTTCAAAAGTTAAATTATAACCTCAGACTGCATTTTACCCCCGCCGGTCTGCAGTCTGTAGTCTACGTTTTACACTGACCGATTTGCAAACCTATTTGCGACATTTTTTAATCAATCAATAATTCAAGGTATATTTCCAGATGATTGGAAATGCGCGAGAGTAACTAGGCGATCGAGATTATATTAATATAGATATTTGCGCACAATAATTTTTAAAATTATTATTATTATTATTATTATTGTTATTATTATTATTATTATTATTATTATTATTACTGTTATTAATATATGGATTTAGCCAAGGCTACAAGCGGAGCTCCCGTTTCTAACCCCAGAAAGCAATAAAGTGTATATGGGAATAATTATGCTTCTGCCTAATTGATAAGGTACAAAATTAATCGTCATTAGTGTATACAATTTACAGTGATCAAACACCTCTGAGCTGACAGCAGTAAACAAACAAGCCTTGCAAACAATAACCAACAATTTTTATCAACAAGTAAAACTGAAATTACGTGTACAGTAATCTCTTTCACAACATTTTCCGTTTGACTGATAATCTTTACACCCTCTCTCTTCCGTTAGAACAACAGGAAAAATCTTAAAGCAATGTTTAGCCTTAGGGGAAGGGGGCCGGGCATATCCAGGGGATTTGACTCAGTCTCCCTTCCCATGGATGGGGAATAGGAGGAAATTAGATTAAACTCGTGATCCCGAGTGTGGGGAATTTTGACAAGGCCGCGCAAGAGCGTGAACTTTAAGCCGCAACGTCATAAAAAATAGGCACGCACTTGCGTACATGTGTCTACCTTGTATACATACAGGTAACTTACCTTGTACCTTAACTCCTCCCTCAGCCACTAAGCAGCTGGGGAAAGAGCCTGGGTAAGAAGCTAATGTTAAGTGGTCACAATAATACTTACATTATACAATATGTAATCAACATAACCTTTCTTATCTTTGTAAAATCAATCTAAAGTAGGTGTGCAGTCTGTTTTATGCATGTGTCACCCACAATGTTGAAATTTTAAATGAACAAAAGATATCAAAATACCACGTCTAATATTCTAGTCATTGTATTAAATTATCAGTCTTTCCTCTGTCTTCCCCTTCCCTGAGGTGAGGCAGGCCGACCAATATAGTGTTCACCGGATTAGTGACAAAAGGACTTTTCATGAGAGGTGGGGCGGGGGGGAATTGTATGCACTACACGTATAACATTTTAAATATAGTGAACTAGTGTGGTGATCGTAGTTACTGAAACAAGGAATGGCCTAAAATGAGCTACAACGGTATCTAATTCACAGTTTTGTTAGCTCGAGGTTGGACTTTTGTAATTCTCTTCTTTTTGGTGCCCAAAAACGGGATATAGATAAGTTGCAGTCCGTTCAAGATGAGGCTGCTAGAATTATAGCCGGTCTCAAAAAACGAGATCACATCCTCGAGACTCTAAGAGATATTCACTGGCTTCCTGTTGAAGAGAGAATTGTTTTGAAAATAAATTTAATAACTTTTAAAACATTGAATGACTCCGGTCCCCGTTATCAATTTAAAGTTTTACCGTCAATCAAGGACATTACCGTCATCAAGGAATCATTTACGCCTTGTACAACCAAACTTTAACATGAAAACTTATTGTCAGCGAGCGTTTTCTGTTGCTGCCCCCCGACTGTGGAACAAGCTCCTCTTTGAAATTCGAGCTTGTTCTGATGTTAATCTTTTAAAATCTAAGTTGAAAACGTTCCTTTTTAAAAAGGTATATGATATTTAGTTTCATCATATTTGCTTTTGTTTAATTTCTTTTCGTTTTAAGATGTCTATGCTATAAATTCCTGATATGTACAGTAGTGTTATATGTAAACTTTTAAAAACTTGATTAATTATCTTGTCCTTTTTTTGCACTGTAAAGGGCTTAGAACAGCGATGTATAAGCGCTATATAAATTTATTTATTTAGATCTAAAATGACCTAAAGTGAGCTATAACGGTATCCAAAATAATGTAAAATGACCTAC
>NC_090874.1:61986355-61991355 GCF_036669935.1 Montipora foliosa
GCATTCGATCCAACACGGGAAAAGGAAAGAGAGCAGGGGTGCCACCTCATCACTTTGGCAAAGTTCCTAGCCGAACGTACCGACGATCCAAAAACCGGGGTAGGATCAGTAATCATAAACAAAAAAAAAGAAATTGTTGGGCTTGGCTGGAATGGATTTCCATCAAAAGCGCTGTATGGTGAATTCCCAAGAGCTTCTGATAAAGATAAAGACGCCCCAGACAAGAAGTATCCTTACAGCATTCACTCAGAGCAAAACGCGCTTCTCATGCGGAACACCAAGAACATTGAAGGTGGAACCTTGTTTGTGACAAAGACGCCGTGCGATGAGTGCACTACATTACTTGAGATGATGGGAATAGATACAGTTATCTTGGGCGCAGAGTTTATAGAAGAGAAAAGCAAGAAAGGAATAAGTTATAACAAGTTCTCTGATGCAGTGAAGAGGGGCAAATTTACTTGCTTTAGTCTGGTATCAGAGATAAGTGGGGCAAAGAGGAATCTCGACATGGAATTTGAAGATCAAGGAAGAAAAAGGGAACGAAAAGATTGTTGAAGTAACTGGCGGTGAAGACCGATTCGACAACGCGAAAGTAAGAACACCCGTGAGCACGAGTTGCAGATTGTTTGTAATTTCAACTGAAAATTTTAATTTTGACTACTGCTGTCAGTCTATGAATATCTAAGTAGTGTATTAGGTGCGCTAAAAAAGATGACGTCAGGAAAACCATAACTGTTGTGATCGATTATCGTTTTGAGCTTCTGGTACAGTTCGTTTTCGTTACTTATCTAGATTTTTTTAGTTCTACAGACAGTAAATACCTTTACTATAGATAGTCTGTAATCGCTACATTATTAATAGTTTGCATTCAAACGTTAATTGATCTTTGAATTGTGTTAGAATCCAGACCTTGCTTACAATATCCCCTCTTGGTTTTTTTATGAAGTTTTAGCTCACGAGCTAAATTACAAAGGGGCACCCAACGAACAAATGCAACTAAAAGCCGCACGACTAGCCGCAGGAGGATATTTTTAATTAGGTTCCTTCTAATGGATGAAGCTTGTTCAAAGTGGCTATGGGAAAAGTTAGTTTTATGACAGGGAAAATGCGGATAAAATATAACGGAACGTCGCAATATGCACTAAAACCAATTTAAGACAACACACGAAATACATGAAACCAAGTTACAGATTTATGGATGGACAAACAGCACAAGATAGAAACGTATTGCATTTGGTCAATCGTTAAAGAAAAGTCGGCTCGATATTTTTCTTCAAGTTTAGGAAAACTCACTAGGATAAAAGTTGTTTTCGCTCAGAATCAACTTTTTTGTGGTGCAACGATAATTTTAAAGGTAGGGGAATTTGAATATTTTTTTTCTGAGTGTGAAACTCACGATTAAGTTAAAATTGTTCCGAAAAACCCCAAATTACCGTGACACAACGTCGTTAAGGAGAGCTTTTCTTAACGTAGAAGAATAAAGATCTCTTCCGCATCGTTCAGATTTTATGGCTGAAAATTGAAGTTCCCGGAAACATATTGACCCTGGTCCTCGCTAACTGTGCGCGCATAAGCAGCATTCACCAAACTAAGGAAAGTCTTGATCACCTGTTTGTATTGTTAGAACAAAAAACACAACAAGTTTATACATCTGTGTACTGTATCCGGCACGCGTTACGTGCCTATGTCCACCTTGCTAACGTTCAGCACGAGCAGCAGACTGGTACAGATGTTTTCACACCTGTTGAGCCCTAAGCGAATAAAATCTCCCTTACAAAAAAAACTGTTACTTAAAGTTACGTCCCACTAATTTTCTAGAGGATTGTTTGGTTCTGAAGAATGCTAGCGGTCTTAATTGATTTTCAAAATTTGCAAAAATCATATCACTTCCGTATCGTGAGGGTATATTTTCCCTGGATGTAAATCCAGCAGCAGGTCGTTCCGTCCCACATAGAACAATTCCTGTTACTGTAATAATTTTGCGATTACTTTAAGTCGCTCAGCATAGAAAATTTAAGTCAACATTCCTAGAAAAAAAATCGATGAGAACGGTGAGGATATTTGGAGAGAAAATTGAAATTAAGGTCGTCGTCAGGTGCTCGCGTCCTCCACACAACCTCAAATGTTATCATTTCTCTCGTCGTTGTCAAGACGAGAACGGCAACGAAATGTTTCAAAACGTAAAACGCACGTGCAGGGCGTGCAGAGCTATTGTTTTGCTAGTTAAACCTATTGTTATGTGGCGTTCTCTTAGCCGTCGTCGTCGTTCTTGCTTAAGGTCCTAATCTCTTTAAAAAACTGAAGAATTATGAGAAAAGAAAAACAAAAGAACTTTTGGCGACCTTCCATATTATAGCAACCAAAGAGTAAGCGACGTTTGATATCTACCTCTAGCAGGGATGATATGATGCCGTAGCGGACAGGCGAAAGCTAGCAGCAGTCCTTACTCGAACAATACTTTCTTCTATCAAGAATTGACCGGTTTTTAATGCGCATTTTATCAGCATGTGGGAAACTTTACATGCGCATTTTAAACATTTGCATAAACAACATTTCAAATAGCTGTAAATGTTTATTCAATCCCAGTAAAGTTTATTTTACGAACATGGTCCGAAAAGTATTTTATGTTATAGAAAGGGAGTGAGAAGGTTATCAAGCCTCTTCTCCTGTTATATATTCCTGTCACAGCGGTTTGAGAGACCGATTTATTTTAAAATGATTTTTGAATTTCCCGCGAACGAGACTCTCACAGGAGCCCAATGACTAATCACAAGCAACTATTAAACTTGACGTCATAGCGCCAACGAACCGGAACTGCCTTTTTTTTTTTTTCGGAAAAGGTAGTCTAATAATAAATCGGTCTGAAAAAATGCTTAGTATGGGAGTGGTTCGCTCCTGTTCAAGAAGACAACCCAAACAGATTTAAGTTTATATTGGATGAATGATTTGCCAGTAATTAGAGACCCACGTTATGCGCATAGGATTCTGGAATCGCCAGAGGGCAAACATTGTAACGACGGAAAGTTGTCTTCGTCAAAAGCTGTGATATTGCACAAAGAATGTATTCTCACCGTGATCACGTTTTACGAGAAATGGGGGTGACTAATGTTTGTGCGCGAAAATTGTAAGTGTTTGTGTGTTACTACACAGGCATCCCAAGCTCGATCAGTCTAAGAGAAAGCGAACATCGCCGACAAAAATATAAAGACTTGTATGGCAATCTCGATAAAAGACTTAGGAAGATAATTGTACGAGAAAATTCTCAATTAAAAATCCTTACCTTATTGCCATCGTGGGTATCTTCCTTCCTGTGTGTTTTTTTCCACATTCAACGCGATTTGAGGCATTTTTCAAATCCTCGGTTGCCAACAGTGTTATAAAATCCAAAGGCTTCACACTCCATTCTGGGGAACCCACCAAATAAAATAATAAAATGTTCCCACGGTTACAATTGCACATCAAAGTCAATTTACAAAGATTGAACTTTCATTTTATTCACCAACAACGCAATAGCAATAGCAGCCCTGTGTGCAAGCTCAAGCGGTAGTTTGTTCACTTGATCGAAAGAAAAGAACCTTTCGAAAGATGGTAGCACGAGCCATGTTGAACACCTCGACCTTTGGAATCGGCTTTGCAACCCTGCCCGCTCAACAAACGGTGCCAGAGAGTAATTGTTTTTACTTCCCACAGAATCAAGAATTTTTTAGTTTCAAAGATCCTGTTCCAGACACTGTAACATCCGTCATTTACACGCGCGGGATGTAGTTCCCGTTCAATATAAAAACACGCCATTTCTTAAAGAAATTAGAGAGAGATGCCCAAATTTACCTTTACCGAGACCTTAATAAGATTATTATGTTAAAAATTACATCAAAACGAGTCAGTATGACACAAATTTTAAAATGAAATAGACCAATTTCGATATATTAAAATTCAGTCGAAAACAAAAGGCATCATCTCGAGGCTCTGGGGAATAAACTCATACAAATCCTTATATTTATTCCCCAGAGCCTCGTGATGATGTCTTTTGTTTAGGATTGAATTTTAATATATCGAAACTGGTCTATTTGTACAGGATATTTCCTTTTCGAATTTAACTTTATTATTTCTAGCCATCTTACAGGCATTTTTAGCTCCTTTTCGGTCAAGACATTTTCAATCATTCAATTTGTCGTTCAGGTATCTGGCTAAACGGAGAAGCAAAATTTGAATATGCTGAAAATTTTTGCTTTGACAGGTTGTTCCTTTCTATTAATCTGATTGGCTATTTACAGAATGAAACAGGCGTGAAAACTTTTGCTTTGCATTCCTCCTTTCGCCGATCAAGGAAACGCATGCTTTAGTCGCAGAGTACGAGCAACCAATTTCAAAGAGGAGATCAGCCCTAACCAAGGACGAATAAACTGTCTTAATGATGTCCGACCAAAACCAAAAAGATCCACAAAGTACAGAGTCCGATCAAAGGGGAAAACCTTCGACTTCTTACGCCTCCAGATATTCCAGACTTACTAAAGACAATTTGTACATGATTGTTGCACTTTGGATGGAAGATTTCCCAGAGGACAAAGAAGATTTCCCAGAGGACAAACCAGAAGATTCTTACAGAAAAGTAGGAGCTGTACTCGTTTTGCCAAACGACAAAATTTACGCCGTCGACTGTTCCCGCAATGACGTTCACGCAGTTACTCGTTTGTTGATGATGCATCACAACGTCCTCGAAGACTGCAAAGTTTTTGTATCGAGGAAACCATGCTCTTTTTGCACAAAGCTTATGGTCCAGTCTAAAGTCAAGAGGGTCTTCTATTTGCCAATTGAGCCAGAGTACAGCCTATTGGACGACTTTGAAGAAGAAACATTACGGGTTGATAACCTATTTAAAGTAAGCTCAATCAGCCAAAGTGTTTTTGTTCCAGAAGTGGGAGAGGATGTTATCAAGGACGTTCAACACAGGCACCAAACACCAGAGCGAACAAGAAATGAAATGGCACAAAAACTTAAAG
>NC_090874.1:61996355-62001355 GCF_036669935.1 Montipora foliosa
AACGTACCGACGATCCAAAAACCGGGGTAGGATCAGTAATCATAAACAAAAAAAAAGAAATTGTTGGGCTTGGCTGGAATGGATTTCCATCAAAAGCGCTGTATGGTGAATTCCCAAGAGCTTCTGACAAAGAAAAAGACGCCCCAGACAAGAAGTATCCTTACAGCATTCACTCAGAGCAAAACGCGCTGCTCATGCGGAACACCAAGAACATTGAAGGTGGAACCTTGTTTGTGACAAAGACGCCGTGTGATGAGTGCATTACATTACTTGAGATGATGGGAATAGAGACAGTTATCTTGGGCGCAGAGTTTATAGAAGAGAAAAGCAAGAAAGGAATAAGTTACAACAAGTTCTCTGATGCAGTGAAGAGGGGCAAATTTGCTTGCTTTAGTCTGGTATCGGAGACAAGTGGGGCAAAGAGGAATCTCGACAGGGAATTTGAAGATCAAGGAAGAAAAAGGGAACGAAAAGATTGTTGAGGAAGTAACTGGCGTTGGAGACCGATTCGACCAAGCGAAAGTAAAGCCACCCGTGAGCACGAGTTGAGGATTGTTTGTACTTTCAACTGAAAATTTTAATTTTGACTGCTGCTTTCAGTCTATGAATATCTAAGTAGTGTATTAGGTGCGCTAAAAAAGATGACGTCAGGAAAACCATAACTGTTGTGATCGATTACCGTTTTGAGCTTCTGGTACAGTTCGTTTTCGTTACTTTGACTTTTTGGTCTTTTAATCTACGCAGATTTTTTGAGTTTTAGAGACAGACCTTTACTACAGATTGTCTTTAATCGCTACATTACTATTAGTTTGCATTCAAATATTAATTGATGTTTGAATTGTTTTAGAATCTAAACCTTGATTACAATATCCCCTCTTGGTTTTTTTTATGTACTTTTAGCTCACAAGTGGGCAGCTAAATTACAAAAGGGCACCCAAAGAACAAATGCAACTAAAAGCCGCAAGAGTAGCCGCAGGAGGATATTTTTAATTAGGTTCTTTCTAATGGATGAAGCTTGTTCAAAGTGGCTATGGTAAAAGTTAATTTTATGACAGGGAAAATGCTGATAAAATATAACGGAACGTCGCAATATGCACTAAAACCAATGAGACAACACGCGAAATACATGAAACCAAGTTACAGATTTATGGATGGACTAAGAGCACAAGATAGAAACGTATTGCATTTGGTCAATCGTTAAAAAAAAGTCGGCTCGATATTTTTCTTCAAGTTTAGGAGGACTCACCAGGATAAAAGTTGTTTTCGCTCAGAATCTTTTTTGTGGTGTAACAATAATTTTATAGGCAGGGGAATTCGATAATTTTTTCTGAGTGTGAAACTCATGATTAAGTTAAAATTGTTCCGAAAAACCCTGAAGTACCGTGACACAGAATCTTTAAGGAGAACTTTTCTTAACGTAGAAGAATGAAGATCTCTTCAGGCTCGTTTAGATTTCATGGCTGAAAATTGAAGTTCCCGGAAACATATCGACCCTGGTCCTCGCTAGCTGTGCGAGCATAAGCAGCATTCATTAAACTCAGGAAAGTCTTGATGACCAGTATGTATTGTTAGAAGAAAAAACACAAAACACGTTTATACATCTGTGTACTGTATCCGGCACGCGTTACGTGCCTATGTACACCTTGCCAACGGGTTGTGTTTTTTCGCACAGCACGCGCCGCAGACTGGTCCAGTTGTTCTCACATATGTTAAGACCTAAGGGAGTAAAATCTCCCTTGAAAAAAACTGTTACTTAAAGTTACGTCCTACGAATTTTCTAGAGGATTGTTTGGTTCTGGAGAATGCTAGCGGTCTTAACTGATTTTCAAAATTTTCAAAAATAATATCACCTCCGTATCGTGAGGGTATATTTTCCCTGGATGTAAATCCAGCAGCAGGTCGTTCCGTCCCACATAGAACAATAAGCCCGCCGCACACGGTGAGGAAAGAGCTGAGCAAACTGCCTCGCGAGGCGGTTTGCTCAGCCGTTTTCTCACCGTGTGCGGGAAACTTTTGGTGAGAAATTGGCCTCGCGAGGCCGTGAGGAAAAAATCAAACATGTTTGATATTTTTCGCCTCGCGAGGCAAATTCCTCATTGTGTGCGGCCATCGTGAGAATCGAGTTGAGCTTGGTCAATGAAGCATCCAATAAAAATACATGGCATTCTCACGTGACTTCAGTGAGGTCGGAATTTCTTCCTCCGACACCATCCTGAACCGCTGGAGTCACGTGAATATGCCATGTATTTTTATTGGCTGCTTGATTAAACCAAGCTCAGCTCGATTCTCACGATGGCCGCACACAATGAGGAATTTGTCTCGCGAGGCCAAAAATATCAAACATGTTTGATTTTATCCTCACGGCCTCGCGAGGCGAATTTCTCACCACAATTTCCCCGCACACGTGAGGAAACGGCTGAGCTAACCGCCTCGCGAGGCAGCTTGCTCAGCTCTTTCCTCAAGTGTGCGGCGGGCTATAGGGAATAGGGAGCTTAAGCAACGACAACGGCGACGGCAACGAGAACGTCACAAATTTGCATATTTAGTAGGCAAAAACAATAGCTTTGCACGCCCTGCACGTGCGTTTTTCACTTTTGTCAATTTCTTTGCCGTCGTCAGCAAAACTACAACGTGAAATAGCCAAAATTGAGGTTTTATGGACAACGTCATTACGTGAGGATAAATTTTCATTTTCTGCCCTTAATTGAGCGCCGTTCCTACGAGCGTCATTTTTGAGGAACTACCACACCCCCGTCATATTAAAAAAGTTGAAATGGTAACGAAGCGATTACAATAACGCGAATTTATATTTTGAGATGACGTTCTCGTTGCCGTCGCCGTTGTCGTTGCTTAAGGACGTTCGCGCCAAAATCTTCCTACGGTGAGATTTTCTTCATTTCTCGCCTAGAGTTAGGTCATAAAGTACTTACTCCAAAAATGAAAAAAAAAATGGGGGTCACCGACTTTGTTTCGGAGAAAATGGCAGTGGAAAAATGCCTTAATTTCGAGAAATCGGTCATAATCGCGAGATGTAGGCTCATCTGCTCATCCATCGAAAATCATGAAAATAAACTGTTGGAGTGAAAGTTTCCGTGCATAGGTCTTTAGGAGTGAGATTTTTAGATAATTTTATGCCGCTAGGGAAGTGGTAAACAGTAGAGTTCATCCTCGACGGACGTTTTCGTAAGCTCTATCCGTTGCAACCACTACCGGAATTCGATGGCACGAGGAAAGAAAATGTTAAAAAAAGATAACTTCTTACGGTGAGAATTTTTTCATTTCATCATATTTTGTAGATAGTAAGTAAAGTAAGTGATTCATGATTAAAAAAATAGGGGTCACCGATGATCTGAACGAGTAAAATCGATGTGATTTTGCAAAGCTCTTGGAAAATTTCGTTTGTCACGCTTTTGCGTGACCTGTCGGGCAAGGACTGGAACCCAAGAGAGGATCGATCGTTGAGGAGACGAAAGGTTTTTACCGAAAAAAAAAACCTTTCTCGAGCATAGCAACGAAGTTTTAAGCAGGGGTTATCTTCATTTTGTTGGTTTTTTGTATAATATCTCTCCATTGCCGTCATGCTCATCCTCTGGAGTTTGTTTTTTGTGAAATTTAATCGCTGATTGTTTCCACGCAGGTCCGCACGAGGACGAAAATACTGCTCAATTTTCACGAAAGTAAAGGAAAAGAACTTTAAAAACATGCATTCACTTTGAACTTAAGTTCGTAGGGTAATAAAAACATTACAAAGAAACAGCCCCATTAAATTTACGCAACGGTTCGTCCACGAGTTTTCCAAACTTTCAGCCACTAGTCTACTCGATCAGCTGTCTTTTCCAGAGCTTTTCCATCCTCCCGCTCACTTCTCTTTGAAGTTTCATGATAATTCGGAAATAAATGTGCCATTCTTTTGCCGGCCTGGAATTTTTTCCTCGGCGTTTTTGTCGCTATGTTATTTTAACTGATGCTTGAAAAATATTTATGAAAGTCAAGTAGACTAGTGCACGACTGACAAAATCTCGCGAATATCAGTCGTGCAGTAGTCTACTTGACTTTCATAAATATTTTAAATCAATTTTGACTGATCGCGATCTTCTCTGATCCAACGCTGTGCAAGACTTATCGTCCACGGTTTTTGCAAAGGTTTTAAAACCTCAACTTCAATAATGCTCGAAGTAATGCGTGACATTTTACAGTCGCGTTACCTGCGCAGTAAAGTTGAGCACAAACAATTAGCGCGAACGTCCTTAAGCTCCCTAATTAAGATCTACAACGGCGACGGTCGACGAAAACGTCACCTCAAAATATAACTTGGCTCTATCATAAGTCTTTCGCCATTATTCAGTCTCGTTCGCGTCCTACAATGCGGGCGAAGCATCCTAAACATACATTGGTACAAGCGGTTTGAAAGTTAAAAAAGAGAATGAAAGATTCTATGTTGCGTGCTTTCGTTGTCGTCACACTTCAAATTTAGTGATTTCACGTCGTCGTTATGCAGAGCACCTCTAAGATACTTGCTAAAATCCGTGCTGCACGACTATTTATGCTCGTTTAATCAATGATATTATTGCTTTGTGGCGTTGTCGTAGTCGTAGCCGTCGTCGTTTCTTAAATTCCCTTATCATTTCTCTCGTCGTTGTCAAGACGAGAACCGCAAACCGAAAGTTGTTTAGATTTAGGTGGTTCCATGATACGAAAGACAGGCCTTGAAAAGATGTATGTGGCAGTTCCAAGCCCTGACAAAGCCAGCGCTCCATGGAAAATAAGTGCGCTTGAATTCCGACCAATTATGAACTCCTCGGGATACACCTTAACTGAATGAAGAGCAAGCACTGGGTAACTAACGAGACCACAATAAGGAAGGTATTTCTTCAAGCCTTCTTTCACATCCTTCAAGCGTTGACTGGCCGCCATGTTGAAACGTGCTAACAAACAACAAATTAGTTCCTTGTCTCTCTCGGCCTCAACAGTGGTGGTGCGATGCTCCCAAAAGCAAACAG
>NC_090874.1:62003855-62036355 GCF_036669935.1 Montipora foliosa
TTAGGTGGGAAATTGGGTTACGCGTGGATAGATTTTCTAAAAAATCTTACCCATAGTGCTCCGCTGGCGCGCTTTGAGCGCCTGAGCTCCGCCATTATTATTATTGTTATTATTATTATCGTTGTTGTTGTTGCTGTTGTTGTTGTTATTATTATTATTATTATTATTATCGAGATTATCTAACAAGTATCGATGCAGTTACGCCTTCTGTCACTCGACTGTCACGGCTCTTGTTAAGGCCACAGACACTTGGTTATCGATCAAGGGAAGATAAACGCTGTTGTTTTCCTAGATCTAAAAAAAGGCTTTCGACACAGTAGACTACGAGATCCTCTTGTCAAAACTAAGCCATTACTTCATAAATGGAAATACGTACCAATGGTTTAGGTCATATTTAGAAAATCGTAGACAAAGTTGCTCAATCAACGAGACACTCTCTAATTGTTTTGGCCCAAGGGACGATTTTAGGGCCACTACTATTTTTATTCTGTATTAATGATCTTCGAAACTATTTACTCAATTGTGGGCCCAGGGTGTACACTGATGACTCCCATCTAACATATGCAGGTTCTTGAGTAGACAATATTCAGTTCCCATGAATCTGAATCAAGATTTCGAAAATGTTAACAACTGGGCGAGAGCAAACAACCTTAGGCTAAATATATGACAAAAATCGAGTTCATGATCATTGGATCAAGGCAGAGGTTGAGTACTCTCAGATTGTTCAGGAATAACCACACTCGTAACAAAACACTCTTTTGGACCATGTTTTTTTTATTTCCACAATCTTTGATCTTACACTTTCAATGTCTAAACGATGCTTTTCCCTTTTTGAATACAATGCCTTTAATACAACTAAAGATATCTATTACAAGTCGCGAATCAAAACACTAAAAGAAAATCAAATTGTCAAATTTAGGGCTTAAGCATGCGATCAATGAATTAAGACTCCAAACGCTATCAAAAGGCTGGCATGTTGCTTTGCGTGCAACGTTGTACGCTTCCTAACACACAGATCAGCTCCCCGACAATTGCCACTGAGAATTTTACTACCACGGAATCACTTGGAATGACCATCGACTTGATTAGAGCAGTCACATTGACGGATAAACTAACAAAAGAAGTGGCTTGTGGCATTGTGGCGATAAAACCCATTATGCACCTTGTTCCTCAAGCAACTGTGCATCTGATAGGTCAAGCTCTAATTCAGCCACATTTTGACTCTTGCAGTGTTGTTTGGAGAGACTGTGGGATAACTTTGCAGAATAATGCGCCGATCAAATCGAAACTTTAACATCCCCCACCCGTACAAACCACGGCCATTTGACCATCTTCTGTGAAAGGGGAGTGGGGAATTTGACCTTTGCCTGCATGGGATGGGGAAAATTGAACGGGAAGTGTCAGGTTTCAAATAATTGTTTTCTCCAGGCGCCGAAGTCGCTAACAGCTATGAAACACGTGTTTGAACGAGATAGAACAGTTTAAAGGAAGAGATGAAGCATTTGCGAGCGGTTGTCTTACGAAAAAGGTCTTCAAAAGGTCTTTATTAAAGACGGCAGGGGCGGACGACGATTGTTCTTTAAAGGGGCTAGGTCACGCAATTTTAGGCAATTTCAGCACTCATCGAATGCTCATAGAATTAACTAAAATATCAAAATAACTGTTCAAAACTATAGAAGAACTCTAACAAAACACAGGGAAGCCAAGAAGGGACATGGATGGACAAAAGTGGAGAGGATTGAAATGGATTGAATTTGGGTGAATTTGAAAACGTCGGCCCACCTTTTTTCAAATTTATATCAGTCTATATCAAAATGTCATTTACACAGCTGGAAAATCATTCTCAGTTGTTATGTAGCCATGATTTTGGAAATGAAAGACTCTTGCTCTGCCAATTTGACGTTTAGAGCTCATAATTAACAAAATTAAACAAAATTACATAAAATAGCGTGACCTAGCCCCTTTAATAGGGTATGACAGACTGACAGACAAATCCTTCAAATCGGACGATAGAGTAGGGCATTTCAACACCATTTTGGCCCGAGGAAGGGGGGGGGGGGGGGGGGAGGTGGATGTTGAAGTTTCGAGTTGATCGGCGCATAAGGTACAGAAGTTACAAAAATGTTGATCGAATTTTGTTCCATTTTATTTTCTATGTTGAGAGATATCCGCTCTCAGCTTTGTGTCTGATCACACAGCAAATGAAAAGTTCGTCGATTTGTAACAGATTATAAGGGCTATAAGCAGCAAACATGCTGCTTTTGTTTAATGTTTGATAGGATATAATGAAGGACGTATTTCAGTTTGAATTGTTCCCAGTAACCACTTTTACTTTAATGAAGTGAAGCTATGATCTTCGCAGTTATGAACGCAATTTTTACAATTGCGTAGAGAAGCCTGAAAAATTCAGGACTTCAACGGGGTTTGAACCCGTGACCTCGCGATTCCGGTGCGACGCTCTAGCTCTTTCAGGCTTCTCTACGCAATTGTAAAAATTGCGTTCATAACTGCGAAGATCATAGCTTCACTTCATTTCATATCCGCAGCTCATATGATTTATTTCATATACCATTTCATCATTGATTCATTCCTCACGGGATCATTAGAACCCACAAATGACCAGCTCCCAACGTTAGAGCGTCGCACCGGAATCGCGAGCTCACGGGTTCAAACCCCGTTGAAGTCCTGAATTTTTCAGGCTTCTCTACGCAATTGTAAAAATTGCGTTCATAACTGCGAAGATCATAGCTTCACTTCATTTCATATGATTTATTTCATATACCATTTCATCACTTTTACTTTAAGTTAGCATTCAATGTCTAAAAGCATCCTACCTGAAGTTACTTGTTGCCTAAAGTGTCTATGAAGTAAAAAAAATATCTTTAACTTATTGTACTATCTGGCTGGTTCTGAAATAAAATTTCTATTTTCACACTGAGTTTCTTTTGTTTTGGTAACTCCACTGTGAGGTTGAGACTTTATGTTAAGTTAAGTGAAGCTATTAGTCTCTCCCCTCGGGGCTTTTCAGGACTAATTTACAATGTTTTTCGGGGGAACACAGTTTACAATTTATTTTAGGAAGTGAAAAATGTCCCCGTCCAGATAAGGTCAGACCACAACACCGGGGACTACGTCCCCTACTCTTATTGAATAGTGAGAGGGTTCTTTAACGTCCCATACTATTTAATTTCCAACAAGGGTTATGAGACGGGTCCTCCGGTTTACAGTCCTTATCCGAGAACACTTGAAAGTCTAACCATTTGCAGATGTAATTACAAAGGCAGCACATTCTCCTCAGTTATTTTAAGACCCTGTGTGTTGGTCCGGCCGGAGTCGAACTCACGACATCCCGTATGACAGCCGATGCTCAACTAACTGAGCCACCACTTTGCTTTGTGAATTTCTCTTCCTCATTTTACACACAAATTTTCTCTCAACCACAGGCAGACAACCCAAAGGATGCGAGAGCGCGTGACGTCACGTTATTTTGAGACAGTTGTAACGGCCGATTCAACTGATCGAGGAAAATGTTCCATAAAAACTTCAAATCGCAGTGTTTCTTTTCAAAACTTCATTTTACATCACTGTGTAAATAGTTCACAACGGGAAGTCAACATAGACATGTTAACGTTCTGTTTCTGAGAAAAAGAAACAAAAACATGGGTTAACTTCCGGTAGAATCGGATTGGCCAACCATTTATAGCATGAACATCACCTTGATTTAAGAGGAAAAATATAAAAGCGTTGTTTTCCTTCTTCCTCCCTTCGCCGATCAACAGAAAGCCGGCCTGATCGCAGGTTACGTGCAAACCAAAAGAAGATCAGCCCTGAACAAGGACGAATAAACTGCAACTGTGCCCTCAGTGATCTCTTCATAATGGCTTATCAAGATCCACAAAGTACAGAGTCCGATCAAAAGGGAAAAGCGTCGACCTCTTATGCCTCCAGCTATTCCAGACTTACCAAGGACAATTTGTACATGATTCTTGCGCTTTGGATGGAAGATTTCCCAGAGGACAAGCCAGAAAAAAACCCAGCGGACAATCCTGAAAGAAACAATCCTTACAAGAAAGTTGGAGCTGTACTTGTTTTGCCAAACGACAGGAGTTACGCCGTTGACTGTTCCCGCAATGGCGTCCATGCAGTTGCTCGCTTGTTGATGATGGATCATGACGTCCTTGAAGACTGCAAAGTCTTTGTATCGAGAAAACCATGCTCTTTTTGCACAAAGCTTCTGGTCCAGTCTAAAGTGAAGAGAGTCTTCTATTTGCCAATTGAGCCAGAGTACCGCCTATTGGACGACTTTGAAGAAGAAACATTTCGGGTTGATAACCTATTTAAAGTAAGCTCAATAAGCCAAAGTGTGTTCGTTCCAAAAGTGGGAGCTGATGTTATCAAGGACATTCAAAACAAGCTCCAAACACCTGTGAAAAAAAGGATTGAAATGGAGGATAGTCTTAAAAAAAGATATTGGATCGACGATTGGATGAAAGAGGCCAAGGATAAACTTCCATGGCAGGCTCTAGATGAAGAGATGAGAAGTCAGGTCAAAATCGATTTCACAGAAATGGTGACATGGATGGCGTCGATTTTGGTCGGAACGGAGAAAGGATACAATTTTAAACTTGAATCACCAGTTTCTGAAAGTAAGCATGAATCGTTTGCATTCGATCCAACACGGGAAAAGGAAAGAGAGCAGGGGTGCCACCTTATCACTTTGGCAAAGTTCCTAGCCGAACGTACCGACGATCCAAAAACCGGGGTAGGATCAGTCATCATAAACAAAAAAAAAAAAAATTGTTGGGCTTGGCTGGAATGGATTTCCATCAAAAGCGCTGTATGGTGAATTCCCAAGAGCTTCTGACAAAGATAAAGACGCCCCAGACAAGAAATGTCCTTACAGCATTCACTCAGAGCAAAACGCGCTTCTCATGCGGAACACCAAGAACATTGACGGTGGAACCTTGTTTGTGACAAAGACGCCGTGCGATGAGTGCACTACATTACTTGAGATGCTGGGAATAGAGACAGTTATCTTGGGCACAGAGTTTATAGAAGAGAAAAGCAAGAAAGGAATAAGTTATAACAAGTTCTCTTATACAGTGAAGAGGGGCAAATTTACTTGCTTTAGTCTGGTATCGGAGATAAGTGGGGCAAAGAGGAATCTCGACATGGAATTTGAAGATCAAGGAAGAAAAAGGGAACGAAAAGATTGTTGAAGTAACTGGCAGTGAAGACCGATTCGACAAAGCGAAATTAAGGCCACCCGTGAGCACGAGTTGCGGATTGTTTGTAATTTCAACTGAAAATTTTAATTTTGACTGCTGCTTTCAGTCCATGAATATCTAAGTAGTGTATTAGGTGCGCTAAAAGAGATGATGGAACGAAAACCATAACTGTTGTGATCGATTATCGTTTTGAGCTTCTGGTACAGTTCCTTTTCGTTACTTTGACTTTTTGGTCTTTTAATCTACGCAGATTTTTTGAGTTTTAGAGACAGACCTTTACTACAGATTGTCTGTAATCGCTACATTATTAAGAGTTTACATTGAAATGTTAATTGATGTTTGAATTGTTTTAGAATCTAAACCTTGATTACAATATCCCGTCTTGGTTTTTTTTTATGTACTTTTAGCTCACAAGTGGGCAGCTAAATTACAAAAGGGCACCCAACGAACAAATGCAACTAAAAGCCGCAGGAAGATATTTTTAATTAGGTTCTTTCTAATGGATGTAGCTTGTTCAAAGCGGCCATGGTAAAAGTTAATTTTATGACAGGGAAAATGCTGATAAAATATAACGGAACGTCGCAATATGCACTAAAACCAGTAAGACAACACGTGAAATACATGAAACCAAGTTACAGATTTATGGATGGACTAACAGCACAAGATAGAAACGTATTGCATTTGGTCAATCGTTAAAAAAAAGTCGGCTCGATATTTTTCTTCAAGTTTAGGAGGACTCACCAGGATAAAACTTGTTTTCGCTCATAATCATCTTTTTTGTGGTGTAACGATAATTTTATAGGTAGGGGAATTCGATAATTTTCTGTAAGAGTGAAACTCATGATTAAGTTAAAATTGTTCCGAAAAACCCTAAAGTACCGTGACACAGAATCTTTAAGGAGAGCTTTTCTTAACGTAGAAGAATGAAGATCTCTTCAGGCTCGTTTAGATTTCATGGCTGAAAATTGAAGTTCCCGGAAACATATTGACCCTGGTCCTCGCTAGCTGTGCGAGCATAAGCAGCATTCATTAAACTCAGGAAAGTCTTGATGACCAGTATGTATTGTTAGAAGAAAAATCACAACACGTTTATACATCTGTGTACTGTATCCGGCACGCGCTACGTGCCTATGTACACCTTGCCAACGGGTTGTGTTTTTTCGCACAGCACGCGCCGCAGACTGGTCCAGTTGTTCTCACATATGTTAAGACCTAAGGGAATAAAATCTCCCTTGAAAAAAACTGTTACTTAAAGTTACGTCCTACGAATTTTCTAGAGGAGTGTTTGGTTCTGGAGAATGCTAGCGGTCTTAACTGATTTTCAAAATTTTCAAAAATAATATCACCTCCGTATCGTTAGGGTATAGTTTCCCTGGATGTAAATCCAGCAGCAGGTCGTTCCGTCCCACATAGAACAATAGGGAATTTAAGATCTACAACGGCGACGGTCGACGAAAACGTCACCTCAAAATATAACTTGGCTCTATCATAAGTCTTTCGCCATTATTCAGTCTCGTTCGCGTCCTACAATGCGGGCGAAGCATCCTAAACATACATTGGTACGAGCGGTTTGAAAGTTAAAAAAGAGAATGAAAGATTCTATGTTGCGTGCTTTCGTTGTCGTCACACTTCAAATTTAGTGATTTCACGTCGTCGTTATGCAGAGCACCTCTAAGATACTTGCTAAAATCCGTGCTGCACGACTATTTATGTTCGTTTAACCAATGATATCATTGCTTTGTGGTGTTGTCGTAGTCGTAGCCGTCGTCGTTTCTTAAATTCCCTTATCATTTCTCTCGTCGTTGTCAAGACGAGAACCGCAACTAAATGTGTCAAAACGTAAAACGCACGTGCGGGTCGTGCAGAGCTATTGTTTTGCTAGTTAAACCTATTGTCATGTGGCGTTCTCTTAGCCGTCGTCGTCGTTCGTACTTAAGGTCCCTAATCTCTTTAAAAAACTGAAGAATTCTGAGAAATCGTCAAAAAGAACTCGTGGCGACCTTCCATATTATAGCAACCAAAGAGTAAGCGACGTTTGATGTTTACCTCTAGCAGGGATGATATTATGCCGTAGATCGCCGAAAGCTAGCAGCAGTCCTCACTCGAACAATACTTTCTTCTTAAAATTGCCAAAAACCTGCCAAAATGCTATTTTAAACATATCTTTATCCTTGTTGCTTCACAACGCCAGACATACCGTTTTAAATCATCAATCCACGTATTCTTGTTCCGGAATAGGGTCAATCGAACGCACCCTTCGTGTACTATACATCTGTTTCCACTGAGGCTGAAAAAAGAAAACGTGGCCTTGTATTTTGGCAAGTGCTGCTCTGAGAGAAATTTTCTTTTCACTGTTTAAGCTTTCGAACGAGGCAACAAGGGCTAATGTGAACAAAAATCAGTAACTACGTGTTCTGTGCTCTGACAAATATTCTGCTTATTGACGATTTTACTCGTCAATCGGAGGTGATTTAGGTGTGAATTAACAAGATCTAGGTCCTCTGTCCCCTTTAAGTTAATTTGTTCAATTTAACAACGAAATCTATTGTTCAGATATCGTTAAACCATATTCTCCAGAATTCTCTTAAAGCTCGTGGCCGACTTCTCTGTCCGCAATGACTCCAAATCGAAGCACATCCACTGCTTGTAAATAATCTGTGCCGACGTACACAAGACTTACAAATTACCCAAAGCAACAGAGATCCAAAGTTGAATATCAAGGAACCAAAACTGCTCCATAAAAGTTGTTTAGATTTAGGTGGTTCCATGAAACGAAAGACAGGCCTTGAAAAGATGTATGTGGCAGTTCCAAGCCCAGACAAAGCCAGCGCTCCATGGAAAATAAGTGCCCTCGAATTCCGACCAATTATGAGCTCCTCAGGATACACCTTAACTGAATGAAGAGCAAGCACTGGGTAACTAACGAGACCACAATAAGGAAGGTATTTCTTCAAGCCTTCTTTCACATCCTTCAAGCGTTGACTGGCCGCCATGTTGAAATGTGCTAACAAACAACAAATTAGTTCCTTGTCTCTCTCGGCCTCGACTATGGTGGTGCGATGCTCCCAAAAGCAAACAGCATGATGTTCCAGACTCAGTATTTTGTCGAATTTTAGTTCCAAAATAATTCGTCAGCCACGCAGATCTACTATAATGTTTATTTAATTTATTTATTTAATAATTTCAAGACCTAGCAGACAATCAATGAACTTACTTTGCGTAAATAAATCTGAAAAGAAATCGGCAACATCTCTGAAAGTGATTGGCGTATTTATAACTATTATAAATCCAACTGAAGTAAAGCTATGATCAGCGCAGTTATGAACACAATTTCAACCGTAGGAGCCAGAAACACTGCGTGGATTATAGCTTCACTTGATTTCACGTCCGCAGTTCAATATATGATACATTTCAAAAATCATTTCGTTCGTTAATCCAACTACGCTGTCCAATGTGTCTAACAATTACTTTGTTACTACTGGTCCAAAACTTGCCAAAAAAAGTAGTAGTACAAATGAACGGTTTCAACTCCGTCCAACAACAACAACAAATTTAGTGTTTTCACTTTTAAATTAATTAAACAAGTCAAGGGCAACTGGTCTTGTTTCTCAGTGCTAGGCTTATTCGAGAACGCAGACTGCAGACTGCAGACCAGGGGTAAAATGCAGACTGAGGTTATAACGTAACTGTTGAAAAAGCCCAAACCCCTTAGAAATGCTAACCTTAGGCCTAATTAGGGCTAACACAATATTTAGGCTTAACTGTTAGCATTTCTAATGGGTTTGGGCTTTTTCAACAGTTAAATTATAACCTCAGACTGCATTTTACCCCCGCCGGTCTGCAGTCTGCAGTCTGCGTTTTTCACAGACCGATTTGCAAACCTATTTGCGACATTTTTTAATCAATCAATAATTCAAGGTATATTTTCAGATGATTGGACATGCGCGAGAGTAACTCGGCGATCGAGATTATATTAATATAGATATTTGCGCACAATAATTTTTAAAATTATTATTATTATTATTATTACTGTTATTAATATATGGATTTAGCCAAGGCTACATGCGGAGCTCCCGTTTCTAACCCCAGAAAGCAATAAAGTGTATATGGGAATAATTATGCTTCTGCCAAATTGATAAGGTGCAAAATTAATCGTCATTAGTGTATACAATTTACAGTGATCAAACACCTCTGAGCTGACAGCAGTAAACAAACAAGCCTTCCAAACAATAACCAACAATTTTTATCAATAAGTAAAACTGAAATTACGTGTAAAGTAATCTCTTTCACAACATTTTCCGTTTGACTGATAATCTTTACACCCTCTCTCTTCCGTTAGAACAACAGGAAAAATCTTAAAGCAATGTTTAGCCTTAGGGGAAGGGGGCCGGGCATATCCAGGGGATTTGACTCAGTCTCCTCTCCCATGGATGGGGAATAGGAGGAAATTTGATTAAACCGGTGATCCCGAGGGTGGGGAATTTTGACAAGGCCGCGCAAGAGCGTGAGCTTTAAGCCGGAACGTCTTAAAAAATAGGCACGCACTTGCGTACATGTGTCTATGTTGTATACATACTGGTAACTTACCTTGTACCTTAACTCCTCCCTCAGCCACTAAGCAGCAGGGGAAAGAGCCTGGGTAAGAAGCTAATGTTAAGTGGTCACAATAATACTTATATTATACAATATGTAATCCACATAACCTTTCTTATCTTTGTAAAATCAATCTAACGTAGGTGTGCAGTCTGTTTTATGCATGTGTCACCCACAATGTTGAAATGTTAAATGAACAAAAGAAATCAAAATACCACGTCCAATATTCTAGTCATTGTATTAAATTATCAGTCTTTCCTCTGTCTTCCCCTCCCCTGAGGTGAGGCAGGCCGACCAATATAGTACAAGGAAAGGTTACGTTTATACAAACGTTGGCCGTGTAGCACTTATATTTTAAACAGAGTTAACTGAATAGAGGGTAATGTGAAGTGCTAGATTTCTATCCCATATGAACCATATGAACCATGTGAGCGTTAGCCCTACTGATGGAAATGGGCCCACACAAGGACAAGTGTTTTGTCTCTTGTTCTATTTCTCTCAGCTTTACGGTGTTCTTTATTGAAATTTTCTCTCATGATCTTCTTCCCCGGTTTCTCTCGAGGCTTACTTCACTTAAATTTCTCAAATTTCGTGGCCTCTTCTCTCATACTCTTTTCTGATCTTATGATTATTATTATTATCGAGATTATCTAACAAGTATCGATGCAGTTACGCCTTCTGTCACTCGACTGTCACGGCTCTTCTTAAGGCCACAGACACTTGGGCATATATTATCGATCAAGGGAAGATAAACGCTGTTGTTTTCCTAGATCTAAAAAAGGCTTTCGACACAGTAGACCACGAGATCCTCTTGTCAAAACTAAGCCATTACTTCATAAATGGAAATACGTACCAATGGTTTAGGTCATATTTAGAAAATCGTAGACAAAGTTGCTCAATCAACGAGACACTCTCTAATTGTTTTGGCCCAAGGGACGATTTTAGGGCTACTACTATTTTTATTCTGTATTAATGATCTTCGAAACTATTTACTCAATTGTGGGCCCAGGGTGTACACTGATGACTCCCATCTAACATATGCAGGTTCTTGAGTAGACAATATTCAGTTCCCATGAATCTGAATCAAGCAACCTTAGGCTAAATATATGACAAAAATCGAGTTCATGATCATTGGATCAAGGCGGAGGCTGAGTACTCTCAGATTGTTCAGGAATAACCACACTCGTAACAAAACACTCTTTTGGACCATGTTTTTTTTATTCCCACAATCTTTGAACTTACACTTTCAATGTCTAAACGATGCTTTTCCCTCTTTGAATACAATGCTTTCAATACAACTAAAGATATCTATTACAAGTCGCGAATCAAAACACTAAAAGAAAATCAAATTGTCAAATTTAGGGCTTAAGCATGCGATCAATGAATTAAGACTCCAAACGCTATCAAAAGGCTGGCATGTTGCTTTGCGTGCAACGTTGTACGCTTCCTAACACACAGATCAGCTCCCCGACAATTGCCACTGAGAATGTTACTACCACGGAATCACTTGGAATGACCATCGACTTGATTAGAGCAGTCACATTGACGCATAAACTAGCAAAAGAAGTTGCTTGTGGTATTGCACCTTGTTCCTCAAGCAACCGTGCATCTGATAGGTCAAGCTCTAATTCAGCCACATTTTGACTCTTGCAGTGTTGTTTGGAGAGACTGTGGGATAACTTTGCAGAATGATGCGCCGATCAAATCGAAACTTCAACATCCCCCACCCGTGCAAACCATGGGCATTTGACCATCTTCTGTGAAAGGGGAGTGGAGAATTTGACCTTTGCCTGCATGAGGAAAATTGAACGGGAAGTATCAGGTTTCAAATAATTGTTTTCTCCGGGGGCCGAAGTCGCTAACAGCTATAAAACACGTGTTTGGACGAGATAGAACAGTTTAAAGGAAGAGATGAAGCATTTGCGAGCGGTTGTCTTACGAAAAAGGTCTTCAAAAGGTCTTTATTAAAGACGGCAGAGGCGGACGACGATTGTTCTTTAAAGGGGCTAGGTCACGCAATTTTAGGCAAATTCAGCACTGATCGAATGGTCATAGAATTAACTAAACTAGATGCTTCTGTGAAGCATACACTGCGTTGCCTGTGGTACGTGCTACAGAAAATCAGAAGGCACTGAATTGTGTGGTATTGAAATACAGCATTCCAGTCTCTGAAGAATAACAAATAAAAGAGAAGTGAGAAACATTGGCTTCTGGGCTGACATGTTGATAATTTTCAAGTTCCCTCACAACTTCTTTTCACCACAAGTGTGCCCTCTGAGCATCTGAAAGCTTTGTAATACTAAACTTCACTGAAGTCAAGCCCTGTTTCGCGGGGTTATAGGGTTAGGATGGGAGACCAAAACAATAAACCTCTCATAAAAACAGAAACATCTGACCGAAAATACTATTAACGCTAACAAATGCGAACTCAGCAAGGTACAGATTCTGTTAGCTTGCTTTATGCAAAACAAATATTGATGAAAAAGCAAATAACTATTGATACACAGTTTTCAGAAAGAGCAGAAGGAAGTTTCCCGGACGGCCGATCGAGAATAAAATATTTACGACATGAAAACAACATTAATTTTGAACCGTGAATATAGAATATAAAAAGTTACGATCAGCGACAAACATTTTGGGAGATTTTTGATACGTTCAAGTAAATTGCAAAATCGAAAGTGACATGGCCGGAATTCAGCGGGCGCCGTGATTAAGTTACCGCGGCATGTTTACTCGCCAAACAGTGAAGCGTCTGTGTCAAATGATGGCAAGATACCGGGTTTTTCTAAGTTTCTTTTTCTGTCAAGTGTTATAAAGTTTGACAATGAAATGAGCGAAGTCAAAACAAAGATCACAATCGCCCAACTCTTGTTTATGCAAAGTCAAAATTTACTCTCCATGACGCGTACGACGTTATTTATCACCAGGTAATTCCATCATTTTGGAAATAGCAGCTACTTTATTATTCATCTGCGTCACAAGTTTTCACTGATTTTGGGGCTCATTTTGTTGAAACTCAAGCACGCTTCCAACAGGCCTGTGAACCCTTCCTGCTTACAGAGCAATACTAAAAAACTTCTCCCATATCACATTTGAACCTTAAGCTCGAAAATTCAATACACAACATGATATTATAATTCACAAAGGCAGAAAATACCACAGAATCCTTTTCCAGCGAAATATTTATTGAAACAAACAACATATTTGCTCTTAGAGGCGAAAACCTCTTCCTATTTCATTGCGTGCGTGAAGACAAGAAACTCAATCGTGTCAAATTACCATGTACTTCAGGTAAATATTATAGCTCACTTTGATTTCGTCTCAACGGGCGATAGATTGTCGTCGAAGTCCAGTGCTCATTGCTTTTGAGATTCCTGCCTATTTTATCCAACTAACTTTCCATTATTGAGCTCCATAAGGGTATATTTTGTTTAAGGATCCACTAAAACGCCATTCGCGTTACATGACTTTCGACGCCATTGCAGGCTAAGTTAATGATTCTACTGTGTCCACCAGAGAAATCTACGCAGTTCCACTACCCTCTCGATCCTAAGAAAATACTCGCAGAAGGCTCTGTCCACAAAGACACCACTTACCAGGGGAGTGACAGGCAAGACTTTTACCGACACGGAAAAAAAAAAAAAAAAAAAAACTAAAAAAAAAAAAAAAAAGAAAACAAACAAACTAAACGCAGACCTCGACTGGGTTTGCCATGAGGCAACCCAGTAAATATCAAAATAACTGTTCAAATCTATAGAAGAACTCTAACAAAACACAGGGAAGCCAAGAAGGGACATGGATGGACAAAACTGGAGAGGATTGAAATGGATTGAAGTTGGGTGAATTTGAAAACGTCGGCCCACCTTTTTTCAAATTTATATCAGTCTATATCAAAATGTCATTTACACAGCTGGAAAATCATTCTCAGTTGTTATGTGGCCATGATTTTGGAAATGAAAGAGTCTTGCTCTGCCAATTTGACGTTTAGAGCTCATGATTAACAAAATTAAACAAAATTACATAAAATAGCGTGACCTAGCCCTTCTAATAGGGTATGACAGACTGACAGACAAATCCTTCAAATCGGACGATAGAGTAGGGCATTTCAACACCATTTTGGCCCGAGGAAGGGGGGGGGGGGGGGTAGATGTTGAAGTTCCGAGTTGATCGGCGCATAAGGTACAGAAGTTACAAAAATGTTGATCGAATTTTGTTCCATTTTATTTTCTATGTTGAGAGATATCCGCTCTCAGCTTCGTGTCTGATCACACAGCAAATGAAAAGTTCGTCGATTTGTAACAGATTATAAGGGCTATAAGCAGCAAAAATGCTGCTTTTGTTTAATGTTTGATAGGATATAATGAAGGACGTATTTCAGTTTGAATTGTTCCCAGTAACCACTTTTACTTTAAGTTAGCATTCAATGTCTAAAAGCATCCTACCTGAAGTTACTTGTTGACTAAAGTGTCTATGAAGTAAAAAAAAATATATCTTTGACTTATTGTACTATCTGGCTGGTTCTGAAATAAAATTTCTATTTTCACACAGAGTTTCTTTTGTTTTGGTAACTCCACTGTGATGTTGAGACTTTAAGTTAAGTTAAGTGAAGCTATTAGTCTCTCCCCTCTGGGCTTTTCATGACTAATTTACAATGTTTTTCGGGGGACTTTAGCCAGACTGCTTGTTACACAGTTTACAATTTATTTTAGGATGTGGAAAATATGTCCCGGTCGTCCAGATAATTTCAGACCACAACACCGGGGACTACGTCCCCTACTCTTATCGAATAGTGAGAGGGTTCTTTAACGTCCCATACTATTTAATTTCCAACAAGGCTTATGACACGGGTCCTCCGGTTTACAGTCCTTATCCGAGAAGACTTGAAAGTCTAACCATTTGCAGATGTAATTACAAAAGCAGCACATTCTCCTCAGTTATTTTAAGACCCTGAGTGTTGGTCCGGCTGGAGTCGAACTCACGACATCCCGCATGACAGCCCGATGCTCAACTAACTGAGCCACCACTTTGCTTTGTGAAATTCTCTTCCTCATTTTACAGACTAATTTTCTCTCAACCACAGGCATACAACCCAAAGGATGCGAGAGCGCGTGACGTCACGTTATTTTGAGACAGTTGTAACGGCCGATTCAACTGATCGAGGAAAATGTTCCATAAAAACTTCAAATCGCAGTGTTTCTTTTCAAAACTTCATTTTACATCACTGTGTAAATAGTTCACAACCGGAAGTCAATATAGACCCGTTAACGTTCCGTTTCTCAGAAAAAGAAACAAAAACATGGGTTAACTTCCGGTAGAATCGGATTGGCCAACCATTTATAGCATGAACATCACCTTGATTTAAGAGGAAAAATATAAAAGCGTTGTTTTCCTTCTTCCTCCCTTCGCCGATCAACAGAAAGCCGGCCTGATCGCAGGTTACGTGCAAACCAAAAGAAGATCAGCCCTGAACAAGGACGAATAAACTGCAACTGTGCCCTCAGTGATCTCTTCATAATGGCTTATCAAGATCCACAAAGTACAGAGTCCGATCAAAAGGGAAAAGCGTCGACCTCTTATGCCTCCAGCTATTCCAGACTTACCAAGGACAATTTGTACATGATTCTTGCACTTTGGATGCAAGATTTCCCAGAGGACAAGCCAGAGGAAAAAAAGCCAGAAAAGAACCCAGCAGACAATCCTGAAAGAAACAATCCTTACAAGAAAGTTGGAGCTGTACTCGTTTTGCCAAACGACAGGAGTTACGCCGTTGACTGTTCCCGCAATGGCGTCCATGCAGTTGCTCGCTTGTTGATGATGCATCATGACGTGCTTGAAAACTGCAAAGTCTTTGTATCGAGAAAACCATGCTCTTTTTGCACAAAGCTTCTGGTCCAGTCTAAAGTGAAGAGAGTCTTCTATTTGCCAATTGAGCCAGAGTACCGCCTATTGGACGACTTTGAAGAAGAAACATTTCGGGTTGATAACCTATTTAAAGTAAGCTCAATAAGCCAAAGTGTGTTTGTCTCAAAAGTAGGAGCTGATGTTATCAAGGACATTCAAAACAAGCTCCAAACACCTGTGAAAAAAAGGATTGAAATGGAGCATAGTCTTAAAAAAAGATATTGGATCGACGATTGGATGAAAGAGGCCAAGGATAAACTTCCATGGCAGGCTCTAGATGAAGAGATGAGAAGTCAGGTCAAAATCGATTTCACAGAAATGGTGACATGGATGGCGTCGATTTTGGTCGGAACGGAGAAAGGATACAATTTTAAACTTGAATCACCAGTTTCTGAGAGTAAGCATGAATCGTTTGCATTCGATCCAACACGGGAAAAGGAAAGAGAGCAGGGGTGCCACCTTATCACTTTGGCAAAGTTCCTAGCCGAACGTACCGACGATCCAAAAACCGGGGTAGGATCAGTCATCATAAACAAAAAAAAAGAAATTGTTGGGCTTGGCTGGAATGGATTTCCATCAAAAGCGCTGTATGGTGAATTCTCAAGAGCTTCTGACAAAGATAAAGACGCCCCAGACAAGAAATATCCTTACAGCATTCACTCAGAGCAAAACGCGCTTCTCATGCGGAACACCAAGAACATTGAAGGTGGAACCTTGTTTGTGACAAAGACGCCGTGCGATGAGTGCACTACATTACTTATGATGATGGGAATAGAGACAGTTATCTTGTGCGCAGAGTTTATAGAAGAGAAAAGCAAGAAAGGAATAAGTTATAACAAGTTCTCTTATGCAGTGAAGAGGGGCAAATTTACTTGCTTTAGTCTGGTATCGGAGATAAGTGGGGCAAAGAGGAATCTCGACATGGAATTTGAAGATCAAGGAAGAAAAAGGGAACGAAAAGATTGTTGAAGTAACTGGCGGTGAAGACCGATTCGACAACGCGAAAGTGAGAACACCCGTGAGCACGAGTTGCGGATTTTTTGTAATTTCAACTGAAAATTTTAATTTTGACTACTGCTTTCAGTCTATGAATATCTAAGTAGTGTATTAGGTGCGCTAAAAGAGATGATGTAACAAAAACCATAACTGTTGTGATCGATTATCGTTTTGAGCTTCTGGTACAGTTCGTTTTCGTTACTTTGACTTTTTGGTCTTTTAATCTTCGTAGATTTTTTGAGTTTTAGAGACAGACCTTTACTACAGATTGTCTGTAATCGCTACATTATTAAGAGTTTACATTGAAATGTTAATTGATGTTGGAATTGTTTTAGAATCTAGACCTTGTTTACAATATCCCCTCTTGGTTCTTTTTATGTAGTTTTAGCTCACGAGTGGGTAGCTAAATTACAAAAGGGTACCGAACGAACAACTGCAACTAAAAGCCGCAAGACTAGCCGCTGGAGGATATTTTTAATTAGGTTCTTTCTAATGGATGTAGCTTGTTTAAAGGGGCTATGGTAAAAGTTAGTTTTATAACAGGGAATATGCTAATAAAATATAACGGAACGTCGCAATATGCACTAAAACCAATGAGACAACACGCGAAATACATGAAACCAAGTTACAGATTTATGGATGGACAAACAGCACAAGATAGAAATGTATTGCATTTGGTCAATCGTTAAAAAAAAGTCGGCTCGATATTTTTCTTCAAGTTTAGGAGGACTCATCAGGATAAAAGTTGTTTTCGCTCAGAATCATCTTTTTTGTGGTGTAAGGATAATTTTAAAGGTAGGGGAATTTGAATATTTTTTTTCTGAGTGTGAAACTCACGATTAAGTTAAAATTGTTCCGAAAAACCTCAAATTACCGTGACACAGCGTCGTTAAGGAGACCTTTTCTTAACGTAGAAGAATAAAGATCTCTTCCGCATCGCTCAGATTTTATGGCTGAAAATTGAAGTTCCCGGAAATATATTGACCCTGGTCCTCGCTAACTGTGCGCGCATAAGCAGCATTCACCAAACTAAGGAAAGTCTTGATCACCTGTTTGTATTGTTAGAACAAAAAACACAACAAGTTTATACATCTGTGTACTGTATCCGGCACGCGATACGTGCCTATGTCCACCTTGCTAACGTTCAGCACGCGCAGCGGACTGGTACAGATGTTTTCACACCTGTTGAGACCTAAGCGAATAAAATCTCCCTTAAAAAAAACTGTTACTTAAAGTTACGTCCCACTAATTTTCTAGAGGATTGTTTGGTTCTGAAGAATGCTAACGGTCTTAATTGATTTTCAAAATTTGCAAAAATCATATCACTTCCGTATCGTGAGGGTATATTTTCCCTGGATGTAAATCCAGCAGCAGGTCGTTCCGTCCCACATAGAACAATTCCCGTTACTGTAATAATTTTGCGATTACTTTAAATCGCTCAGCATGGAAAATTTAAGTCAACATTCCTAGAAAATAATCGATGAGAACGATGTGGATATTTAGAGAGAAAATTGAAATTAAGGTCATCGTCAGTTGCTCGCGTCCTCCACACAACCTCAAATGTTATCATTTCTCTCGTCGTTGTCAAGACGAGAACGGCAACGAAATGTTTCAAAACGTAAAACGCACGTGCAGGGCGTGCAGAGTTATTGTTTTGCTAGTTAAACCTATTGTTATACGGCGTTCTCTTAGCCGTCGTCGTCGTTCTTACTTAAGGTCCCTAATCTCTTTAAAAAACTGAAGAATTATGAGAAAAGAAAAACAAAAGAACTTTTGGCGACCTTCCATATTATAGCAACCAAAGAGTAAGCGACGTTTGATGTTTACTTCTAGCAGGGATGATATGACGCCGTAGCGGATCGGCGAAAGCTAGCAGCAGTCCTTACTCCAACAATACTTTCTTCTATTAAGAAGTGACCGGTTTTTAATGCGCATTTTATAAGCATGTGGGAATTTTTACATGCGCATTTTAAACATTTGCATAAACAACATTTCAAATAGCTGTAAATGTGTATTCAATCCCAGTAAAGTTTGTTTTAGGAACATGGTCCGAAAAGTATTTTATGTTATAGAAAGGGAGTGAGAAGGTTATCAAGCCTCTTCTCCTGTTAATCTCGGTAATTTGAAATAAATGGACCCAGGAGCGAACGACAGCCATATATATTCCTGTCACAGCGGTTTCAGAGACCGAATTATTTTAAAATGATTTTTGAATTTCCCGCGAATGAGACTCTCACAGGAGCCTAATGACTAGTCACAAGCAACTATTGAACTTGACGTCATAGCGCCAACGAACCGGAACTGCCTTTTTTTTTTGCGGAAAAGGTAGTCTAATAATAGATCGGTCTGAAAAAATGCTTAGTATGGGAGTGGTTCGCTCCTGTTCAAGAAGACAACCCAAACAGATTTAAGTTTATATTGGATGAATGATTTGCCAGTAATTAGAGACCCACGTTATGCGCATAGGATTCTGGAATCGCCAGGGCCCGGTTCCTCGAAAGCCGATTAACTTAATCCAGGATTAGCGTAAACTTTTGTTTCACGTTTTCAACTTTTTGGTGAAATTTTCTTTTGCTTATTTTTGTTTTTCAAGATTGACGTCTTCTCATGTAAAGTTCTGCCGAAAATCTGCGTTGAACAGCATTTGGGAGTAGAGAAATAAACTGCTTGGTTAATTTTTAATCTTAGATTAGCTAAATCGGCTTTTGAGGAACTGGGCCCAGAGGGCAAAGATTGTAACGATAGAAAGTTGTCTTCGTCAAAAGCTGTGATATTGCACAAAGAATAATGTATTTTCGCAGTGGTCACGTTTTACGAGACATGGGGGTGACTAATGTTTGTGCGTGAAAATTGTAAGTGTTTGTGTGTTACTACACAGGCATCCCAAGCTCGATCAGTGTAAGAGAAAGCGAACATGGCCGACAAAAATATAAAGACCTGTATGGCAATCCCGATAAAAGACTTAAGAAGATAATTGTACGAGAAAATTCTCAATTAAGAAGCCTTACCTTTTTGCCATCGTGGGTATCTTCCTTCCTGCGTGTTTTTTTCCACATTCAACGCAATTTGAGCCATTTTTCAAATCCTCGGTTGCCAACAGCGTTATAAAATCCAAAGGCTTCACACTCCATTCTGGGGAACCCACCAAATAAAATAATAAAATGTTCCCACGGTTACAATTGCACATCAAAGTCAATTTACAAAGATTGAACTTTCATTTTATTCACCACCAACGCAATAGCAATAACAGCCCTGTGTGCGACCTCGGGCGGTAGTTTGTTCACTTGATCGAAAGAAAAGAACCTTTCGAAAGATGGTAGGACGAGCCATGTTGAACACCTCGACCTTTGGAATCGGCTTTGTAACCCTGCCCGCTCAACAAACGGTGCCAGACAGTAATTGTTTTTACTTCCCACAGAATCAAGAATTTTTTAGTTTCAAAGATCCTGTTCCAGACACTGTAACATCCGTCATTTACATGTGCGGGATGTAGTTCCCGTTCAATATAAAAACACGCCATTTCTTAAAGAAATTTGAGCGAGATGCCCAAATTTACCTTCACCGAGACCTTAATAAGATTATTATGTTAAAAATTACATCAAAACGAGTCAGTATGACACAAATTTTAAAATGAAATTTGTAAAGGATATTTCCTTTTCGAATTTAGCTTTATTATTTCTAGCCATCTTACAGGCATTTTTAGCTCCTTTTCGGTCAAGACTTTTTCAATCATTCAATTTGTCGTTCAGGTAACCATCTGGCCATCGCTCACCCTGCCTTGTGTTACACAAAGAAGCGAAAACTAATAATTATTCTAAACGGAAAAGCAAAATTTGAATACGCTCAAAATGTTTGCTTTGACAGGTTGTTCCTTGCTATTAATCTGATTGGCTATTTACAGAATGAAACAGGCGCGAAATCGTTTGCTTTGCCTTTCCTCCTTTCGCCGATCAAGGAAACGCATGCTTTAGTCGCAGAGTACGAGCAACCAATTTCAAAGAGGAGATCAGCCCTAACCAAGGACGAATAAACTGTCTTACTGATGTCCGACCAAAACCAAAAAGATCCACAAAGTACAGAGTCCGATCAAAGGGGAAAACCTTCGACTTCTTACGCCTCCAGATATTCCAGACTTACTAAAGACAATTTGTACATGATTGTTGCACTTTGGATGGAAGATTTCCCAGAGGACAAACCAGACGATTCTTACAGAAAAGTAGGAGCTGTACTAGTTTTGCCAAGCGAAAAAATTTACGCCGTCGACTGTTCCCGCAATGGCGTCCATGCAGTTGCTCGCTTGTTGATGATACATCACAACGTCCTCGAAGACTGCAAAGTATTTGTATCGAGGAAACCATGCTCTTTTTGCACAAAGCTTATGGTCCAGTCTAAAGTCAAGAGAGTCTTCTATTTGCCAATTGAGCCAGAGTACCGCCCATTGGACGACTTTGAAGAAGAAACATTACGGGTTGATAACCTATTTAAAGTAAGCTCAATCAGCCAAAGTGTGTTTGTTCCAGAAGTGGGAGAGGATGTTATCAAGGACGTTCAACACAGGCACCAAACACCAGAGCGAACAAGAGATGAAATGGCACAAGAACTTAAAGAAATGTATTGGAACGGCGCTTGGATGAGAGAGGCCAAAAATAAACTTCCATGGCACGCTTTCGATGAAGAAATGAGACGTCAGGTTGAAAGCGATTTTACACAAATGTTGACGTGGATGGCATCGATTTTGGTCGCATCGGAGAAAGGATACAATAATGAACTTGAATCATCTGAAAGTGAGCGTGAACCGATTTCAGGTAACACGAAATTGAAAAGGGATGAAAGATTCCGCTTAATGACCTTGGCAAAGTTCCTAGCCGAACGTACTGACAATCCAAAGACCGGGGTAGGAGCAGTAATCACAAACAAAAAGAAAGAAATTATTGGGCTTGGCTGGAATGGATTTCCATCAAAAGCGCTGTATGGTGAATTCCCAAGAGCTTCTGACAGAGATGACGTACCAGACAAGAAATATCCTTACGTCATTCACGCAGAACAGAACGCGCTACTTACGCGGAACACTAAGAACATTGAAGGTGGAACCTTGTTCGTGACAAAGACGCCGTGTGATGAGTGCACTACATTACTTGAGATGATGGGAATAGATACAGTTATCTTGGGCGCAGAGTTTACAGAAGAGAAAAGCAAAAAAGGAATAAGTTACAACAAGTTCTCTGATGCAGTGAAGATGGGCAAATTTGCTTGCTTTAGTCTGGTATCGGAGACAAGTGGGGCAAAGAGGAATCTCGACAGGGAATTTGAAGATCAAGGAAGAAAAAGGGAACGAAAAGATTGTTGAGGAAGTAACTGGCGTTGGAGACCGATTCGACTAGGCGAAAGTAAGGCCACCCGTGAGCACGAGTTGCGGATTGTTTGTAATTTCAACTGAAAATTTTAATTTTGACTACTGCTTTCAGTCTATGAATATCTAAGTAGTGTATTAGGTGCGGTAAAAAGATGATGTCACGAAAACCGTAACTGTTGTGATCGATTATCGTTTTGAGCTTCTGGTACAGTTCGTTTTCGTTACTTTGACTTTTTGGTCTTTTAATCTACGCAGATTTTTTGAGTTTTAGAGACAGACCTTTACTACAGATTGTCTGTAATCGCTACATTATTAAGAGTTTACATTGAAATGTTAATTGATGTTTGAATTGTTTTAGAATCTAAACCTTGATTACAATATCCCCTCTTGGTTTTTTTTATGTACTTTTAGCTCACAAGTGGGCAGCTAAATTACAAAAGGGCACCCAACGAACAAATGCAACTAAAAGCTGCAAGACTAGCCGCAGGAGGATATTTTTAATTAGGTTCTTTCTAATGGATGTAGCTTGTTTAAAGGGGCTATGGTAAAAGTTAATTTTATGACAGGGAAAATGCTGATAAAATATAACGGAACGTCGCAATATGCACTAAAACCAATAAGACAACACGCGAAATACATGCAACCAAGTTACAGATTTATGGATGGACTAACAGCACAAGATAGAAACGTATTGCATTTGGTCAATCGTTAAAAAAAAGTCGGCTCGATATTTTTCTTCAAGTTTAGGAGGACTCAGTAGGATGAAAGTTGTTTTCGCTCAGAATCAACTTTTTTGTGGTGCAACGATAATTTTAAAGGTAGGGGAATTTGAATATTTTTTTTCTGAGTGTAAAACTCACGATTAAGTTAAAATTGTTCCGAAAAACCCCAAATTACCGTGACACAGCGTCGTTAAGGAGACCTTTTCTTAACGTAGAAGAATAGAGATCTCTTCCGCATCGTTCAGATTTTATGGCTGAAAATTGAAGTTCCCGGAAACATATTGACCCTGGTCCTCGCTAACTGTGCGCGCATAAGCAGCATTCACCAAACTAAGGAAAGTCTTGATCACCTGTTTGTATTGTTAGAACAAAAAACACAAGTTTATACATCTGTGTACTGTATCCGGCACGCGTTGCGTGCCTATGTCCACCTTGCTAACGTTCAGCACGCGCAGCGGACTGGTACAGATGTTTTCACAGCTGTTGAGACCTAAGCGAATAAAATCTCCCTTAAAAAAAACTGTTACTTAAAGTTACGTCCCACTAATTTTCTAGAGGATTGTTTGGTTCTGAAGAATGCTAACGGTCTTAATTGATTTTCAAAATTTGCAAAAATCATATCACTTCCGTATCGTGAGGGTATATTTTCCCTGGATGTAAATCCAGCAGCAGGTCGTTCCGTCCCACATAAAACAATTCCCGTTACTGTAATAATTTTGCGATTACTTTAAGTCGCTCAGCATGGCAAATTTAAGTCAACATTCCTAGAATAAAATTGATGAGAACGGTGTGGATATTTAGAAAGAAAATTGAAAGGTCATCGTCAGGTGCTCGCGTCCTCCACACAACCTTAAATGTTATCATTTCTCTCGTGGTTGTCAAGACGAGAACGGCAACGAAATGTTTCAAAACGTAAAACGCACTTGCAGGGCGTGCAGAGCTATTGTTTTGCTAGTTAAACCTATTGTTATGTGGCGTTCTCTTAGCCGTCGTCGTCGTTCTTGCTTAAGGTCCCTAATCTCTTTAAAAAACTGAAGAATTCTGAGAAAAGAAAAACAAAAGAACTTTTGGCGACCTTCCATATTATAGCAACCAAAGAGTAAGCGACGTTTGATGTTTACCTCTAGCAGGGATGATATGATGCCGTAGCGGATCGGCGAAAGCTAGCAGCAGTCCTTACTCGAACAATACTTTCTTCCATCAAGAAGTGACCGGTTTTTAATGCGCATTTTATCAGCATGTGGGAACTTTACATGCGCATTTTAAACATTTGCATAAACAACATTTCAAATAGCTGTAAATGTTTATTCAATCCCAGTAAAGTTTGTTTTACGAACATGGTCCGAAAAGTATTTTATGTTATAGAAAGGGAGAGAGAAGGTTATCAAGCCTCTTCTCCTGTGAATCTCGGTAATTTGAAATAAATGGACTCGAGAACGAACGACAGCCATCTATATTCCTGTCACAGCGGTTTCAGAGACCGATTTATTTTAAAATGATTTTTGAATTTCCCACGAATGAGACTCTCACAGGAGCCCAATGACTAATCACAAGCAACTATTAAACTTGACGTTATAGCGCCAACGAACCGGAACTACTTTTTTTTTTTGCGGAAAAGGTAGTCTAATAATAGATCGGTCTGAAAAAATGCTTAGTATGGGAGTGGTTCGCTCCTGTTCAAGAAGACAACCCAAACAGATTTAAGTTTATATTGGATGAATGATTTGCCAGTAATTAGAGACCCACGTTATGCGCATAGGATTCTGGAATCGCCAGAGGGCAAACATTGTAACGACAGAAAGTTGTCTTCGTCAGAAGCTGTGATATTGCACAAAGAATGTATTTTCGCCGTGATCACGTTTTACGAGACATGGGGGTGACTAATGTTTGTGCGCGAAAATTGTAAGTGTTTGTGTGTTACTACACAGGCATCCCAAGCTCGATCAGTCAAAGAGAAAGCGAACATCGCCGACAAAAATATAAAGACTTGTATGGCAATCTCGATAAAAGACTTAAGAAGATAATTGTACGAGAAAATTCTCATTTAAAAAGCTTTACCTTATTGCCATCGTGGGTATCTTCCTTCCTGTGTGTTTTTTCCACATTCAACGCGATTTGAGCCATTTTTCAAATCCTCGGTTGCCAACAGTGTTATAAAACCCAAAGGCTTCACACTCCATTCTGGGGAACCCACCAAATAAAATAACAAAATGTTCCCACGGTTACAATTGCAGATCAAAGTCAATTTACAAAGATTGAACTTTCATTTTATTCACCAACAATGCAATAGCAATAGCAACGACCTCGGGCGGTAGTTTGTTCACTTGATCGAAAGAAAAGAACCTTTCGAAAGATGGTAGGACGAGCCATGTTGAACACCTCGACCTTTGGAATCGGCTTTGTAACCCTGCTCGCTTAACAAACGGTGCCAGAGAGTAATTGTTTTTACTTCCCACAGAATCAAGAATTTTTTAGTTTAAAAGATCCTGTTCCAGACACTTTAACATCCGTCATTTACATGCGCGGAATGTAGTTCCCGTTCAATATAAAAACACGCCATTTCTTATTGAAATTTGAGCGAGATGCCCAAATTTACCTTCACCGAGACCTTAATAAGATTATTATGTTAAAAATTACATCAAAACGAGTCAGTATGACACAAATTCTAAAATGAAATTTGTACAGGATATTTCCTTTTCGAATTTAGCTTTATTATTTCTAGCCATCTTACAGGCATTTTTAGCTCCTTTTCTGTCAAGACATTTTCAATCATTCAATTTGTCGTTCAGGTAACCATCTGGCCATCGCTCACCCTGCTTTGCGTTACACAAATGAAATCAAATTTTGCTTCTTCGTTTAGAATAATTATTAGTTGTCGCAACTAATAATTATTCCGCTAAACGAAGAAGCAAAATTTGAATATGCTCAAAATGTTTGCTTTGACAGGTTGTTCCTTGCTATTAATCTGATTGGCTATTTACAGAATGAAACAGGCGTGAAAACTTTTGCTTTGCATTTCTTCCTTTCGCCGATCAAGGAAACGCATGCTTTAGTCGCAGAGTACGAGCAACCAATTTCAAAGAGGAGATCAGCCCTAACCAAGGACGAATAAACTGTCTTAATGATGTCCGACCAAAACCAAAAAGATCCACAAAGTACAGAGTCCGATCAAAGGGGAAAACCTTCGACTTCTTACGCCTCCAGATATTCCAGACTTACCAAAGACAATTAGTACATGATTGTTGCACTTTGGATGGAAGATTTCCCAGAGGACAAACCAGAAGATTCTTACAGAAAAGTAGGAGCTGTACTCGTTTTGCCAAACGACAAAATTTACGCCGTCGACTGTTCCCGCAACGGCGTTCACGCAGTTGCTCGTTTGTTGATGATGCATCACAACGTCCTCGAAGACTGCAAAGTTTTTGTATCGAGGAAACCATGCTCTTTTTGCACAAAGCTTATGGTCCAGTCTAAAGTCAAGAGGGTCTTCTATTTGCCAATTGAGCCAGAGTACTCCCTGATGAAATACGTCGACTTTGAAGAAGTAACATTACGGGTTGATAACCTATTTAAAGTAAGCTCAATCAGCCAAAGTGTTTTTGTTCCAGAAGTGGGAGAGGATGTTATCAAGGCCGTTCAACACAGGCACCAAACACCAGAGCGAACAAGAAATGAAAGGGAACAAAAACTTAAAGAAATGTATTGGAACGACGCTTGGATGACAAAGGCCAAGAATAAACTTCCATGGCACGCTTTCGATGAAGAAATGAGACGTCAGGTTGAAAGCGATTTTACACAAATGTTGACGTGGATGGCATCGATTTTGGTCGCATCGGAGAAAGGATACAATAATGAACTTGAATCATCTAAAAGTGAGCGTGAACCGATTTCAGGTAACACGAAATTGAAAAGGGATGAAAGATCCTGCTTAATGAGTTTGGCAAAGTTCCTAGCCGAACGTACTGACGATCCAAAAACCGGGGTAGGAGCAGTAATCATAAACAAAAAGAAAGACATTGTTGGGCTTGGCTGGAATGGATTTCCATCAAAAGCGCTGTATGGTGAATTCCCAAGAGCTTCTGACAAAGATAAAGACGCCCCAGACAAGAAATATCCTTACAGCATTCACTCAGAGCAAAATGCGCTTCTCATGCGGAACACCAAGAACATTGAAGGTGGAACCTTGTTCGTGACAAAGACGCCGTGCGATGAGTGCACTACATTACTTGAGATGCTGGGAATAGAGACAGTTATCTTGGGCGCAGAGTTTATAGAAGAGAAAAGCAAGAAAGGAATAAGTTATAACAAGTTCTCTGATGCAGTGAAGAGGGGCAAATTTGCTTGCTTTAGTTTGGTATCGGAGACAAGTGGGGCAAAGAGGAATCTCGACAGGGAATTTGAAGATCAAGGAAGAAAAAGGGAACGAAAAGATTGTTGAGGAAGCCACTGGCGTTGGAGACCGATTCGACCAAGCGAAAGTAAGGCCACCCGTGAGCACGAGTTGCGGATTGTTTGTAATTTCAACTGAACATTTTAATTTTGACTACTGCTTTCAGTCTATGAATATCTAGTGTAGTCTAGGAGCGGTAAAAAGATGATGTCACGAAAACCATAACTGTTGTGATCGATTATCGTTTTGAGCTTCTGGTACAGTTCATTTTCGTTACTTTGACTTTTTGGTCGTCTAATCTAGATTTTTTTTGGTTCTACAGACAGTAAATACCTTTACTATAGATAGTCTGTAATCGCTACATATTAATAGTTTGCATTCAAATGTTAATTGATTGTTGAATTGTTTTAGAATCCAGACCTTGATTACAATATACCCTCTTGGTTTTTTTTTAATGTAGTTTTAGCTCATGAGTGGGCAGCTAAATTACAAAAGGGCACCCAACGAACAAATGCAACTAAAAGCCGCACGACTAGCCGCAGGAGGATATTTTTAATTTGGTTCCTTCTAATGGATGAAGCTTGTTCAAAGTGGCTATGGGAAAAGTTAGTTTTATGACAGGGAAAATGCTGATAAAATATAACGGAACGTCGCAATATGCACTAAAACCAATAAGACAACACGCGAAATACATGAAACCAAGTTACAGATTTATGGATGGACTAAGAGCACAAGATAGAAACGTATTGCATTTGGTCAATCGTTAAAAAAAAGTCGGCTCGATATTTTTCTTCAAGTTTAGGAGGACTCACCGGGATAAAAGTTGTTTTCGCTCAGAATCTTTTTTGTGTTGTAACAATAATTTTATAGGAAGGGGAATTCGATAATTTTTTCTGCGTGTGAAACTCATGATTAAGTTAAAATTGTTCCGAAAAACCCTAAAGTACCGTGACACAGAATCTTTAAGGAGAGCTTTTCTTAACGTAGAAGAATGAAGATCTCTTCAGGCTCGTTTAGATTTCATGGCTGAAAATTGAAGTTCCCGGAGACATATTGACCCTGGTCCTCGCTAGCTGTGCGAGCATAAGCAGCATTCATTAAACTCAGGAAAGTCTTGATGACCAGTATGTATTGTTAGAAGAAAAAACACAACACGTTTATACATCTGTGTACTGTATCCGGCACGCGTTACGTGCCTATGTACACCTTGCCAACGGGTTGTGTTTTTTCGCACGGTACGCGCCGCAGACTGGTCCAGTTGTTCTCACATATGTTAACACCTAAGGGAATAAAATCTCCCTTGAAAAAAAGTGTTACTTAAAGTTACGTCCTACGAATTTTCTAGAGGATTGTTTGGTTCTGAAGAATGCTAGCGGTCTTAATTGATTTTCAAAATTTTCAAAAATAATATCACTTCCGTATCGTGAGGGTATATTTTCCCTGGATGTAAATTCAGCAGCAGGTCGTTCCGTCCCACATAGAACAATAGGGAATTTAAGATCTGCAACGGCGACGGTCGACGAAAACGTCACCTCAAAATATAACTTGGCTCTATCATAAGTCTTTCGCCATTATTCAGTCTCGTTCGCGTCCTACAATGCGGGCGAAGCATCCTGAACATACATTGGTACGAGCGGTTTGAAAGTTAAAAAAGAGAATGAAAGATTCTATGTTGCGTGCTTTCGTTGTCGTCACACTTCAAATTTAGTGATTTCACGTCGTCGTTATGCAGAGCACCTCTAAGATACTTGCTAAAATCCGTGCTGCACGAGTATTTATGCTCGTTTAACCAATGATATTATTGCTTTGTGGCGTTGTCGTAGTCGTAGCCGTAGCCGTCGTCGTTTCTTAAATTCCCTTATCATTTCTCTCGTCGTTGTCAAGACGAGAACGGCAACGAAATGTTTCAAAACGTAAAACGCACGTGCAGGGCGTGCAGAGCTATTGTTTTGCTAGTTAACTGAACCTATTGTTATGTGGCGTTCTCTTAGCCGTCGTCGTCGTTCTTACTTAAGGTCCCTAATCTCTTTAAAAAACTGAAGAATTCTGAGAAATCGTCAAAAAGAACTCGTGGCGACCTTCCATATTATAGCAACCAAAGAGTAAGCGACGTTTGATGTCTACCTCTAGCAGGGATGATATGATGCCGTAGATCGCCGAAAGCTAGCAGCAGTCCTCACTTGAACAATACTTTCTTCTAAAAATTGTCAAAAACCTGCCAAAATGCTATTTTAAACATATCTTTATTATCCTTGTTGCTTCACAACGCCAGACATACCGTTTTAAATTATCAATCCACGTATTCTTGTTCCGGAATAGGGTCAATCGAACGCACCCTTCGTGTACTATACATCTGTTTCTACTGAGGCTGAAAAAAAAATAAATCTGAAAAGAAATCGGCAACATCTCTGAAAGTGCTTTGCGTATTTATAACTATTATAAATCCAACTGAAGTAAAGCTATGATCCCCGGAGTTATGAACACAATTTTAACCGTAGGAGCCAGAAACACTGCGTGGATTATAGCTTCAGTTGATTTCACGTCCGCAGTTCAATATATGATACATTTCAAAAATCATTTCGTTCGTTAATCCAACTACGCTGTCCAATGTGTCTAACAATTACTTTGCTACTACTGGTCCAAAACTTGTCAAAAAAAGTAGCAGTACAAATGAACGGTTTCAACTCCGTCCAACAACAACAACAACAAATTTAGTGTTTTCACTTTTAAATTAATTAAACAAGTCAAGGGCAACTGGTCTTGTTTCTCAGTGCTAGGCTTATTCGAGAACGCAGACGGCAGACTGCAGACCAGGGGTAAAATGCAGACTGAGGTTATAACGTAACTGTTGAAAAAGCCCAAACCCCTTAAAAATGCTAACCTTAGGCCTAATTAGGCCTAACACAATATTTGGGCTTAACTGTTAGCATTTCTAATGGCTTTGGGCTTTTTCAACAGTTAAATTATAACCTCAGACTGCATTTTACCCCCGCCGGTCTGCAGTCTGCAGTCTGCGTTTTACACTGACCGATTTGCAAACCTATTTGCGACATTTTTTAATCAATCAATAATTCAAGGTATATTTCCAGATGATTGAAAATGCGCGAGAGTAACTCGGCGATCGAGATTATATTAATATAGATATTTGCGCACAATAATTTTTAAAATTATTATTATTATTATTATTAATATTATTATTATTATTACTGTTATTAATATATGGATTTAGCCAAGGCTACATGCGGAGCTCCCGTTTCTAACCCCAGAAAGCAATAAAGTGTATATGGGAATAATTATGCTTCTGCCAAATTGATAAGATGCAAAATTAATCGTCATTAGTGTATACAATTTACAGTGATCAAACACCTCTGAGCTGACAGCAGTAAACAAACAAGCCTTCCAAACAATAACCAACAATTTTTATCAATAAGTAAAACTGAAATTACGTGTACAGTAATCTCTTTCACAACATTTTCCGTTTGACTGATAATCTTTACACCCTCTCTCTTCGGATAGAACAACAGGAAAAATCTTAAAGCAATGTTTAGCCTTAGGGGAAGGGGGCCGGGCATATTCAGGGGATTTGACTCAGTCTCCTCTCCCATGGATGGGGAATAGGAGAAAATTTGATTAAACTCGTGATCCCGAGGGTGGGGAATTTTGACAAGGCCGCGCAAGAGCGTGAACTTTAAGCCGGAGCGTCTTAAAAGATAGGCACGCACTAGCGTACATGTGTCTACGTTGTATACATACAGGTAACTTACCTTGTACCTTAACTCCTCCCTCAGCCACTAAGCAGCAGGGGAAAGAGCCTGGGTAAGAAGCTAATGTTAAGTGGTCACAATAATACTTATATTATACAATATGTAATCCACATAACCTTTCTTATCTTTGTAAAATCAATCTAACGTAGGTGTGCAGTCTGTTTTATGCATGTGTCACCCACAATGTTGAAATGTTAAATGAACAAAAGAAATCAAAATACCACGTCCAATATTCTAGTCATTGTATTAAATTATCAGTCTTTCCTCTGTCTTCCCCTCCCTTGAGGTGAGGCAGGCCGACCAATATAGTACAAGGAAAGGTTACGTTTATACAAACGTTGGCCGTGTAGCACTTATATTTTAAACAGAGTTAACTGAATAGAGGGTAATGTGAAGTGCTAGATTTCTATCCCATATGAACCATGTGAGCGTTAGCCCTAGTGATGGAAATGGGCCCCCACAAGGACAGAGAAAAACTCTGACAAGGATGGGAATTGAACCCACGACCTTCGGGTTAGATCTCCGCCGCTCTACCGACTGAGCTACAAGGTCAGACGGGAGCAGGCCGTGGGAACTGTAGGTGTCAAAGTCACGGCAATGAACATGTACAAGTACAAGGAAAGGTTACGTTTATACAAACGTTGGCCGTGTAGCACTTATATTTTAAACATAGTTAACTGAATAGAGGGTAATGTGAAGTGCTAGATTTCTATCCCATATGAACCATGTGAGCGTTAGCCCTACTGATGGAAATGGGCCCACACAAGGACAAGTGTTTTGTCTCTCGTTCTATTTCTCTCAGCTTTACGGTGCTCTTTATTGAAATTTTCTCTCATGATCTTCCCCGGTTTCTCTCGAGGCTTACTTCACTTAAATTTCTCAAATTTCGTGGCCTCTTCTCTCATACTCTTTTCTGATCTTCTGATTATTATTATTATTATTATTATCGAGATTATCTAACAAGTATCGATGCAGTTACGCCTTCTGTCACTCGACTGTCACGGCTCTTCTTAAGGCCACAGACACTTGGGCATATATTATCGATCAAGGGAAGATAAACGCTGTTGTTTTCCTAGATCTAAAAAAGGCTTTCGACACAGTAGACCACGAGATCCTCTTGTCAAAACTAAGCCATTACTTCATAAATGGAAATACGTACCAATGGTTTAGGTCATATTTAGAAAATCGTAGACAAAGTTGCTCAATCAACGAGACACTCTCCAATTGTTTTGGCCCAAGGGACGATTTTAGGGTTACTACTATTTTTATTCTGTATTAATGATCTTCGAAACTATTTACTCAATTGTGGGCCCAGGGTGTACACTGATGACTCCCATCTAACATATGCAGGTTCTTGAGTAGACAATATTCAGTTCTCATGAATCTGAATCAAGATTTCGAAAATGTTAACAACTGGGCGAGAGCAAGCAACCTTAGGCTAAATATATGACAAAAATCGAGTTCATGATCATTGGATCAAGGCAGAGGCTGAGTACTCTCAGATTGTTCAGGAATAACCTCTTTTGGACCATGTTCTTTTTATTCCCACAATC
>NC_090874.1:62053855-62056355 GCF_036669935.1 Montipora foliosa
GTTATGCCTTCTGACACTCGACTGTCAACAGTGAAATTTATTGGGCTTTATGGAACTGTTGTTTTTATTGCGATTCGGGACTTTTCCTGTCGAGGAGAAAACGATTTGTGGAGTGAGGTCTGGCCAGTGATGGATGGAGTGGTCGGCCTTCCTATTATTTTAGTAACGGCCTTCCAGATAACTTCACTAAACGGCGTCAGAATGGCTCTAAACTCGGCAAAAGAGACAAGTTCGTCACACATTTGAGGTAGGAAAACTTTATCTCAAATGAGATAGTTATTTACACAATTTTTTTACGATCGGTGATTTTCCCATACAATTCTCTATATACACAAACTGTCGCATACACCACGTATTTTCAGCTTGGGGAGCCTGTGAAAGGCTTAGCCAGTTAGCCTCCAATGAGGGTGAAGAAAGCATGGTTGATATTGACGGCCACTCAATTGAAGCTCTAAGATTGGTGTGGTATTTGCCATGTCAGTAAAGATGTTTACAGGGGCAAACCCAGAACCGGAATGAAAGTGTCAATGGGCAGCTGTGGTCAAGATTCCCCAAGAGCCAATACTGGGGAAAGCGGCGTGTGGTGATAGCAGTTTGTGAAACTGTAGGGGTTTTCAACACAGGAGCTTCAAGCAAGGCAGTTCTGATGAAGTCTTGTAAAATTTCTCTTGGAAGGAATATGCTGAAAGCCTTGGGAAGGGAGGAGCTGGACAGAATTGCCTCTGAAGCTCACAAGATCAGCTCCAAGTATCGAAAGCGGAGGCAGATAGTAAGGTCAAACAGGATATCAAGGGCTGACAAGCTGGCTTTTCAGGCTGGAGCATTTGGCATAAGTTCCAAACCAGAGGCAGACGAGAAGAAACGAAAGAAAAACACCCTCAGAAAAGAGTCACCAACAGCCACTTTGCCTGCGGAGACTGCCACAAATGAAATAAATGTTGTGTTTGTGGTCCCAGATGTTGAGCTTGTTGCTACAGAAAGAACTGAGAAAAAAGTGACTTATTGAAATCAGTCTGGTAACAACTTTGGTGGGGAAAACATTCACACTTCAAATATGGACATGCTGGACTACTTGTATCCATTTTTTAGATTATGCTTGGTGTCTTCTTTATAAGCATGTAGTGTTACATTACTGTGTGTTCAACTTTATCTTGCATTTTCCCAGATTTACAGTTATTTCCTCTCGTAGTACTGAAACAGGCACAGTTGGCTTGCTTTTTAACTATTTTAGCTGAAATTTTCTATGCTTGTTTCTGAAGTGATGTTCTATGCAATGAATTATGGATTTTTCAATTAGTCGCAAACTGTTACTGTTGCCATGGAAACTTGGATACCACGCCTTTTGTGCTGCGAATGTCAAAGAAACAAAAAATCAGTAATTCATTGCAGAGAACATTACATTAAGAATTGAGTTAAAAGTCTTCAAGAAATCAGTGTTTTAAAATAAGAGCCCATGATTTGTTTACAAGGGTTGTTATAGTGATAGTTGGTTGCTAGGACATCAAAAGTACCTAAATTAATACTGCTGTTGACATTGCATGCATCTGCCAAGTTTCATTATGTTTGGCCAATTTGAAAATAAATTATCAGTTTTTATCTGATTACACTGATTGAGGGTTAACTGCCTCTGAAGTTGATTCGAGTCAGCTTTCATACTTTTAGCTTTTAATTTCTCCATGTAAGTGATTGTATCAGAACAAATGCTCAAAGTGCGAAAAGACACGAGCAAAGGCCAGATTTCTTTGTTGTGACGGGGAGTACTATTTAACGTGGTTGCGAAATAATTATATCCCTCGAGCTCGCAGCTTCGATTTATCCAACTTGAATGCCAGCACTGGAAGGAAGTATGTCATTTCATTCATTTTCTTCAGTAATTGTTTAGAGTTATGAGATGTCCTCAGTCCTTTTAAAGAACATCTTATCTCAACAGATACGTTGACAAAAATTTAATACCAGCCGCGCCACCTCTATGTTGTGTATCTGTGTCTGAGGCCAACCTGGGTCACTGCATTTATCTCATGTGCAAACACTCAAGATACACTACCTTAAAAATTTCAAGAACTTTCATTTAACGGAACCAAAACATTATTCTTAGTTACATCAAGTGATCATGAAGGCATGCTTGATAATATATGCTAAAATGAGTCAACAATGAAGTTCCAGTTTATTACTTTATTGGATAATTCTGTCCTTGATCTATGGTAACTCCATCAAGTCTAGCCATAGTAATTATTCATTGTTTCATCATTTATGCTACCAGCGAATTATTCAAAAGTGATGTTGATGTTCTTAGGAAATCTGCACAATAGTAAGGAATGATGTGTTCAATTAAAATTGCAATTTAATGTGGGATGTCTGGAAATACATAAACCAGGTCTTGTCTTCTGCGCAATGTTTAAATTTAAAAGAACAATTCAAGGCAAAGCAGACTTTGTGATAGAACTCTGACACGATATTAATTTTGATGTGAGCATTTCATGTTCATTTTAATATATTCATT
>NC_090874.1:62061355-62081355 GCF_036669935.1 Montipora foliosa
CGTAGATTTGTCTGGTGGACACAGTAGAACGATTAACTTAACCGGCAATGTCGTCGAAAGTCGTGTAACGCGAATGGCGTTTTAGTGGATCTTTGAACAAAATATACCCTTATGAAGCTCAATAATGGCAAGTCAATTGGATATTGAACAAGAGAGGCGGTGGAATCTTAAAAGCGATGAGTAATGGACTTCGACAATAACCTTTCGCCCGTCGAGCCGAAATCAAACTGAGCTGTATTTCCAATATTTTATCACGAGTGTAGTGTTATGTACAACACTGAAACCAAATGGAAAATTATCTGTTAACTTATGGGTTCAACAAAGTCAGGTAAAAAAAAAAATTGGAAATGTGACAGTGAAGAATTATTTGAAACAAAACTTGTCGACTATTTTGTGCATCATTATTCAAGGAGAAGGTTCTTCAGGAAAGGGTTTGAACGTTGCGTACATGGTAATTTGACACGATTGAGTGCACGCAATGAAATAGGAAGAGGTTTTGCTTCTAATAGCAAGTATGTTGTTTGTTTCAATAAAATGTTTCGCTGGAAAAGGATTCTGTGATATTTTCTGCCTTTGTGAATTATAATATAATGTTGTGTATTGAATTTTCGAGCTTAAGGTTGAAATGTGATACGGGAGGATATTTTTAGTATTGCTCTGTAAGCAGGAAGGGTTCACGAAAATAAACAGGTCTGTTGGAAGCGTGCTTGAGTTTCAACAAAATGAGCCCCAAAATCAGCAAAAAATTGTGACGCCGATGAATATTTTTACCTGGTGATAAATAATCTCGTCTTGGAGAGTAAATTTTTGACTTTGCAGAAACAATGGTCAACCTCAAGAGTTGGGCGATTGTTATCTTTGTTTTGAATTCGCTCATTTATTGTCAAACTTTATAACACTTGAAAGAAAAGGAAACTTACAAAAACCCGGTATCTTGCCATCATTTGAAACAGGTGCTTCACTGTTTGGCGAGTAAACATGCCACGATAACTTCATCACGGCGCCCGCTGAATTCCAGCGATGTCACTTTCGATTTTGCGATTTATTTGTGTAGCCAAAAGTACAATAACAAAATTGAACTCAGCAAAGATCTCCCAAAATGTTTGTCGCTGATCGTAACTTTTTATATTCTATATTCACGGTTCAAAATTAATGTTGTTTTCATTTCGTAAATATGTTATTCTCGAGCGACCGTCCTGGAAACTTTCTTCTGCTCTTTCTAAAAACTGTGTATCACTATTTATTTACTTTTGCATCAATATTTGTTTTTGCATAAAGCAAGCTAACAAAATCTGTACCTTGCTGAGTTTGCATTTGTTAGCGTTAATAGTATTTTCGGTCCAATGCTTCTGTTTTACGAAGGGGTATATGTTTTAGGTCACCCGTCCAGATACTAACCCCGCCGGAGAGGGATTAATTTTAGTATTACAAAGCTGTCAGATGCTCAGAGGGCACGCTTAAACTTGTGGTGAAAAGAAGTTGTGAGGGAACTTGAAAATTATCAACATGTCAGCCCAGAAGCCAATGTTTCTCACTTCCCATTTATTTTCTTCAATCTTTCTGGGTTCAGTACTTTGCTAGTAACCACATGTCTTCTCAGGCTATTTACCTAAGACGTCTACCATGGCACTACAATGATAGACAATACCAAAACAATATCGTGCACTGTTAGAGCTACATATTACGCAAGGGCAACTTGAATCTCCTGGAAGACAACACACACAGCTCAGTTGACATTATGGAATAAATCGCTGTGTTACTTCACTACCACACGTAAGCAATGCGTTTGTAAAGAGGAGAGAAATTTCTTCTTTCTGACAAATGATTAATTAATAGGCCGGTAGCCAGGTTTTTAACCTCAGAAAAGGATCTGTTTCGTCGTACGAACGTGTGGGGTCTGTGAGCCAAAGGGCCTCTGCTGGTATGACTTCTGGGTGACCCCTTAAATGGTCTTAATGACCCCCCAACTTGAAAAAAATTGCCTGGAACGCTGCACGTACCACAGGCAACCCAGTGTACCCTCACGGTGGGTCTAGTTGAAGAGAGATCAACGCTTTTTTCTACGCAGTTTTATCAGAAATCGATTTGGACAATGTTGACATGTGGCAAGTGTAAGTTTTTGTTTGAATAACCGTCAAATATGAGATAAAATTTGCTGAAAACCTTCCTTATTTTCGTATTAAAGGTTTATTTATTATTGTAAAAGGGGGTGCAGGGGTGGCGCAGTGGTGAGAGCACTCGCCTCCCACCAGTGTGGCCCGGGTTCGATTCCCAGACTCGGCGTCATATGTGGGTTGAGTTTGTTGGTTCTCTACTCTGCACCGCGAGGTTTTCTCCGGGTACTCCGGTTTTCCCTCTCCTCAAAAACCGACATTTGACTTGATTTACTTTCATTGTACATTTCAGTTTACAGTGTCCCCAATTAGCGCTCCAGCGCTAGGACGACTAGACACTTAAGTAAAGTTCCTTTCCTTTCCTTTTGTAAAATGGTCTCAAAATACTACAAAATTAGGAATAAATCTGGAGGAAATAACTCAATAAAGACCAATAAAGCCTTTTCAGTTGTATTTACGAGTGTATGGGCTGGCTTTTGGCCTATTTCTAAACTCAGCAATTCAAATAACATTAGAAATATACCTAGTGGCGATCATTGTGCTGTGTGGGGTTGTGACAACGATCGAAGGTACTCACAGAAGCAGAATATTCTTCTTCACGTTGGAATATTAAGATTTTACTCGCCCAGGAATAACAATGATGTTTTGTTGTGGGCTAGGGCTATTAATCGTGACCAATTCAAGGTTTCGATAAGTACAAAGGTCTGTTGAAATAATTTTGTACGAGGTTACAGAACCCCTGAATGTCCTACACAAAGAGAGTATGATTGTGGGAGTACTAAAACCTCAAACATCAGCTCCAAAGATCAGATCTACAGAGAAATAGTGTATGAAGATGGCGCTTTTGTATTGGTCGAAGTGGAGCTTGACAAGTTTGCTTAGATCTAGCGCTGCGCCGCCCCAACTAACTGAACGCCTGGAAGAGGCCAGCTTAGATCCAGTGACTTCAATACGTGTAGGTCTACATGTAGATGGTAGTTTGACAGAAGAAAAGGTCTGTTTAGATGTAACAGCTGGGGCATATCAGATATGCATTCCCATTGTTATCTAAATCTATCGGAACTGAGACTGCTGAATTCTATGGAAGAGGAGCATCGTACTACTTTGAAGTGATTGGACTCTCACAGAGTTTGTAGAAAATAGTAGCGGCTCGAAAACAGTTGGATTTTTACTGGGTTGCCTATGGGCAAACTCAGTCGAGGTCTGCGTTTATTTTGTTTGTTTTCTTTTTTTTTTTTTTTTTTTCCGTGTCGGTAAAAGTCTTGCCTGTCACTCCCCTGGTAAGTGGTGTCTTTATGTATAGAGCCTTCTGCGAGTATTTTCTTAGGATCGAGGGGGTAGTGGAACTGCGTAGATTTCGCTGGTGGACACAGTAGAATTTATAACCTAGCCTGCAATGGCGTCGAAAGTCATGCAACACGAATGGCGTTTTAGTGGATCCTTAAACAAAATATACCCTTATGGAGCTCAATAATGGAAAGTCAGTTGGATAAACTAGGCATGAATCTCAAAAGCGACGAGTACTGGACTTCGACAACAATCTATCGCCCGTCGAGACGAAATCAAAGTGAGCAGTATTTACCTGAAGTACATGGTAATTTGACACAATTGAGTTTCTTGTCTTCACGCACGCAATGAAATAGGAAGAGGTTTTCGCCTCTAAGAGCAAATATGTTGTTTGTTTCAATAAAATTTTCGCTGGAAAAGGATTCTGCGGTATTTTCTGCCTTTGTGAATTATAATATCATGTTGTGTATTGAATTTTCGAGCTTAAGGTTGAAATGTGATATGGGAGAAGTTTTTTAGTATTGCTCTGTAAGCAGGAAGGGTTCACAGGCCTGTTGGAAGCGTGCTTGAGTTTCAACAAAATGAGCCCCAAAATCAGTGAAAACTTGTGACGCAGATGAATAATAAAGTAGCTGCTATTTCCAAAATGATGGAATTACCTGGTGATAAATAACGTCGTACGCGTCTTGGAGAGTAAATTTTGACTTTGCATAAATAAGAGTTGGGCGATTGTGATCTTTGTTTTGACTTCGCTCATTTCATTGTCAAACTTTATAACACTTGACAGAAAAAGAAACTTACAAAAACCCGGTATCTTGCCATCATTTGACACAGATGCTTCACTGTTTGGCGAGTAAACATGCCGCGGTAACTTAATCACGGCGCCCGCTGAATTCTGGCCATGTCACTTTCGATTTTGCAATTTACTTGAACGTAGCAAAAATCTCCAAAAATGTTTGTCGCTGATCGTAACTTTTTATATTCTATATTCACGGTTCAAAATTAATGTTGTTTTCATGTCGTAAATATTTTATTCTCGATCGACCGTCCGGGAAACTTCCTTCTGCTCTTTCTGAAAACTGTGTATCAATAGTTATTTGCTTTTTCATCAATATTTGTTTTGCATAAAGCTGTACCTTGCTGAGTTCGCATTTGTTAGCGTTAATAGTATTTTCGGTCAGATGTTTCTGTTTTTTATGAGGGGTTTATTGTTTTGGTCTCCCATCCTAAAACTAACCCCGCGAAACAGGGCTTGACTTAGTGAAGTTACAAAGCTGTCAGATGCTCAGAGGGCACACTTGTGGTGAAAAGAAGTTGTGAGAGAACTTGAAAATTATCAACATGTCAGCCCAGAAGCCAATGTTTCTCGCTTCTCTTTTATTTGTTATTCTTCAGAGACTGGAATGCTGTTTTTCAATACCACACAATTCAGTGCCTTCTGATTTTCTGTAGCACGTACCACAGGCAACCCAGTGTATGCTTCACAGAAGCATCTCGTTCTCAATCAAACAAGAACTTAACCTATGGATTTCCTCATGTTTCTCATCGCTCATTTCATCCCCTCCAAAGAGCACAGTATCTCTGTAAAAACAATTTCCATCTTCTCTGACAACGACTTCTCTCCTTTGAGGAGGAATATTTCCAGAAGCCATAATTCGTTTACGCAATACGTAACGAATAAGAAAAAAGGCTAGACACACGTACATACAACTAAAAAGGCTTTCTTGTGTTATTTCTCGAGATTTGCACCTATTGGGAATGCCTCCAAAGTTATCCAACACTGTCACAATTTTTAAAACGATTTTTTGATCCCTCGTATTACAAGATTTTCTCCCTTTTTTTCTCTTTTTAACCGCTCGCTTTTTTTTTTAGACAACTTCCTCTATTCTGATTGGTCGTGTACATTCTCATGATTTCCGATGTAATTGTATTGTCAACAACGATTTGACCCCAAGTTCTCAATTCACATATCACTTAACACTTCAAAACGACATTATCAAAAAGGCTTAACTATTGTCACGCAACCGACACGATTCCGACACACCTAATTTTGTAATATTTCAAGACCATGAAGAGATGTCAATTTCACAATAAACCTCACGTAAGCAAGGTTAATCCTAGTAAACTTTATCTCATATTTCACGGTTATTCAAACGAACACTTACACCTGCCACGTATCAACATTGCCCAAATCGATTTCTGATAAATCCGTGTCGAAAAAAGCGTTGATCTCTCTCCAAAATCGTTTTTTGGACGTCGAAATAGGCTTTCGCCATACATTTTCTTACAGCGACTGGCAATGTTTGCCCCCTGGCGATCCCAGAACTATTTGCGTATAAACAGGGATCCGATTACTGGCAACTCATTCATTAGCACTCGTTTACTGATTAAGCCTAATCGCTCGTTTCAGTGATTAGGCCTAAGCACTCTCGTAAAATTTTAGCTTTAATTTTGCGGTTCGGTCAACTATACTTTTCACGAGATCATGTGAAGAAGAAAGCACTCGTTTACTGACCGTTTACTGACACGTTTTCCGTGTTTCCATAGCCTCATCTAAACACGAGGGGGAGTTGGGAGAATTCGAGACATTATGCAAACTCGAGACGCAGGCCCTAACCCGCCTAATCCTAACCAATCACAGTGTACCTTGCTTTGGCTGCGTGTTATCTGAAACCATCGAAAGAATGACGAAGTAAGGCTTGCTATAACCTGCGATCAGGCCCATTTTTAGCTTCGCCCATATGTTCTCTTATGTCGTCGCTCGCTAAAATTGGGCCTGACCAAAAGTCCCTCAAGAATTCCGGACGTGTCGGCCAAATTTTGGCCGACCAAACTCGTGATCTGATTGGCTGTTGGAACGCCGAAAGTGAAAATGCCATCGTGATTGCGCGGAGCTCTCGCGAAGTCCTCGAGACTAATCCGCCATAAGTGTACGAAAAAATTTGCTCCCTTTTTTTCTTACAATAACGTGGACGGTGCAACTTGATTTTATTTGTATAAATGGAGATATGCCATCTGAAACATCTCATAACTTGTCCAGAATCGGGTTTGAATCTCTGGAACGAGTGAAATTAGCGATTCCGTTGTCGAGCTCTGTGGCCATGGGGTTGAAAGTACTTTGGCACAAACTTCCCTGATGTTTTGAAAGCTAAATAGGTGGTTCTTTCAAATGGCAATGAAAGCCGATGTATATTGGTTTCCAGGATGAGACAAGGGACATACAACAGGAGGAGGAGATGCTGATAAAATCGCAAGTTACCGACGAATGCACGTTTTGAATATGTGTATCAAACGGCTTTATTTATTTACTGTACATGACGCGGTTTGTTTGCACACTTGATAATATTTCCAGTTGATTTAACTTAAAACTCGCACTCCAGAAACTAAAATGGCATGTTTCCAGAGAGATCAATTGCACAACAATAAAAGAAACTTTGCGAGTCCATCTTACTGTTCGTACTCCATCAAAAAATTAACAGCCAAACTTATCATGATTTTACTGCGTGCAATTCTAGAAATACACTGCAACTGAAGATATTACCCGGAAAAATCACCAAAGAAACCTTCATGGGCAAACACGTTAAAGGAATAATGTATTTCTCTTTTTTTTTCTTTAAAAATCTATTACCAAACCGTCCAACGACAAAATGCTAGGTTATCTCAATTACAAATTAAGATGTCAAGCTTAAAAGATTGCATATTCAGTGAAGTTCGAATTACACCGGCCTTTGCCGCAATATAGTCGTCGAAAACATTCCCCATGCTTTAAATATGTTTTTCTCAAATTAAAGCCAACGGTAACTTTCGAATTCGTTTATAATATTCCTCCCACGGTAATTAACTCTGGTCAAAACAAAATAGCGTGAATCTGCCGTCCAGGCGTGTATTGGTGTAATGGAAGTAAATTTGATTGGCCGATGAAGGACATGTCAATCAATCAAAAAAAGTGGGCGGAAGGAATTTCTAAGAGGAATTTGGTTAGGCTCTATTTTTCGTTTCGCCAACTCCACATTACGTACCACGCGAAACTGAAATAGAGCATGATCGCAGGTTAGGCTAGTCTCCTTCGCAGCCGCTCGGGCCGGAGTCACGCAACGCTCCCCTTCCCCACGCGGCTGCTTCAAACCGACATACTTTCCTTTCTCTTTGTTTTGCGCTTTTGTTTGCTCGGACCAATGAACCTCGTTTATTTGTCATTGTATACGCTGCACCAATCACAGGAGAGGTTGTGTTTTCTTTCGCGGGAAAACCCCTTGCGGCATGCGACGTGTTATGGAAAGGGATAGAGAGACGCCTAAGAAAGTCGTGGAAAGCAGCAATAAGTGTTTTATTTGTTCATCTATCCCTACCAGTAAAAATAAGGTCTATATATTTGGTAAAACGTCCACTGATTTAGCTGGAATAATTCGATCGTCGCTGGAATTTGACGTGAAGAAATACCACGAGGACAGTAGTTTGTTTGTTTGCCGACAGTGTTTTCAGCAGTTGACTAAATACGAAAGAGCAGCGAAAAAACTGCGAGAAATCAAACAGGAACTGCTGACTGTCTTTAGAAATAGAGAGCAGCTGAGGGAAAAAAGACTTGCACGCGATGAAAACAGAAACGATCCGGAGACGATCAACAATGGAGATGTTCGAGTGAGTGCTGCAAAAAGTCTTCGGTTCTCTACGGAAACTTCACATGTTTATTCCGATCCTGCCGCTTGTACTTCTTATACTACACGTCCACCGCTAGCTCAGTCGACTCCTGTTCCATCAAGCAGACAAGCATTACTCTTTACCGGAATTTCACCCATTCAAACCAAGAATGATGCTGTTTCTGACAGTCAGGGTGATGTTCATGGCGATCTTCGCGGCAACGTGGCGAAGGACTTCCATTTGTCAAAACCTGGATGCTCTGATAGCACCAGTGTGAAGTTACAGGTACATTATCCGAGTAAAAACTTGAACAAAACCCTGCTTGGCTCCTACCAGACTCTTGGTAAGGCATTAGCTCACGGAGTCCCTTCCCAAATCGCTAAGGCTGTCATGAATTGCCCAACAGTGCGAATTTATGTCGTTTCCAGTGTAATGAAAGCTGTGTCAAAGGAAGTTTCAGGGTTATGCGGCAAGAGCAGGCCGTCATTGCTAGAAAAACAAGCAAGGAAGATTTGCAGAATTTTGATCTTCAAAAGTTGTGCGAAGAATGGCAAGAAAGAGCGCCAATATTTTACGCGTTCCTGTTGAACACTGCCAGCCGAACAAACCGTAAAGGCACTTGGTTTGGAAGTGTTGCACTTGCAGGATCCATACTCTTGAAACAAAGAAATCGTGAAATGAACGCAACTGCAGCTGTGATGGGGATTTTGTTGAAGAGCAAAGCTGCTGAGGTAATTTTGATTCTATAACGTCTATACTGTGTTTATCGGGCAGAATCGAAGTGGGTCAGAGGAATCAGAAGGAATTGAAGGGGAAGATAATATATTTTTAGAAAATGTAAATACATGGTCTTCAGTGTAAAATTATGTAAATTTTTTTGTTTTAATTTTATCCTTGGTTCATAGTGTTTTTTTGTTTTAAATTCATCACCAGACATTTAAACTGAAAACAAACGAAACCATAAGGATAAAATTGGAAAACAACATGAACTATTAATATCTCTGTTTTCCAATATTGTTAAATTTTCTTACAATGTTTGTAAACACAGAACACAGAAGTTATTTTTAAAACATTAATTTGGTCTTGCCCCTTGTGTACAGTGAATGGTTGTGGTAACAAACATTCAAAGTGTGCTTAGGCGATTATTAATAATATTGTTGTTGGCACAATTGATTGCCTTAATTGAACTTAACAAGTTAAAACTTTATTGGGCAGCATTTTGACCTACCTGCAAATAGCCACAGCTACATGTAATCTAGGTGGCAAGCGCAGAAAGATCTTATTTCCACACTTACATGTACTTGATATTCTTCTTTAATAGGCTACTATTTCCAGGTTCAACAAGCTCAAACTTACTAATTCCAACTCGAGCATACTTAGTAAGCTTGATGAACTGGGGAAGGATCATGATGCAGATCTAATCACTGCTAGAGACCAGATTTCAGAAGAAAATACCAAACTAATGAAAGTAAAGGAGAGGATTTCAACAATTAAGGAAAACCTTGGAATGGCTGTAATCACTTCACCTGAATTGTTGGCTGCCACAAGGGAGGAGTATGAATCGAGGAAGTCTTTTCATCCTGGATTCGTCATATCCTTTGACAACCTTGACTTTCAGTTAAAGAGGAGGAATATGACTAAGGATAACCAGAATCAAGACTACCACTGGGTCAACCACCAAATGGTGGAAAACAGAGTTTCTGGCAACTCCCTTGATGTCAGAAAAACTGATCCTGAGGATATTGTAAATATCCCAAACACCAGGTTTCTTCCCAATTTGTACGATCAGCAGAATCAACGTTTGGACTACATGATTTTGACATCAAGAATTTTAGTCTCATACTTTGAAGTCTTGAAGCCACTGCAGGATGCTTGCATATTCCACATACCACATAGGTACACAAGGGAGATGTCTAAGAAGTCCAAAAAGGTATGCAATGTATCATTAAAATGTTAATGTTGATTCTTTGGAGTAAAGTAAACATGGGGAATAGACCAATTTCGATATATTGAAATTCAGCCTAAAACAATAGACCTCAATATGAGGCTCTGGGGAATAACTACAGAGTTTGTGGGGTTTATTCCCCAGAGCCTTGTACTGAGGTCTATTGTTTTAGGCTGAATTTTAATATATCATAATTGGTCTATTTTGGGGTCATTACTTTTGAAGTACTATAAACTTTCATAAAATAATACTAATAGTATCACTGAAAAGATCTTATTGCATAAATTAACCCATTTGCCTGCCTGGAAAATAGAAACCTGTTGTTTGTAATTCATGCCTCTCAGTTCAAAGTGAATGCTTAATGTCTGTTGAAATGTTTTCTATTAAGAATTCACTTTTTAAATACAGTTTCTAAGAAAGTGTACACTGTTATCTTTATCTCTAAAATATTGTATTTCCAAATGACGTTTGTTTCTCCCAACAGGTTCCCCTTGGACTAATATTCAAGGATGAGAATATTAACGACGACATGCTGGCAATTTTGCAAATGTTCCACACCTATCTCCCCAAGTCTAGTGATGCAGCCATTGGAGTGGATGGACAGCTCTTTTCAGGTGACCAGTTGACCGTAGAAAGAGCTGTCAATGTAATAGCTTCAGTGGCAAATGGACTAACACCACAGGATCGCTTGGATGGGATTCACTTGCAACTCGGGGATTGGCATGCCTCATTGAAATTGCTAAGTGTAAGTGTCCATATTGGTGTACTTGAATTACAGTCAAGTCCATTTAAAACATGATGGAGGGCCAATTATTATGATCTGGTATGCACATCACCAGATATGCTTCAATTCTCATTTTCTTATCAAATTGATCAGAGAATATACACTGTAAAGGTGAACTTTTGAAACTCAGAGCTATTTGTAAATGAAGAAGCGAATATACAGATAACTTCTGCTGAACTCTCAGAAGAAGATAATTCCCCAACAACTAATGACAAAGCCATGTTGTGTTCATCTTACCTAAATCTTTTATTAGATATCTGCGGTGCTTGATTATTGATTGATTATTGATTAGTATTATTATTATATATATTATATTATTTTTATTTTATATTATATACTATATATATTAAGAAGATATAACGAAGAGACAAAATTCTCTGTTACTCCAAGTTTCGTGCTCACGCACTCATCAGACAGTATTTAATCTAATGACATTAAATACTGTCTGATGAGTGCGTGAGCACGAAACTCGGAGTAACAGAGAATTTTGTCTGTTTGTTATATCTTCTTATTCAAAGCTCTACACTTAAAAAAGTGTATTGAGCACTGTTTAACGGCATTAGCCACTTTATTACACGTATATTATATATATTATATTATATATTTTATATTATTATATATATTCTTATTTATTTGATTATTTATTTAGGTTATTTTGGTTTTTATTTTTTAGTTGATCTACTCAAGATTCTATAGTGGCTCTTTAGCTGTTGACTAGTGTACCATGTTCGCGGACCGAACAGTGATAAACAGGAAAAATGTTTGCAGTGATGTCAAGTCAGCATACAGAGCAGACAGGGATTTCTTATCAACAGTGTTGAAGTCCAGGGTTATTGCTGCTGCCATGAATGTGTTGGGAATTGAGAACAAAACAGGGAAACCATCCAAGTTTGTTCTCCCTCCCAATATCGAAAACCTCCAAAAATCAAAGAAACTCGAATTGCTGCATGAGCTTGCTGGCAAGGTGGTGGATGGTTTTATTTTTCAAGACAGTAGTAATTTGGTGGACCGCATCCTTACTGCTGAAGAAAAACAGCAGTTGTTGCAACAGCAAGAGCTTACAGATGATAACAAGTTTCCATGTAGATTTCCTGGATGTAACAAGAAATACAAATATAAAAAGAGGAATACTCATGAACTTTCTCATGATCCACCATTTGTTGCTGATGAACCTCCTGTTGAGCTTACCACTGCTATGCCTTCACCACCCTCAGACAAACAACACAACGGTGATGATGTCTACAATTATAACTGATGCCATGTTATTTTTCAATTTCCTTGATGCCATAAAGGAAGGTGATGGTGCACGAGTCATGCGGCAGTATAAATACTTTCTTCTCTTGTGTAGAGCTGATGAATCACATAGCACCAAATATGCACTTGAGATTTTATACCAGTTCTTCTTAGTTCATGCTTTGTTGTCAAAGAGGGACAGGGAGCGGTTTATTTGGAACCGATTTGTGAACAATCACAGTGTGCAAGGGGGAAATATCCCCCTTGATGAAGACATGGAACACAGTAACAATTTTGTTAAGCAAGGGATAAGAAATTTGGGGCCTAATTTGACAGAGTCTGCAATTTCGCGAGTGTGCAAAGCAGAGAATGCAACACACACCATTTTAGACAAACTTGATGGCAGTTTCAACAGACAAACCCACTCAGGCAAGCATCAAGAAGGTTCACCTGATAAAGACATAGTAGAACTTGTTAACAGGGCTGTTGACTTGGATGTTTTCACCGAAACTGATGGGCGGCACTACCAAACGTTCAATGACTTTAAGAGGGACAGACTTGAAGACCTGGACCTATCAAGTCTGTATAAATGGATCAACAAGCACAAAAGGAATATCCAATTGGGCTCACGTGCTAGATGAATCATTTCATTGAGGAATCTTTCTTTCAAAACCCCAATCCTTTCTTCAAATATAGCAGCTGTGGATTAGTAATAATACACAATGTATGGCGGAAACAGTTAGTTTTGTTTTCCCTCAAGTCCTTTGTCTTCGGAAACACCAGGGCTTGAGGGAAAACAAAACTAACTAGTTTCCAAGGGACCATACATTAACTGCTTTGTTATAGATTTAGGCTTTCCCAGTCACAGCAAATGAAAGAAACAAAAAACTGACAGGGCAACAACTGCGGAATTACATCCTGGTCAGGATATATTTGTATTTGATCAGGGACACATGACCAAAAATCAATCAATCACAGTCCTTGTTTTGTTAAGTGAAAGTCTAGGTATATTAATCCATGGTTCAAAGACTTGCTAGCATTGCAAAGGATGTTGCTTCTTGAGTGTCTTTAAATCTGATAAAACATGGCAAAGTTTTTAGCGCTCATCTTCTTACTGAAGTAATCAAAATCAGACATCTTGCAGTTTGTGTTTTATCAAGTCTAAAACACTTGGATTTGCCTCTTGTTTAACCCTTTAACTCCCAATAGTGACACTTATAGATTTTACTCTGTCTAACGCCAGACGATTTTACTCGTCAATGGGGAACGCCACTGGGCTGGAAGGGATAACAATAGCTGGATTCACTCAAAAACTATGTCCCCATTAACCCTTTAACTCCCAATAGTGCCACTTATAGATTTTACTCTGTCTAACACCAGACGATTTTACTCGTCAATGGGGAACCCCACGGGGCTGGAAGGGTTAACAACAGCTGGATTCACTCAAAAACTATGTCCCCATTAACTCCCAATAGTGCCACTTATAGATTTTACTCTGTCTAATGCCAGACAATTTTATTCGTCAATGGGGAACCTCACGGGGCTGAAAGGGTTAAACTTGATAGCACACTTCTACTCATTAAGTAGACATACTGTAAACTTGAACCACAAAAGATATGGAGTACACAGATACTAACCCCTACACTTATTATAGCTTGTAAATGTGTTTAAGAAAAGAGATAGATTTAGCACAGTGACAGCCATTGAATAACCCTTCAGTTATTTATTTTGACCTGTTTGATTGTTTACTGAATTAACACTGTCTTTTGTTTTTGTTGATCATTATTAATAATATTCGACAAGATATTAGTCTCCTTTGTTGCCATTCAGGCTGTGGGGATGAGGAGTATTGCGTCACACCAGCCCAAGCGGCTGCAAAGAAGACTAACAAGATAGAGATTTTATTTAAAAAAATATTAGAATGAAAAACACATGATTACTAACATTTCATAAAATTGCAAAATAAAAAGGATCTCATTTCGTGCAGATCCTGAATTTAAATATTAATGGTGATTGTTAATAGGTTAAGGTTGTTTTATCACTACAGCCTCTGATCAGTTTCATAGACCCTGGCTTTAGGCAAGCAATGGAAATCCACAACTGTCTGTGTGTAGGTGAAAATATGATTTTCTAGTCAGGTGCTTGCTTAACTTCAACTAAGGTGAAGACCATTGACATAATTGGATTGGCCAAAACACAAGGCCACATAATTGTTATCATCTATAAATTATGACAATACTACTCAGTAAAATCCTCTACTAGAATTTCTTACCAAAAAAAAAAACCGAACAATATTCTACAATGTTGTAAAAACCTTTTATTTCGGGGGAGGGGTGGGGAAGTTTAGGATAGTGGAATAATCCAGTAATTTACTAATCCCGATTAGGGTCAATTAAATGTCCACTTAATATTAATTGCCTATTAATAGTAAATAATTACACACCATATGTTCCTGCCAAAGCTGTAAACAAATCATTGTCATCATCAACAATATCTACATCACATGAATCATTGGGTTGATTGGCAAGGTAAGAACTTGTATCCATCTGGGAAAGTGAAATGTTGTCCATGACCATTTCAAATAGTTCATCATCAAGTAAAATATCACTCCATTCGTCAAGTAGATCCTCACTAAAAACAACATTATTGTCATCATCGTCATCATCATCAACAGCATAAGCATCATTGCTGTTGACATTTGTGTCATGAAAAGTTTCACCAATTACCCGAATAATCTCTTGTGCATGCCTTTTATGCCAGATTTCCACTGTTCTGTAAACATCAGACATTTCAAATATGTGCTCCAGGTTATGAAGAACCTGTGAAATTTGAAGATCTCCAAATCCTAGCATGAATTGAATGTTGGTCAATGTCTTGAGATTTGCATTTGCAGCCATGCCTACAAAATCAACTAAGAGTGACTTGTGATACTTTATCAGGCATTTTTTTACATGTTCCCTCTGTAGTGGTTGAATATCTCTTTTCCTGCTTGAACTGCTGCTACTCTTTGCATCTACAGACACAGGATATTGAAGTGAAGTTTTGCATTCTGGCAAACCACAGTCACAGTTATTGGCGCAATTATCACAGCAGAGATGTTTCAATAGAGGCCTCTCATTATCATTGTTGAAGTGTTCCAGAATTGCTTTTCTTCGACAATCAGTTGATTTAATAAACAACTTGATGTCTCCCTCCACATGATTCAAAAGCATGCCATGATACAACAAAAATGAGTTACTCTGATGGCCATCACGCCCAGCCCTTCCAGTTTCTTGAACAAAGGCTTCAATATTCTTTGATGGCCCATAATGGATGATCCTGTGAACAGCTTTGCAATTGACTCCCATGCCAAATGCTATAGTTGCAACTAAGACCCTTATGATCCCATCCTCATGTTGGAAGGAGCTCAAAATGTTTTTCTTGTTTGTGGCAGGGGTGCATGAATGCAACATCTCTACTAAGGGCAATTTTTCACCAGTGCTTGTCTTCTCAATGAACAAGTCTTTCCTTAATAGTCCTCTTAGCATTCCATAGATAATCCCACACTGTTTTATGGTCTGACAGTAGATGATGGTCCTGTCACACTTATCTTTTAATTTCCTGATGTCTTCTACAAGCCACTCAAAGAATAATTCGAGGTCACAATCTTTGTTCATCTTTATAACTGAATAGGTAAGATTTACCTTGTTTGGACTTTCTTTAATGTCCAATGGATTCTGCATTAGGAGAACTTTTTTGATGGTGTCTTCAGTGAGCTTTGTTGCTGTTGCAGTTAATGCAACCATTGGCGTATTTGGAGCAAGGGACCGCAACTCATACAGCTTTCCATAGCAATGACGAAACGCAGCCATCTTATTGCTTTGGGATGTCCCCCTGTAAAAAAAAAACCAATAACCATCAAAAATTTAAACTGCAACAAAAACAATGAAAAGGATGGTATTCCATAAATTTGCGTTGCAAAGCAATATTAAAATTTTATAAGGCATAGTGGAGTGCTAAGAATTAAGCAGACACTTCGAGCTTATATATATACAGACTCCACTTACCACTGCCTTATTACGTGGGCTTCGTCGATGGCCAAAGCACATAATTTTTTGGAATACACAGAATTTCCAAGCATTGATCTCCACCGTTCGTTTTGGATCCAAGCTTCTGGGGAGCCAAAGACAACAGAAATCTTTCCCTTTTCTATCACAGTCGCCTCCTCTTCAGTGCAAGAGCTAATGCTCGCCGCTGTAACTCCCTTGCCTCTCAAATACTCCACTTGATCATCCACTAGAGTGAGCAAAGGCGACACAACAACACAAATGTGGCCTGGCTGACTTGATACGTGGTCGATGACTAACGGCAAAGCTTGAAAAATCAGAGATTTTCCGGAGCCAGTAGGCAAATTAACGAAAATATCATTTTTCCTTTCAATTAACTTCGATATTGCTAGTTGCTGATGCGAATTTAAAGCCTGTATCCCGAATTTTGACGCTACACGATTGAACGCTTCTTCGAGATCCGCCATAATGTTACTGAAAGAACTGCATCATCTAGTCAAATAAAAGGAGAAAGGTGATTGGTTGAAATTTAAGGCGCGAACATTCGCAAGAAAATGAAAGCCACACATTGATTGGTTTATTCCGAGAAAGGAATGTATGTCGGTTTGAAGCAGCAGCGTGGGGAAGGGGAGCGTTGCGTGACTCCGGCCCGAGCGGCTGCGAAGGAGACTAAGGTTAGGCTTGCTACGCAAGGCAAAGGACGAACAAACTGCAACTGTGCTTTCGATGATCTTTTAATGATGTCCGTTCAAAAAGGAAAAGTTTCGACTTCTTATGCTTCCAGATATTCCAGACTTACTAAGGACAATTTGTACATGATTCTTGCACTTTGGATGGAAGGCTTCCCAGAGGACCAGCCGGATAAAAAGCATCCTTACAAGAAAGTTGGAGCTGTACTCGTTTTGCCAAACGACAGAATTTACGCCGTCGACTGCTCCCTCAATGGCGTCCACGCAGTAGCTCGTTTGCTGATGAAGCACAATGACGTCCTTCAAAAATGCAAAGTTTTTGTATCGAGGAAACCATGCTCTTTCTGCACAAAGCTTTTGGTTCAATCTAAAGTTGAGAGGGTCTTTTATTTGCCATTGGAGCCAGAGTACTTCCAACTGAACGACCGTGAATTTGAGAAAGAAACATCGCGTGTTGATAACCTATTTAAAGTAAGTCAAATCAGCCAAAGTGTGTTTGTTCCAGAAGCGGGAGACGATGTCATCAAGGCGGTTCAAGCAAGGTTCCGAACCCCAAAGAAAATAAGGGATAAAATTGCGGAAGATCTTATGAAAACGCATTGGAGCAAAAATTGGATGGCAGTTGCCAAGAAGAAACTTCCATGGCCCTCACTCGATAAAAAGATGACCGTTCAGATTGAGAGCGATTTTGATCGAATTATGAGGTGGATAGCATCAATTTTAGTCGGATCATATAAAGGATACAAGTTTGAACTTGTACCGTTTGAAGGTGACCACCAACCGATTTCATTCAACCCGGCGGCGTGGGAAAGGGAAAGACAACAGAGCTACCGCCTTATCACGTTGGCGAAGTTTCTAGCCGAGCGGAGCGACGATCCTAAAACCGGAGTGGGAGCAGTGATTATGAACAAAAAGAAAGAAATTGTTGGGCTTGGCTGGAACGGTTTTCCAGCAAAAGCGCTGTATGGTGAATTTCCAAGGGCCTCTGACAAAGATAAAGGCGTACCAGACAGAAAGTATCCTTATATCGTTCACGCAGAGCAAAACGCGCTTCTCATGCGGAACACCAACAACATCGAAGGGGGAATCTTGTTTGTGACAAAGACGCCGTGCGATGAGTGCACTACATTACTTGAGATGCTGGGAATAGAGACAGTTATCTTGGGCGCAGAGTTTGTAGATCAGAAAACCAAGAAAGGAATAAGCTATAACAAGTTCTATGATGGAGTAAAAAGCGGTAGATTTACTTGCTTTTGTCTGGTATCAGAGAGAAGTCGGGTAAAGAGGAACCTCCACGAGGAAAGTGAAAATCAGGGCAGTAAAAGAGCACGAAAAACCTGTTGAGAAAGTAACTGGTGGTGAAGAACGATTCGACAGAGCGAAATTAAGTTCACTCGTTACTCCACTGGTATTGATTGCACCTTCAATAATTTTAAGCTTTCATTTTGACTGCTTTCTTAAGATGGTGTCACGAAAATCATAACTTTTTTGATTGATTATTTCAAGCTTCGTTTCCTTAGCTTTACGTTTTGGTCTTTGAATCTAGATCTTGTTTACAATGTCCCCAGCTGGTACTTTTTTCCGCTATTTCTGGTCGTGGGCAGCTAATAAATACGAAGAAATTCAACAATAACATTTTGTTATTATTAGCTATAGCTAATCGAGGCAGGTAGGATAGTTCATATCCAATTTCTAATTATAACGCTTGAAATAAAGAAAAATTTATGTATTCACAATCAATGTGAAATTTAGAGGTTTATTAATTTATGTATAGTATGCGGTCAGTGTAAAACGCAGACTGCAGACCGGGGGTAAAATACAGACTGAGGGTAAAATAAATATTTATAAAGAGTGTTTGAAAGACAATCCTGTTTTACATCTGTCAACAACTCACATTATCGTGACTGCAGGTCGCTGCACCTTTTGGGGACTGCTGTTAAATGGAAAATGCGATCGTTGAAATCTGTGCTTTGTTTTTGCGCTTCCAGATGCATTTAAATGTTCAAAGTTATTTCTCACATCAGTACATCGAGGGATATCGATCGATAAACCAATACTCGGAATACCTGAAAGGTATCCGAGTTATAGATTGTTCACCATTTACCACAAAAATCCCGAAATTTCGGTTGGAATGTAAATGGTAAGCCTATTTTGGTCTTCCCAAACGGGATTTCTTGAAAGGTAGTCCAAAATTCCCAAACGGAATTTCCAATCGGAAAACGTGTTTTTTGCATACTCCCATGATAGGCCTTATCACGGTTTTCGACGCCATCTTGACGGGTAGGCAAAGCGGTCAGAAATTAGAGTGTTTGTATGGGAATCCGATAGCAAATAACTTCTTCCAAAATTGAATTTTACACAATTTGTGAATCAAAACGTTAAAATACTAGGTAGAAGATTGTATTCACCTAGTTTGAAGGATGTAGCTTTCCTCTAAGTTGCTGAGCTCTTTTTTTTAATTTTCCCTACATTAGTCTTAAATTTTTTTCCCGCGAACTGCGTCTAGACGTTTGTCTACCCAGCCAAATTTACAGACAAATGTGTGGAAAATTCAAAAACTTAACTGAGCGTCTTCTAGCCAAGCTACATACTTCAAACTTGGTGAATACAATCTTCTACCTCGTATTTTAACGTTGCGATTCAGAAATTGTAAAAAAAATTCAATTTTGGAAGAACTTATTTGCTATCGGATTCCCATACAAACACTGTAATTTCTGAGCGCTTTGCCTACCCGTCAAGATGGCGTCGAAAACCGTGATAAGGCCTATTTGCCTCCCTCCAGACTCTCTCGGTAATCTCGAACTGATTTTGTAAATGGTACACGCCGTTTCCAACTAAATTTCCCATTCGGGAGTTTTTGCTTACCATTTGAACAAACCTAGCACCAACCGGTTTCTGCTTGTAAGTGGTGAACGACCGTAAAACCGGTTGCCTTTTTTCGGTGCAACGAAATGGACAAAGAGGGTGCTTACCATTTAGCCAAAAAATCCGGAAATTTCGGTTTGAGGTCAAATGGAAAGGCCATTTTCTGGAAAATCTTTTCGAAAATTGTGGACGACCTCCAGAGGTAGTCCTCTTTTTCCGTTCGGAACGGAATTCGCGAAATGCTCTTACCATTTGCGAGAACCTTCCGTTTCCAGGCCCTTTCTCACAAGATCGAGTAAAATATGCGGGATGGAATGCTGTGTAGTAAATGGTAAGCGCCATTCTCATCCGGTTGGTCATTAAATTCGGAAAATCGCTTACCTTTATTCAACGATCATT
>NC_090874.1:62088855-62091736 GCF_036669935.1 Montipora foliosa
TTTTCAGACCTGATCAAAAATTTGATACCCTATTTGAAACTGTACAAAATGAGGGGTGGTCCACAGGAGTAGTCCATGGAAAAATACCAGCAATGAGCAAAATGTCCGCGAGTATTATATGTTAAGCCATCGAATCAGAGATTTATTATTCCACTACAAAAAGGTGTTATTTTGATTCAATCTCATCTGGAAAGAGTGTTTCTAAAAAAATGCATCATCTGTCCTTCAGGGCGCGTGCGAACGATGTAAACAGCACAGAAAGCCAACCAAATGTCCTTTATTTGATTGTATAAACGAAATGACGAGAGACAAGCGACGACAAGCTAAATTCTCAGGCTTTGTATCGTGTTGAAAACAATTTCTTTCATTGAAAATCTCCCGTTCCTTCCGTATTTGCTTTGTTCTAAACCGGTCAAACCGGGACACTACAGTGTATTACCGTCTCATATTTTGCGCGTTCTCTTGACCAAATATGGTAAAATGGCGTAATAGTGGAAAAATAAAATAAAGTAAATACCGAATATTATGATTTAAGCACCGAATATAAGGACGTAAGCACCGAATAACAAGACCAAAAGTATCATTCGCTTCCACGCGATTTCCTGCCAAGGGAAATTGCCCGAACACACCCGTCCCCAGAGGCTGCCTTGCTTCCCCACCTCCAGCGCAACATTTTTTTTTTACGCATTATTAGGTGGGAGATTGGGTTGCGAGGGCACGGCGAAAATACGTTTTTGGGGGCGTGCTGCAGTATTTATCTTGTCAGCGGCACACCTTAATATGAAAACACGAAATGCCGGCAACTTTTAAATGGTTTTCGCCATGAGTCTTGTCCACAGCGAAAAAAGTTAAAACTCAGAGCGAATACTGTAAACTTTAGCTTTCAAACTCCACTCACCTTTTGGAGAGTTCTCATTTCATAATATACATTTTGCCAGAAACAAACTGAAGTTGCACTTAATGTGAAATTGTTGTCAAGTCGCGCGTCCGAGGCAACTAAATTTTGCTTACAAAAGATGTTGTGCGCCAAGTCTAAGACCAGGCGGCTTTTCCGTGGTTGCAGCGATTAATTGGTCAATTAAGTAATTATCTGTTTGTAATTTCGTGGAGTGAATCTGTTATAAATAAATAAATAAATAAATAAATAAATAAATAAATAAATAAATAAGTGAACAATGCTAGCCGAACAAGCGACATGTCAATACGAAGTTAGTGTGAAAATTATATGACTTACCCGTCTGTCGCTTCATGCAATTGCAAGTTACACTTTGAATCCAACCAGTCTCAAAACTCCTTGCGAAAAGCTTCATATATAACCAATTCTGCTTTGCCTGGATACCCATCATTGTTTTTGACTATGAGGGAGAGGGCGCTTCAAGCTTTGTCGGCTCGAGTCAGCAAACTGTACACTACTCCACTCAAAGTGGTTCTTTTTTACCACTGAAGAGAGTGTAGTGTAACGTGAAGTGCTAGATTTCTATCCCATGTACCCCTTTTGTACCACTATTCGTTAAGGACGTGGTTTAAAAAGCGAGCAGTATCAATAATATTTTTCACCTTACTATCACGCAAAATACTGATCCTTTCATCGAACTCTAAGAACACACTTCAGAACTCGACAGCCTGATGGTGATGACCACTGACCAGGAGCAAGGAGCAAGGATGGCACAGTCGGTTAGTGCGCGGCCGACTGCGCGGCCATGGGGCAAGAGGTCCTGAGTTCGATTCCCGGTATCGCATCCTTGTTTCGACTTCTTTCCTTTCCGTGTAGCTAAGTAGCTTTAAATATCCGTAAAACGGAGCACTGATGGAGAGGGGGGAGTAAAATGAGTACTCTTTACTTTTACTTTTACTGTGACGTCACAAAAACGTATTTCCGCGGTGCCGGTTGCGCGCGATTGTAGTCATGGGTGTTCAGCGTTTTGACTTTCTTTGCCAGGTACAGCTTTGTTGGTAGCAACTGTTGCTGTAACTCTTGCAGTCCCGTAATGGTGTACGTTGGTGCTGTCTTCCATTCATGCATCCACCATCTGTTGACAAACAATTTGCCTTCCCACTTCTGGTCCTCGACCTCTTTCCTTAACATGTTGACTTGTTCTTGCTTAAGGGCATTCTTGATCTGCTTGTTTGGAATCTCTTCACCTTCCACGATACAGCACACTGGGTGAGGATAGGATAATTTCAACTCCAGATTCAATTCTCTTGCATACTCTACTGCATCTTTGCCTAAGGAGTGATGGCCTCGCTCGGATGCTCTCTCGTCAAAATCCCGTACGGTTGCTATCATTGGGTCAGGGTTCTCATAAACCTTCAAAGCTGCCTTGATCCTGATCAGCTTGTATTCCAACTCCACCGATCGGAGGCCTCTTCCGCCTATACTTCTTGGCAGATAAAGCACTGAATTTGAGCTTGTAGGGTGCCGACCACCATTTTTAGTGGTAATCTTTCTCGTTTCCCGATCAATTTGTCGAAACTCAGCTAGCGGCCAGGTCTGGGTCCACATCAGATACGATAACGTAGGTAGTGCAAACTGATTGGATGCGTTGACTTTATTCCAATCAGAGAGAGGACTGGACCATATGACAGATATCTTTTGAAGATAAATCTTCGCTTCCTGTTGTAGGGCCAGCTTGTCGTCTTGTTTCAGGTCTTGGATCAGTCGCTTTGAGCATCCATGCCACGGGGTTTAAACAGAAGGTAAATAGTCTCGGGCACAAAGCATCTTCTCTGACGTTTGCAGGCCATTCTTGATCTTTGCCACGATTCTGGTATTCCACGAGGAATACAAGTTCTTTACACATGCTTCTAATCAACTTGGGAACTTGTCAAGGGCCATCATGGTACTTAAGCACTTATGATCAACCGCATCATAAGCCTTCTT
>NC_090874.1:62091836-62151640 GCF_036669935.1 Montipora foliosa
TCGCAAGTTAAATTAGTGAACACTTTTTTTTCACCATCCGTATTATCAAGTCGCCTGCAGAAATAAACCAAGAGAACATTACATCGTCTTACAGGTAAAAAAGGCTAGGAAAAGAGGGGGAAGGTTTTTATTGTATCTTTTATGAGGGCGTCGGTTTTAGTGTCCCTTGTGTAATTTGTGTTTAAAATTGGTGATACGGGGACCGTAAATTGTTGGCAAGACACAGGGTTGATTTAATTGCAGTTGTTGGCAAGGAAGGGAATTGTGAACCGTTGTTTGTGGCAATTTTATGGTAACAGTTTACAAAGCACGATTAACGCTAATCTTAGATTAAAATGCTGTTCAAAGCTGATATTCGGCAAAAGTTTACATTGGAAGAAGTCAATCTTGAAGAACAAAAATAAGCAAAAGAAAGTTTAGGCTATCCTGGATTAAGTTAATCGGCTTTCGAACAGGGGCGGGTTCCTGAAAGGTGTAATAACTCTATTCCGGGGGGGAAAAATGTGCCAGAATAAGGCACATTTATCCCTGGAATAGATCTATTACATCTTTCAGGAACTGGCCCTGGCAGAACACCCCAGTTGACTGGGGACTGGAGTCAATTAAAGTAAATTAAACTTTTAAAAGTCTCATGTACAAGTGTAGGTTAGCTACGGTTTTAGACTTCAAAGAAAATGGTGACACATGGGAACTTTCACAGTGTATCGAGTTAACTCAGGTCATATTTGTAATACACATTTTAAGTTTTAAACTACTTCCTCTTTTTCTTCAGATTTTGAAAATGTCTTTGGCTAACACCTGACTCATGAAAGTCAGAAAGGCAAATGAAAGGTATAGACTACATATAGGAGAACGAACACATACCGTGCATTGTACCTTTCGACACACCCATCCGAAAAATTGTTTTTTTTGGCCCTGAGTGTGACTCGAACCCACGCCTCCCTGATTACTAGTCGGGCATGCTAAGCCACTACACCATCAAGGCTACCCCGCTGGCAACGCAGCAGATTAAAGAGGTGACTTAGCAGTGTGGGGATCCCTAGGGCCCAACTTTCCTTCACTTGAGTGTGTATCCTTGCCTCTATATAACCACAGACAGGGTTTAGAACACATGAAAGTCAGAAATGTCGAGGAAAATTAAAGGTATAGACTATATATAGGAGATAAGAAACACATACCGTGCATTTTACCCTTCACACTCAAGTGAAGGAAAGTTGGGCCCTAGGGATCCCCACGCTGCTAAGTCACCTCATTAATCTGCTGTGTTGCCAGCGTGGTAGCCTTGATGGTGTGGTGGCTTAGCATGCCCGACTAGTAATGAGGGAAGAGTGGGTTCGAGTCCCGCTCAAGGCAAAAAAGCAATTTTTCGGATGGGTGTTTCGAAAGGTAAAATGCACGGTATGTGTTCCTTTCTCCTATATATAACACCTGACGACTCATGTAAATTAAGGCACGGGCCCCAACCTGGGCCCAAATTATTGCAAAAAAAAAAATAAGAGGGTGGTCTAACTTCTGACGGTTTAGTAATAACAAGCTAAGACTTTCGCAGACTAATAATGTCACAAAAGTTTTTATATTAATGTGGATGATGTATGCAAATGAGGTCACGTGACTTTTTACGGCCACTATTAAATTAGTCGAAATGGTAAAAGAAAGCGACTGTGCTTGGCCTTTGTTATATATGTCTTTTGAATAATTTTCAGCGATTAATATAGAATTTAGTGTCATATTCACCGCGCTACCCGGTGAATATAACAATTTGGAGGCGCGACTGCTAAGCTAATCAAGCACTTTTCGTGCCTTTTTATCGTGTTTTAACACGTTGTTTTGCACTTTCTTGATATTCACCGCTGAAAATTATACTAAAACAATTATTCGCCTAAGGCTCAGGGAATATTGGGGAATATTTACCTCGACTATGTCTCGGTAGATATTCACCAATATTCACTTCGCCTTCGGCGAATAATTGTTAATTAGTTTTGGAAATATACGCATTTTGTACTAGTGTCCAGTCCCCTATGGAAAGTAATTTCTTTTTTCGGACATTTATTTAAAATTATCTTGAAATGTCCAAGCACAGAAATGATGTATCCAACAGTGTTAACATCATAAAGGTAAATCCAGCCACCAGAAAATGATAAAAAGTGTTGCCGTTTAGCTGAGATTTCTGTGCTAAAAAATAAATTTGGCATGTCACGTGATTATATATCATCCTATAGAACAGTTAAGGTTTCACATCTTATTGCGGCTAACGATCCCAAAGTTTTTTCGTGTTATATAAAATGGATCAATAGTTAGAACCCCCCTCACTTATTTTCATAAAATGGATCTGGGCCCAGGCCTTGATTCACCTGAGTGGCAAAATTTTGAGCTTTGTTATTTTAAGTGTCAGTTTTGGATTTCACGGTCCGTCATTACTCACGTTCAGAACTGATCGAGGGAAAAGTGACGTCATTCACTCAATAGCTTAAAATTTCCGCGTATAAACGCAGTTTATTATGTACGATGGCCCAAGGAGGGTCACAGTCCAGTTTTAATTTTATTTACAGTCCAGTTTTAATTTTGTGAGTCGTCGCCAGTTCTCTTACAGGTCACAGGTCATTGTTTTACCAATACAGAAAGGATCCTAAATATTCATAAAAGCTAGCCTTAGGCCTAAAAGCTTTTGTTTAGGCCTAAGGTTAGCTTTAATGAAGGTTTAGGAATCCGATACTCGCTGTATTGGTAACGCAATGACCTGGGCCCTGTGCGCGAGCTGCTGACGACTCACAAAATTAAAACTGGACCGTGAGAATTAAAACTGGACTGTGACCCTCCTGGGCCATCGAAATTATGTATGCAAAACACGAGTTAAAAAATCTGAAAGCCCGAAACTCCCATGCTGCATATTTTAATTCAGTCGCGTACAAACGCATCGCATTCTTAAAACTACAACTAGTCTTTACGGGTCAAATTCTCCTCGATCCAGCTCTCTCTCTTGTTTTTTTTTTATTATTTCAACAATAACTTTATTGCTGTCTTACATAATGTGTACATTTTTATCATCACATAACAGATACATGATATTAAATAATTATACTACTTACGTACATGCCTCCACACCACTACCGTTCCACCCACGTGGCACTTAATCCGCAAAAGGCAAGAGAAAACAAAACACGTACTTTTAAAGATTGTGATGTGAGAGGAAAAGGGGGAACGTGTCAATTGTAGGATGAGTCTTTTGTATCCTACAAGTCCAAATATAGAGTATTGCGACTAAGAATAAAAAGTAAAATTTTTTGCAAAATAGTGGGTGGGTCTTTAAGCGTATGACCAACGAAGGCGTTAGCTCAAGAGAACGCACAGAAGTTTTCGTTTTTGAGCAGCCATTGCCTAAAATTATGCCAGAAGCAGGACGTTACCGTACAGTTCCAGAAAAGACGGATGAGAGTTTCCTCTTCAATTTGGCAGAAATTGCAAAGATCGTCATCCCTTAGCTTATTTTTTTTAAGAAATCATTACGATTTTAATGTTAGTAATGGCGGACTATTAAGTAGGAAATTCTAGTTAAAATAAACAAGTACCTTTTTTAAAATTTTGGCCTAAAACTTAGGTAACTTAGTACAGTATTACTTTAACCGATTGACTCCCAGTAAGATCGCCTGGCGTTAAACAGAGTTAAATACTAAGTCTGGCAGGTTCAAGCCGGTTTAGGTGTCAAAGTTAAAAAACGTCTGAAGAATAATGTATATTTCAATATATATATATATAGCCATTTACCCCTCTAATTTTCTTTATCATCAAATGTAATGAGCTCCTTTCATAATATTGTTTTTGATGGTCAAGTTGACTCTATTTTTGGGATTGTTGTATTCAGAAAATTGGGAAAATAACGTGACATACAAAGCTAAGAATTGATTGACCTAACTGCAAGCAGTGACTCAACCTCGCTCCCAGGTCTCTCTTCTTTCCTTCCCCTGGAGAAGGACACGCGCTGGTTGAGGTGACCGGTTGGTGACCTTTGTATGATGGTAAGCGATTTTCCGTTTTCACTGAGCTAGTAGCTCGTGCCCAGGCGTTCCCTTCCAGCTGTCTCGAAATGGTGTTACATTTCAATTGGTGGAAACAGAAGAGCAGTACTGGAAATAACAACTTGGGTAAATGGTAAGGGAAATTTCGGTCCAACCGATCGGACCGGTGGGAAGACGATCGATGGTGAAAGATGTTAGGAATACGTGTCTGAGTTTGGACTTAGTCTCCGTCTCACTCACCCCCGGCCATTGATCATTTGTGTTAAAACCAACACGAAAGTACCACTGAAGAGGTTAGGGGTGTGGATGAAGGCTGCGGCGGAGGAGAAAGACTTGGAAGAGATGAATGGAGAGTGTTGGCATGGGCGTCTGATGACTGAGAGATGGGAAGACAAAAAGACTGGAGACGAGTGTATCTCTTGGATCAGTGAGTGGAAAACAGCACCCAAACACACCATCTCAGCCATTCAAGAGCTGTACCAACAGATGATGTCGACGAAAGTTTACCATCGAGAGAAGACCGGTCTGCAAACTGACTCGGATGTGATGTGTCGCCTATATATAGTAAGCAACCAGAGACACAGGCCCACATTCTCTCTGGATGTAGTGCTCTGGCACAAACGAAATACCTACCGCGTCACAACGCTGCCTTGAAGATAGTCTTCATCGAGCTGTTGAGGGAAGCTGAGCTTGTTGCCATGGTGCCACCATGGTATTCTCCTGGGGAAGCCAAGGCTCTTTATGAGAAAGCTAAGGCTTCCTGGAACGTCCCCCTGTATGCGAAGAGTACAGAGGTAGGATGTAACAGAATAGAATGATGTGAGGCTGGTATTCAAGGAGGAGAAGAGAACACACTATTCCATCACTTGTCTCTGTTTTACTTTACTACACTTGTTTCCACCGTAATGCTTGACAATAAAGCAGTGCCATCTAATATTTCTAATTTGCTCAGCCCAGCTCAAGATATTCATCAATATAACACTTGCTCTTCTCCGTTAGGTAACTTCTATATGATTCTTGATTGAACCTTCATAAGAGTTTCGTCTTTTTCTACTACAAATAAAATGCAAATTTTGCAAGACATATCAGAAAATCTGAAACCTGAAGTATACATAGATTCATGAGAATAGTCACTGATTGGGACCAGAATTTAATTCTATCTTCCAAACAGGGCAGTTGAAGTGATTTGTGCACTCGATATAGATGAGCTGATGCAGAGATTCCAACCCTCCCGTTTTGGCCCGAAACCCTCTCCTTTTTGGAGAATATTTCCTTCCTCCCGTTTTCGCTTTATATTCTCCCGGCTTTTGAAATTCTTCCTAGCCAAAGAAAAACAATGTTTTCTTTGTTTAACCAGTCTTTTAGCATGATTCTTTCCAGTTTTTCTTTATTAAAATTGAGATTGAAATTGTCAATAAATGAGCACAAAGACATTGCCGCGGACAGGAAAAGTGGATGACTCACAGAATTTCAGAGAGGAGGAGGGGGGGGTGGGGGGGGGGGACAAGATGCTGTTAACCAAAGAATTAGTAAATAGATAAAGAAAAATTCTTTAAACGTAGAATAAGAGCGTTTCATCTCATGCTACAACGTACGGTGTATGGCGTGCGCGACAACTGAAACTGGGCTTTAGTTTACTTTAACTCACCAAAGACCTTATTCATAAATGGTGTTCAATTTATCTTTCTTTTGTCCAAGTGCAAATTAGCCTACCAAGTCTCGATACCATACAGTGAATTGAAAAGAATTCTTGCTCTAAAATGAGGCTTGGTACGCTAATTTGCACTTGGATATCGACTGCCAGGCAGTGTGGCCCAGTGCGGGTTAGAGCGCTTGCCTTGAGCAACCTCGTTCCCAGGGTCTCTCACGAGAGACCCTGGGAACGAGGTTGTGCCTTGAGATCCGGAGTTTCCGGGTTGAAGACCAGCTCTGACCATTGGTTGAATTTAATCCTGGTGGTCCCTGGTTCAACGTCACAGCTGCACTCGTAAATAATCAACTGGTTTGCCTCCGGCCAGTTGGGATTCTTAACAGTTGTTGTTGTTCTGTTCCGTCGTTTCGTTGTGTTTCATTGGCCCTGAAAAGCCCCTATGGGGAGTGGTCAATTAAGTATGTATTGTATTGTATTTATGAATAACGCCTATACCGCTTGCATTATTAGGGAGTTTAAGAAACGACGACGGCTACGGCTACGACAACGCCACAAAACAATGATATCATTGGTTAAAAGAGGAAAAATAATCGTGCTACACGTGCAGCACGAATTAAATTGCATAACCCTGCATAACTACAACGTGAAATCACCAAATTGAGGTTTTAACGACAACATGAGCGTACAAATGCGAATCTTTCATGCCGTCACGAATGCCGTCATGAAATCACTCGTATAAATTACATTTTTGGATAATTCGCCAACATCGAACACAGTGAACTAAATGAAATAATCCCAAAAGACTTAGGATTGTGTAAAGTACACATTTTGAAGAGACGTCTTCGTCGCTATCGCCGTAGTAGATGTTAATTTACAAAGTACCGCACAAGCATCGAATTAAGTATCTCGCCTTGTTGCTTCCATTGCCATCTGTTTGGATATCAAAGAGGGTCCCCAAAAGAGTTTGCGGGATCCGGTATTTGGCCTTTTTGGAGCCCGGGATTCGGGATTCTATAGAAATGTGGAACGGGTTTCGGGATTGTATTTATGGACGGGACGCGAGATTTAGCGTTATTAACGAAGCGGGATCCGGGAAATCGTCACTTTGAAGCCACGAGATCCGACACTTGCAGACTGCTGACTAACCCTAAATCACAGTTATTGAAAGCTAACCGTTTTAAAATGGGTGCTTCACAGGTCTCTTTTTTACCAAAACAGAAACAAACCTGAACATAAATTAAAGCTGACCTTAGGCATAATTAGACCAAAACAAGAGTTTTTAGGCCCAAAGTTAGTTTCAATGAGTGTTCAGGTTTGTTTCTAGATTGGTAAAACAGAAACCCGTGAACGAGACCTGTGTTTTGTACCTGCCCCTTAAATTCACTACAGACGCATCACGAACGAATGACGCTGTCCTCGTACAATTGTAACTCTATTTCATGTAAAGAGATCGTCCGACTTCACATCTTTAGTTTCCTCACTTTGTAATTAGATTGTTATTGCTTTTTTTCTAATCCAGTACCTCACATTTGCATTCAAACCAGCATTTGCTCAGTTGCTATATGTCAGTAAATAACGTTACTTACTTACTTACTTACTTACTTACTTACTTACTTACTTACGCATCTCGACGCTTCATAGAAAAGTGCTTGAAATGACAAGGTATTCTGCTGTTTTTTCTGATCGCAAGTCATTTAATTTTACAGGATAATCTCCCGCGAGGATCTTCGAAATGTGTTTTTATTTCTCGCGCAAAATTGTTCTATTTTTTTCTGCTTAACGATATTTGCTCATATATGGAAGAAGACGCTCTTAATTCCCGGATAACAACAACCGCAAAGGTGGGTAATGTGAAGTGGGTGAGCGGGACACAGGGACCTGGTATCCTGTGTTTTTCTGGTATACGTAAAGCGACAGTTTCACGGTTTTGCTCATGTCCAAGCTTTAGCGCTAGCAGTTGTAAAGTTTACGGTTTCTTACTGAACCAGATAATGTTAATTAAACACAGAGAGTATTAAAGCAAATACAATGAATGACTAAGCCCAAATTTGGTGGAAGACACTGCGGGTTTACACAGAAAATATCGAATTTAGTTTTGATCTCGAATTTATTGTATGGATCGAAAGTTTATTCGACGCACGAGTTGTCATAACGCACGAGTAATCTATTCGCATGCAGTAGGTTCATAACACAAAGGAAATGATTACAAAGGTATTCCAATGAGTAATCCCCATTACTATGGGATTGTTTCCGTTTCCTGCATCAGTGCTTTCGATTGGTTGAATAACAATGGAATTAAATGGGCTGACGTGACAGTTTGCCCATGCGCAGAGACGTGAAACTCTCCCTTTAACTGTTTAGATTGAATCATGTGATCGTTAGCCCTACTAATGGAAATGGGCCCACACAAAGACAGAGAAAAACTCTGGCAAAGGTGGGAATTGAACTCACGACCTTCGGGTTAGATCACGGCTGCTCTACCGACTGAGCTACAAGGTCAGGCGGGAGCAGGCCGTGGGAACTAACGATGTAAAAGTTATCGTGAGTTCCCACGGCCTGCTGCACCTATAGTTGAACTTGAAAACCTAGGTGTTCTAGTAGCTCAAGGGGTAGAGCTTGCTGCCAAGGACTCTGATGTTTTAGTTGCCCTTTTCGTCCATCGCCAAGCAACTAATTCCCCAACTTAACTCGTTTCATTCACCACTGAGTCCTTTCACGGGAACACGTTCGCCTAACAAATCGACCTGCTCGCAACTCACCCCCGGAGTGACTTCATAGCTTAGCAGGGGCGGATCTAGGAGAGATGACCTGCGACTTTCTAATACAACTGGTATTCTGAAGAAAAAAACATCACCCGTGGGGGGAGGGGGGGGGGAGGGGTGAGGTGGGGCCAGTCAGCTATGCCATTCCTTAGTGGTGCATCCCATCCTAAAAAACATCCTAGATACGCCCCTGGATTGCATCGGTATCGCAGACGTCTTGGGTTCGAATCCCGTTGGAGCCACCTGAATTTTTCAGGTTTCTATAAGGAACAAAATTGCTTAAATTGTCCAGATAAGTGCGAAGATCACTTCTCTCCTTCGTTGAACTCGTTTCGGTAGGAAAAAGAGATCATCCAAACCAGCCTCTATCTCCACTAATTCCTTGAGTCAACCATTTGTTTTTGGGAAGAGGTCTTTCCCGCCAAAAGTTCCACTTTTCCCGTGACGCTGAGATGGCTCTGTTTCGATTGGCTTTTACAACAGTGGGCGTGCTGAATCTCTCAAGGGAGGCGTTCTATAAATAAATCTATTCGGAAAAGGCTTAAAACTCCTAGGCCACGTATGGAGGCTCCCCTTGACAAGCTCCTAAATAATGCATTTGTACACTGTATTTGATTACTGGGATTCTAAATTTGGGGTCAACCTTCAATATACCAGGCTAAAGAACAGCTGTGCTTCGGTGGAGTCCCTTAGGACCAGATCGCCCAAGGCAACAGCGAGCACAGGGAAACCAAGGGACCTAACCAAGGACCCCAACAATAGGACATGTGGAACAATGGCACAAAGAGGTACGAGAAATACATCCGCGTTCGCAAGCCCCTACAGATCTTAAAACCAACCATTACACACAAACTTGACACCTCGTAGATTTTATGACAGTACATCATCTTTTCAGTCCTTAAATACTACAGCAATCTTATGCGGAATATGGTTCGTTATTTACTAATCGATCTATTTACTTGACTGACATATGACGTCACAATACACAGAATTCGGTCCCAAACGCTACAAGATATTTATAGATGTTATTTACACATGACAATTGTACAATTATTGAGTTCATTTGTCTTGTTCGACACATATAAGAGCCCTTTCTGTACATATGTACACGATACAAGACTTTGCTGTGACTTACGCAAACGATTGCGTGACAACATAAATGATTACAAGTAAAGCTATGATCCTCGCAGTTATGGACGTAATTTTAGCAATTGCGTAGAGAAGCCAGACGAATTCAAGACTTCAACGGGGTTTGAACCCATGACCTCGCGATAACGGTGCGACGCGAGGTCACGGGTTCAAACCCCGTTGAACTCCTGAATTTTTCTGGCTTCTCCACGCAAATTGCTAAAATTACGTCCATAACTGCGAGGATCATAGCTTTACTTGATTTCACATCCGCAGTTCAGAATACGATTTATTTCATATATCATTTCGTTCATAAATGATAGCGTTACACCTAAATACTCTAAACAAACTGAATGTCTGATGTATCAGACGATAGTCCAGTCACTGGCAATCACTAAAGGCGTCACTCCTATACGATCCTGTACCCAGTCTTCCTTCTCCAAACGTTGAATCCTACAGCTAAGCCCGTTATCGGCTGGGAGGGTACACGAGGCAGTGGAAAGCGTTACAATTGAATGTGGAGCGACGTTCGAATCAGTTTACGAGCTGGCTCTGGGGGTGTTTACATGACACCAGGAAGAACTCATACAGGCATGAGTTGGTATCGGCCTCCGTAAATTTCTTCTTCTGCGTTTACAGGAGACCGGCCTGACAATGAACTCATACCGGTATGACTTCGTCTCGGTTGCTGGACCGAGACGAGAAACTCTCATACCGGTCTGAGTTCGTACCAGTCTCATGTAAATGACAACAAATCTCAGACCGGGTCGAGAAATTTCAAGCCTGTATGCTTTTGGGTCAGCGACACATTTATTACACAAAATATATCATTTCGTTTCGAAACCAGGCACCAAGCATTTCGTCCCGGTTTCATGTAAACGGCTGCAAAAAATTCATACCGGTACAAGTTTATACCGGTCTGAGTTCGTCCTGGTCTCATGTAAATACCCCCTAAGTCAAAGCGAATTTAATTGAGTACGTCTAATAACTGCGCCATGTTCAAACCCAGCCTTTAGAAATACTTTTGTGTTAGCCAATAAAGTACTGATTCGGTATTCACGTGAACCAAGCAACGAAAGTAGAATCAAAATTGCTTCCAAAGGTCTTACTTATCTTCAAATAACACTTGTTTCATAGAAAGGAGTGCGCTAAGGGATTGCCACTAACCAGTTTTTTGACACAGATATATATAAACGGCGAGATCCACCGTAGTTTTTCATTAAATTCACTTGAGTTGTAATTTCAAATATATATTTTCCATGGTTTGCGTTAACAATGCAGCATCTCATTAGTTAATTGATTATTATGTTCAAAAACTTAACTTTTTAAAGCTGTCCAAATACCGTCACTTTACTGTAGTTCTTTTAAAAAAACAAGTGTTTAAAGGAAACTTCACCCGAAAGTTGTCATGCGTATTTTCGCATATGCTTGGAAGTGAAAATATCGATGAGTTGAATTCTCGCTCTTGATCACTCTTGTCTATAGAATTACATAGGCGCTTGAAGTAATTAATTGGACTTTTTCGTGACAAAGGAACCACTCCACTTATTCGATACGACTGTACGTAAAATACTATTTTACAACTTACGAGAAAATAAATTATACCTTCTCACTAGGGACTATGGCAGAAAAGATAATTAATGTTTAATAGGAGGTTTTCACGTAAAGTCATCACGGCCATGCTAGTGGACGAAAACAGAAGATCTCTCATGATCTTCTTATGGTCGTCCACCAGAAGTCGTAAATTTCCCTATTGTTAATGGTGTCCCTAGAGGTTGGTTGAAAACATCCTATTGACATCATTTGTAACGAAGTATTCGTCCTCTCGCTAATGTCGTTTCTTGGCCACTCAAATTTTGTTGAAAGGAAGATTTTAAGTCTCTTAAAAATGAGACCTATGTTTTCTCGTTAGGCAGGTTATTAGCATAGTTAATTACATGCCTTTGAGCGGCATTTGGTATAAATAAGCACGAGTACACTTTTCCGACTCAAAATTGAACGAGCTTGCAGAGCGAGTGCAATTTGTAGTCTGAAAATTGTTAATTGCTTATTAATTTTATCGCAAATTACACGAGAAATCATGTAATTAATTATTTCATAATAGACATGAAAAATACTCTATTCTGATTGGCTAAGGGAAATGCAGTTTTCAGGTTAGCAGAAAGGAGGTAATTCACTGCAAAAAAAGAAGGAATAAACCAAGCATTCTGATTGGTCAATGAGCAAACACAGCCAGAGATAGCCAATCAAATGCGTGCCCTGGATGGTGCAACTTACCGCGCAATTTTTGCGTGAGATGGATGCCTTGTTTCTGCTTAACCAACCCGAATTTTTCATGTATATTATTAAGAAATGACACGATTTTTCTCGTGCAATTTGGAATAAATAAGCACTTGTAAATTTCTTCAAAGACTACAAAATTGCACTCGCCCGTGTTTGCCTTTGAAAACTTAGCTCGTGCTTATTAATTCCAAACTGCACTCGAAATCGTGAGATTACCTATACAAACAGGACTGCGTAATTTTTTCATGTATATTATTTGACAACAAACACAACGGTAAAGCCTGGTTTTCACTAGCGACGCAATGCACAAGTGCAAGCACAAGAGAGTTCGTGTCAAGTGAAAACGAACCACAATGCAAAGACGAGCGCGCGACGCAGAGACAAAGTTTCACTTGTTCCATGTTCTCTCTTACAACGCAACGCTGCGAGTGGAAACTGGAACGGAACTTTTTCATTGGACAAACATCACAGCTTGCGTTGTGCTTGCCTTACGTCCCGTTTCACACAACGCATTGCCTTACGTCCCGTTTCACACAACGAAAGCACAACGCACAAGGAAAAGGAAAAAAATGATCCTAGCGCTTGTGCTTGGGTCAGGCCCATTTTCACGGTGAAATAAGCTTGCGTCGCTCGTGAAAACCAGGCTTAAGTTTTTATGCGTAACTTCATACCGTGAAGGGGCTCAAAAAGAATTTTCATCCTGGAAAAAAAACCTGAATATTGTTGTTACAACATGTAAAAAAAAAAAACTCGCTTGCAAGTAATACTGGACTAACCTAATCGAAGAATACCATTTTCAGGAAAGTGTTTTTATTTTTTCGCCACTGATAAGTATAGGTAATCACATGAGGTCGAGTACTATTAAGGATTAGTTGCACGAGAGGTTTGGAAATTTTCCAAAATTGCCCGAGTCGCGAAGCGACGAGGGCAATTTGGAAATTTTTCAAAACACAAGTGCAATTAATCCTTAATAGTACTCGACCTCATGCGATTACTTGTTTATCAATAAAGGGCAACATTACTCTTGATTACCAAAAATGCCCTCGATTAAGAAAAAAATATCCTCTGTCTCAGCCAATCAGCGCTCAGTAATTTTGCCCTTTATTGATAAAAAAATTATCGACCTTTTTCCTCCCGGCTGAAAAACCTGAAAATACAAATTATAATTGTGGTGACAATACAGGGCTATCAATAATTACATACTAGAAAATTATAACCACAACGGTAACTCTCTATTTGCAAATACCATGATACAACCCATATTGCTAACAATAAGCGTTGCGTGACGGCCTATGTAACATGGAGGGCTAATCTCCAGTTGACTCGTTTGAACACTGAAAGTGTACAGAAAACAGTGCCGCAATATTTATTGACATTGCGCCATACCTGTCTCCCAAAGAGATGATTCAGTGATTATTTACAGTAATTTACACAAACTGGCACCAACCGAGGCAAACGTACACTTGACGTTCAAGACCTGATCACTTGTGTGGCAAAAATGATTGATCATTTTGCTTGCGTGACTCTGCTGCCGTGTTTCCTAACTCGGAACTGTTCTCCTCCTCAACAATGGTCTCATTTTTCAGCGACGTTTCTATCATGATCAATTCCTCGTCGGACCCCTCCAGGTCTTTGTCTACGCTTTCTTCGCATTCAACTTTCTGTGCTTTTCGCTTGTCTCTCTCTTCTAGTTTGATCACTTCCAGCCACATTTTATAATTGTTCTCAATGTTCGTTGTTAGATCGCTCGTGATCTTAGCTCGCTGTCGACGTCGAGCCTTTTTCGATTTTCTTCGTTCGCCTTCGGGTTTTCGCATCCCTTCTTCGGTAGAGTCTTCGTCGTCGCTTTCCAAGTCCGAACTACTTTCCTCCTCCTCGACCCAGTGTCCGGGAAGGAGTCCTGCGTTGGCGTAAGCGTTGTAGAGTGGAGCGACCAAATGATTGATAAAGGACTCCTGCAATTGCGCTACATGTGGCTGATCACGGTTCATATAAGGCGATATTGGCATACCGCGGGTTAATTCGTCATCTCCCTGCAAGCAAAGCAAAACAGTCAAGGGATATTGAAAACGCTGTGTAGATATTACGTGCTACAGGTCAGGATCCCGAAATTACTATATTATTGGGAGTTTAACTATTGAAGATATAAAAATACAAATATAATTAAACCCTACATGGTTTTTACCCCGATCGAGCACTAACTATGGTTGTTCCATTACCCATAAATATGGTACCAAAGGAAGCCAATGGCGCCCCATTTGTTACCTGCCACTCTGTCAGTGTTGCTTGTTCTCCGAAACTGGTACAAGGATCACATGGAAACCGCTTTACCAGCAATACACTTCGAATCACCTGAGGAGCCTCTTTAAAATGACGTTTTGCGCTTAAGTAATTATTTCGTGATTATTCCAATACGTGATTATTCCAATATGGGAGGCGCGGTGGCCTCATGGTCAGTGTGCTCGACTCCGGATCGAGTGATCCGGGTTCGGGTCCTGGCCGGGGACATTGTGTTGTGTTATTGGGCAAGACACTTTACTCTCACGGTGCCTCTCTCCACTCAGGTGTATAATTCATTTAAATGGGTACCGGCGAATCTAATGCTGGCGGAAACCCTGCGATGGACTAGTATCCCATTCAGGGGGGAGTAGAAATACTCCTAGTCGCTTCATGCTACAGAAACCGGAGATAAGCGCCGGCCTGATGGGCCTTCTAGGCTCGTAAGCAGACTTTACCTACCTACTATTCCAATATGTTCACATTAACGAAAACATAAAGACTGAAAGATTGCCTCTTGTGTGCTCAATTTGTCGTCAAAACCTTAAATTTGCTAACTTCACGTTGAAGTTTTGCCGAGGATGGACTAGGAGTGTATTTAAATGCATATCGTAAGAGCAATCAGTACAGTTTTTGCCTAATTCACCCTACTGCTCTTTGTGGCATTGCCAAAGCTTTCGGCCGTGTAATTTGACAAAGACCATCAGCAAATTATCGTCGGCCGGGTGTCATTTCAAAGGTACTAATTTCTGATCCACCCACGTGCACATCACCTGTTCATAGAATTCCTCAACAATTCTCTCTGTCCAGCGAGTATGCAGGTCCCTTCGTTTACTGGGCCCTGAAATGTCCGCCATCTTAATGCAGATTTGCAAGGTTAGGAGACGATCAGCCTCTTGTGTCCAGTCCACCCCGCCACCTTCATTTATCTGGAAATTAACCACGACTGGTCAGCTTTTTAATAACTTGACATGACGTTCGCGCGCTTTTTAAACAGCGAAAAAAAGGGGCTCAGTACGCAGCTATTACAGCGGCTCTCGGGATTGGCTTAGAAAACAATGCACCAAAACAAACTAACCCTAACCAATCAAAGATGAACCCTAACCCTGAAAAAACAATGGAGATGCGTCCTAAAGGGATCCAATGAAATTAGAGGTTGGAAAGAGCTGCGTCCTATTATCTCAAGAAAGGACGAGTCTCTTCGCGTTGCTTGTGCACATACTTGCAAACGAAAACTAGGCTTAACTTTCCAGAAATTGCCTATGTTTTAAAAATCATAAAACCGATCGATGTCTTTTCAGAAATTGCTGCTCGCGTGCGCGCTGTCAGTACATGCTTTTCGCTTTTTTCCACTGAATGAAATTAGTGAATTGCTTCACGTTGGTTTGGAACGGTCATTTTCACAACTAAAAAATGTGCTAGGAATCCGCGCTTCGCATAAAAATAACTTTTTAAGTTTCCTGGCAGCATTGTGAGTGCATTACGTTTCTAGTTAAAAAAAATTATCTTTAAGGAAATTCTTGGGTTGCACGTGACGTCACAAAAAAATAAAGTAAAAAACTAAAGAGCCTTTTGAGTTTTTATCTTGATCAGCTACAAGAGGTTTTAAAAATATATCTGTTTGCATGTTTTCAGCTCGGTACTGTGCTTCGTTTCGAAAATAGAGCAGTTTGAATTTCTGAGTTTTTCACAGTGCGTGACATGTTGACAGCTTTCGAGAAACATGCCAGTTGCATAAAAACATCGATCTCCCTCGTGTTTTTGTTCTAAACAGCCAAAATACTAGGAGACGTGTCTATACGCTCTGACGAAGAACGTCAGCTTTTAGAATCTCTGTACGGTGGCCAAATTACATTATCAACTCCGTTGATGAAACTAAATATTTGTATACTACTTCCCCACCGACGCAGCACCACAGTTTCTTTAGAAACTACCCCCTTCATTCTATACGAATGTTTGCTAGCCCATTATACGGCAAAGTGTTAAAGACAGCCAAACTAAATTCCAGATGTTTCTACAGGTTTCCAGCCGCCATGTTGGTATACCTCAGCAGGACACCAACAAGGCGCCTCCATACTTAACTCTACAAATTTGAGTAATAAATTTCGTCGAATAACTCAAGTACGGAATATCGGACAGCCCTGAGACTTGGACCCGTTGCTTATTTATTCCCCTTCTATAACATTTCCATTTCTTGACTCAATTTCTCAAATGGTAAGCGATTTATGTTTTCACTTGCGTGACGTGCAACACAAGAATAGATCATTTGAACTGAGGCCCCGTCCACACGAACGCAAAGTATCCGTTTTCGCAGCGTTTTCAACTGTCCACGCTACAACGCTCAAAAAGGGTGAATGACGTGCTGTGTCGTAGGTTGAACAATATGCGCATGCTCGACAGAGACACGACGGCGATATTTTGGACATGTTTCCTGTGTGGACAGGGCCTCAGGCCTTCTCCTTAACGCTCGAATGTGGAACATCAAGGCTTGCTAAATACCAACAGTGAGAATCATTAGTTTTTCGAACACCGGTCATCTGGTCTCTACCTTTGCGTTAAACTCGGACAGCAAATCAAAATGTCTCTTCAGGTCCGTGGCCAAGATCGCTTCAATAGCAAGAAACCGAAATCGCTTGAATTCCACCGGTTCCATCTCGCACAGGAAATTATACTTTGGATCTGACATGAGCAGAGTAAAGGCGGCAGCCGCATGGTGGTTTTCCAACACAGATCTGTCGTTGTAAAGTAAGGCCTAAAAAAAAAGGAAGGAAATATTGCATTATGGAAAAGCCAGAGGGCGGTTTGTTTGATTCGCGACTCTTGGGGATATACCAAACTTTAAGATCACGTTGTATAATTGGCCGAAAGCTACAGCTTTCAACCAAACAACCAAAATCGATTAATTTAATCGTGTCAGAACGCATTTTTAAGGACTTAAGTAATGGTCCGGCTAAGAAGCAGGCAGAAAAACAATAGCCCGCGGCAATAGCGTCGGTTAGTTAAAATGTGCCAACATTTTTAATCAAATTAAGTTCGGCTGTTCCCATTGGTGTAAGCAGCTAAAAGCGCGAAATTTGAATTTCAATGAAAAATATAATCGACTTGCCGTCTAAAAAATTAGATTCTGTTTCGTAGAACAAATCATTATGCCTTCAAAAACTATGTTTGTAAATATCGTCAAGATTCTATGCGCCATTTGCCGATTGGCGAATGGCGCATAGAACAATGCCCAAATTTGGCCGAGAGACAGAGATCAAGGGCATGGGGAAGAAGAAATCCAAAAAAGGCTCTTTTTTCATTTTTTTCTCATCTTTTTTCGACATTTTCCGATATTAGCCAATCAGATGCCTCGATTGGAGCAGCAGCTTCTAAGTACTTTTGCCGCTGGGCTGCCTGCTTCTTAGCCGGACCATTACTTAAAGATCCACGACGGCGACCTGGACGAAAACGTCACCTCAAAATACAACTTCGCACCATTAAAAGTCTTAAGGGATTATTCCATCTTGTTAACGTCGAGCACAGTGGGCGAAGTGTCCTAAAAATAAATTGGGTACGAACGATTTCAGGGTACAAAGTTAAAACAGGAAATAAAAGGTTCAAAAACTATATGCTCACGTTGTCGTCAAAACCTAAACTTTAGTGATTTCGGATCTTTAGGACGTTTAAGCAACCACGACGGCTACGGCGACGAAACGTCACTTCAAAATATGACTTTGAGCTATCTTAAGGGGGGTGGCTCTTAACTACCAAACCGTTGCTATGGACCCCTTCAAATAGTCATTTCTCGAATTCCTTTCACTCTACAGTTATCATTTTCTGTCAAGTGTGTTCTATTCAGCTATTATATACTTCGATTGACCAAAAAAATGACTTGGTCAGTGATTTTGTTCGAATAATCACCTTTATAGTAATATCAAGTGAAGCTATTTGATCCTCGCAGTTATGAACGCAATTTTTGCAATTGTGTAAAGAAGCCTGAAAAATTCAGGACTTCAACGGGGTTTGAACCCGTGACCTCGCGTGACCGTTGAAGTCCTGAATTTTTCAGGCTTCTTTACGCAATTGCAAAAATTGCGTTCACAACTGCGAGGATCAAAGTTTCACTTGATTTCATATCCGCAGTTCATATATAATCCATTTCATACATCATTTCATCGTTGGTTCATTCCTCACGGGAACATTAGAACCCACAAATGACCAGCTCCCAACGTCCGTGGCTTTATAGCTCAGTTGGTTAGAGCGTCGCACCGGTATTGCGAGGTCACGGGTTCAAACCCCGTTGAAGTCCTGAAATTTTCAGGCTTCTTTACGCAATTGCAAAAATTGCGTTCATAACTGCGAGGATCATAGCTTCACTTGATTTCATACCCGTAGTTCATATATGATCCATTTCATACATCATTTCATCGTTTATAGTAATAAAGGGCAAAAACATCACTGCGCTTCAGATTTGGCTACAAGTACAACTGCGGCGTGATTTAAACAACTACTTTTTCACAAAAAATAAAGCTCTTTTGTACTTTTGCAAGCAATAAATGAAATTGGACTTCATTGAATGTAAACAGTCTAAACTTGAAAGTGCACACCCGCAGTCAATCCTAAACTCCTTTTCGTGGTGAAATCTGAAGGTTGATAATCGCCCTGCGCAACAAGCAATTTAAATTTCGTACGTTTCTTTGCCGTTTTTTTTCACAACGACGACGTGAAATGACGAAATTTCAGGTTATGTAGAGGAGGAGTGCATCCGAAATTGGTATATTTTCTCGTAACTCCCACACCGTTCATGAAAGCTTATTTTTTTGATAATTTCTTCGCAATTTCAGTGCATTTTGGAATAACCACAAAAAGATTAGAATATGGCGAAGAACAACTTGGCATAATGACAACGAAAAAGTTAAGGTCACTTATATTTTCAGAACATGTTAAGAGTAGCCGTCGTTCTTGGTTGCGCGTCTTCTGGACGCTGCTTCCCGATTTTATGAATTGAGGCCAAGCCTTGAGTATGATGGGCGCTTGAACGCTCACAGACAACACAGGCATCATTTATATGTATTGAACCGACCTTTTCAAAAGTGCGGCTCGGCCTGTTCGTTATCTGTCGGTAGTCTGTCGGTCTTGTGTCGGCCACCTGTAGGTGGCGGGGAGCAGTTCTTCAAAATGACTCGAGCTTGTTATCGGAAGGTAATTGGTTCCATACGTGCAATAAACCTTTGGATTTCATGTTTTGCCAGCCTTCCCACATCATGAACAAAGAAATGCATCTCCTAAGTAAAAACTTACTTGTTGTGACAGAGTGGCCACAAGAAATGCGTTTGTCCTTCCTGGGTGGTCATAATCGTGCATGGTAGCTGCAGTGTAAAGAGCAAGCAATTCTAACTGTGGAATGGCGTTCATTAACACACCATAATCACCGTTATTTGTTTTCGGTCGACCTCCGCCATTAAGGCCACTGTCTGAATCAGAACCACTGTCATTTGTCAGTTTGGAGTTTAACGGACAGAAGCCAGGAATATTTGACGTAGTCATGAAGAAGACGCCGTGGAGAACATCTGATGCATGAATACTGTTGTGATCTAAAGAACGAAGGTAGGGATTAAATCACAAGGGAACCTCCTCTCCGAATAATGAATAATTTTAAAACGAACAAAATAATGTTTGCAATCAAATTTGTTCAACCATTTTCTCCAACACATGTGTGGATCGAAAAAAACGAACTTAAGAATAACTTATTTTCACTTTCAAATTTCCTGGGCGCCGCCAACTTGAATAATTATTACGTGTTACGGTTTCCCTTTCTCACCTTATTCCAAAATGGCCGCTGATTTATGCGGATACAAATTGGCCCTTGTTGCCTCGTTCAAGATGAAGAATTTTAAGCTTAAGAACGAGGCATCAAGGGCTAATTTGAATAAAAACAAAAGAATATTTAAATGGCGGCCATTTTGGAATAAGGTGTATTGTTTTCACATAGGGAGCTTTTGTTTTGAAACAACAGGGCAACCACGACACGTCACAATTATCAAGATAACAGCCCCCGGGAAATTTGAAAACCAAAACAAGGGTTTTTGAATTCGTTTCTTTTGGATACAAACGCTTTCACTGGAAAAATGTTCGAACAATTTTGAAAATAAACATTACGTTTTGTGGTTTAAAGTTACTTTCTTGTTTAACCCTTCAGGAGCTACAGGCGGCAACCAACACGACTTTGAACAAATGATTTCTAAAACACGACAAGCGACCAGAATGCCGCAAAACTTTGCCGCTAGAAACACCAAATGAAAAAAAAAGAGACAGTAAACGCAGATTCTGTGTACGCAAATCATAATACTGTTGGCTACGGCACGACTGTTACAAAGAAGAAGTACCAAAGGAAACACTGAAACAATGACTTAACTCAGAAATAACGAGATGGTAACAGAAAAGATTCTAAGCAACCAGCAGCTGTATCCTAGATTTGGAAGTATTTTAGCATTGCAAAGAAGTTTACCAATGCGAATTTTCACTGAGAAAACAAGGGCAAAATATTTTTGCAACAGGCTAAACGTTTTCTCAGTCTTGATAACAAAAAGAACTTGATATAAAATAATAATACTTACATGGAATATCATGGTAGCCTCTTTCAAGGGCAAAGAAAAAATTTAAGAATTTTGCCATGGGAATTTTAAATGCCTCAAAAAGGCCTGTTTTCATAAATACTCTGTAGGTTACCTATAAAAAGAATACACAGGTTCATCGTTTAGCGTTTTGTTGCACCACAAAATGATGAAAGCAGCATAACGAAAGATAACCTTATCCCTTGAAGAACACTTTAACCCACATGGAAAACCTTGATTAAGAACATAAATTGGAAAATAACAATTTAAATGATAACTTGGCGCTGGGTCGAGAACCAGCAGGAACCTGGCCAACTTACAACAACAACTAGGTTGGGAATCCTGTCAAATTCTGTCAAATTGGTGAGAGGCAAGTGGTCATCTTATAACCATGTCAAAACCTACAAACTCGCTCGAAGGGCTAACAACAAAAGGGCCAACGCTCAAAATGTCAGCTCAAAAACCTTTCTAATGGTACCCTGCGGGCAGTTGGTTTCTTCTACGCTTCCCGAGAGAGAAACCACTGCGAGCAACCGTTTGATTTTCCTATGGAGGTATATCTGTGATAAAATTCAATGATCAGTATTTGAAAGAAAATCCAAAGATGAATGGCAACAAGCGGATTAGCGGATTCTGCAAATGGCCATCACGGAATGAGGCATAACGCAAACAGCCATAACGCAAAAAGGCATAATGAAGAGGCATAACGCAAAGAAGCATGACGAAAAAAGGCATAACGCAGAAAAGCATAACGCAAAAGGTATAACGCAAAATAGCCATAACGAAGAGGCATACCGCAAAGTCCATTGGAAGAATGGAGACTAGCTGTGTACTCCGTAAATAACTTCAGCTCTAAAAAAAAGTAAGTCGATTGCTCAAGGGAAAGGACATATAATAGCTATCGCACTTTTTCTTCCTGTCTACGTTATGCCTCAGCGTTATGGCTCTGCGTTATGCTTTTTGCGCTTTGGCCATTTGCGTTATGCGTCTTTGCGTGATGCCTATTTGCGTTATGCCTATTCTCGTTATGGCTATTTGCGTGATGGCTGTTTGCGTTATGGCTATTTACGTTATGCCTTTTTGCGTTATGCCTCCTTATGTTATGGCTATTTGCGTTATGCCGCTTTGCGTTATGGCTTTTTGCGTTATGCCTTTTTGCGTTATGCCTCTTTCCATGATGGCCATTTGCAGAATCGGCTTGTTGCCATTCAGCTTTGGATCGATGCATTCATGATTTGGACGATTTTATTTCAATAATGATCATTAAATTTTGTCATAGATATACCTCCATATTTTCCATCGAGCATGTGCGAAGTACGTCACGCCCCACGTGATGCATTTACATCAGTTCGTATATGGATCAATACACAGCAGGCTCGCCCAAACGCAGTAGTCGCGTAGCTGAACGTATGGAGGTTATTTCCGAAAGTAAAACTAAAAGCATACATTCAAAGACTGCATGTGTCAACTGTTTTCACAAAGTCAGTGGTGTTGAAACAATCACAGAATAACAATTTCTAATATCACTTATCAGCACTATAAAATGGATTAGTAAACAATATTGCTTGCTTTCTGAGGGAAGGGCTGTGTGGTTTAGAAATATGTGCAAGATCTATTCAGTTTTCGTTTGTTTTTAGCTATTGCCGATTAAGTTAACTTTTCACAATCTTTTTTTAACTGAAATTCCATCAGTTATGGAAGTTGCACATAATGCATCTCCCATGTGCTTCCTATGTAAATAGAGGTTTTGCATGGCAGGAACAATCGATTCTTTTTCCTATGGGAACAAATGTTCTTTCTAATGCAAAACATTTTCATTGTTCCTGCCATGCAACATGGCTGCCGTGAAAAACCTCTATACGTCTTGGAATTTGTAGCATAGTTGTTGGTTCAATGACTGTCCACAAATTTTAACTTGTTTCTATAACGTAAGCAACCAGCAGCTGTATCCTAGATTTGGAAGTATTTTAGCATTGCAAAGAAGTTTACCAATGCGAATTTTCACTGAGAAAACAAGGGCAAAATATTTTTGCAACAGGCTAAACGTTTTCTCAGTCTTGATAACAAAAAGAACTTGATATAAAATAATAATACTTACATGGAATATCATGGTAGCCTCTTTCAAGGGAAAAGAAAAAATTTAAGAATTTTGCCATGGGAATTTTAAATGCCTCAAAAAGGCCTGTTTTCATAAATACTCTGTAGGTTACCTTTTCACAATCTTTTTTTAACTGAAATTCCATCAGTTATGGAAGTTGCACATAATGCATCTCCCATGTGCTTCCTATGTAAATAGAGGTTTTGCATGGCAGGAACAATCGATTCTTTTTCCTATGGGAACAAATGTTCTTTCTAATGCAAAACATTTTCATTGTTCCTGCCATGCAACATGGCTGCCGTGAAAAACCTCTATACGTCTTGGAATTTGTAGCATAGTTGTTGGTTCAATGACTGTCCACAAATTTTAACTTGTTTCTATAACGTAAGCAACCAGCAGCTGTATCCTAGATTTGGAAGTATTTTAGCATTGCAAAGAAGTTTACAAATTTTAACTTGTTTCTATAACGTAAATTTTAAAATTTATTCCGTCTGCCACAGCGGGTATCATTATGTGATCAGCCCATGTTCCTTGCATAGACAACACTGTTAAAATATTTTAGCCATGGCTATGACCCTCTTGGGAAGCTGTCTTGGAAGTAATGAACGCCTGCAGCTCTTATTTCTAAATGACGATCAGCATCAGTACTGTACAACTGATATGATACGGAATTAAAGAAGCAATTAATTACAACACTGGCCGCCACCAACAGCTTAAGGTCTCAAACAATGCAAGCACAGTCTAGAGTTCACTCAACAGGTTATCAGACCCACCACATATTAATTACTGCTCTAGGGCCTGAGTATAATTCAACATCTCCAGATAATAAAGTCAAAGTCATACAAATTCTGGGTAACACGAACGCACCGGTAGCTCAGTTGGTTGAGCACCGGGCTGTCACGCGAGAGGTTCGTGAGTTCAACTCCGGCCGGACCAACACTCAGGGTCTTTAAAGAACTGAGGAGAAAGCACTGCCTTTATAATTACATCTGGAAATGGTTACTCTCTCAAGTCCTCTCCGATAAGGACGATAAACCGTAGGCCCCGTCTCACAACCCTTCAATGTTCATAATCCTGTGGGACGTAAAAAGAATCCACACACTTATCGCTAAGAGTAGGGAATGTAGTTCTCGGTGTTGTGGTCTGTCTTCTGTTGAGTATCATGGTTGGGAGGGTAAAAAAGGGGCCACAGTAATTGGCGCAAGCTGTTGTGGCGCTCTACCAGCTTGACTGGCAAAGTTAATAAATTGATGATGATGCTGTTCAGGGTTTTGAATTAGTAATTACTCTTTATATTTTTCGTTCTCCTTTTTCTACGTTTTGTATAACGAATAACTTTTCTCGGGGTTTTCTTCGACACTTTTGCCGATTCAGTCTCTTACTCAGATTGCAAATGTGATAGAATACCAGGTCTACTACATCCTCCATTTTGCACACGTTGAGGAGTCAAATACTGATCAAGCAATTGCACATGACTCACAGATGCAGTGTACAGATTAACGCTGAGTAATCTCGGATTATTGAAGTGCTTTCCACAGTTTCTTTGGAAGCAACTAAAGAAGAAGAGTAGGGAAAGAAACAATCGAATACTAGTAAGCATGTACTTGTTGAGATGAGTAGTACATGTGACAGGACTGAAATACTTTGCCCTTTGCTGGACTCTGAATCATAACCGGGGAGAAAAATTTTAACGCCGTATCCCACAACCGCGCGCGGCCTTGGATGCTATTTCCAAATTCAACATGACAGAGGCGAGGTTATTTCTCGGCGGTTTCTACTTGAATGTTCATTCAGTAACAGGAAATGTGGGAGACACGGAATGATCTGTTGAGTTTTGGCAATGGAAATACTGCAGGAAATTTGGAAACCTAAGGCCGCGCGCGGTTGTGGGATACGGCGTTTAAATTTTCTTCCCAGTCCTCCAAATTACGTCACCAGATCACCTGGAAGTGAGGGCGATCTGTTTTTATTTAAGAAGGTAACTTGTGGTCAAAATAACGAAGAAGCATCGTTTCTCAGGAAACGATACAACGTAAATAGCCCCCCTAAAAGGGCATGAGGTTACTAGTAAAATAGTAAATTTCAGAAAGATTGAAGAAAATAAAAGGGAACCAAATAGCATCACATACTCATCACAATGAAAATTTTCCGAGTTCACTTCAACTTCTATTTCACAGCAAGTTGAAGCACGAATAGTTGGTTTTCAGAGTGACGTCATCTTTTGAATTTTTATTTAATGTCGTTAAAGATGACCTAGAAATCAATCGTTTGTCAGGTTTCAAGTTTCCAGTTCCGAGTTCATGACGTCTTTCGTTTCGAAAATACAGCATTTTGAATTTCCGAATCGTTACCTTGCCTGACACCATGATTACAAACCCATTTTGGTTACAACTATGAATGTCAGCAGGTTGAGCGTTTCAAGTAATTTAGGAGAGGAGAAGTGAACTCCAGATGTTTTCGTTGATAAGCGGTCCCTCTTTGATCGAGACTCCATACAAAACTCAATTAACAGGGGCACCCAACGAGAATATATTTCAAAACCACTCAAACATAGCCTTGTTTACCGTATTTTAGTATTTAAACTGTAGATATAGGCATATTTTTATCCCCTACAAATTTGCTTCTGTTTGGATTTCCTAGCTGAAAGTCTAGTGGTCAGAAAATTATAGGGATGAAAACTTACTTTTTCGAAAATTTTTGCCAGAACAAAGGCTCCCGAAAATTCTAGGTGACCTTTTTAAGGTAAAAATCCGTTAAAAATGGGCAATTATACCATTTTCTAGAAGTTCGAAAATCCTAGGACAGGCAGGCAAGCAATAAATTTTACAACAAATGTTCCGAAAATTCTAGATCTCAAGTCGTCTTCCGAACAGATATTGTCCGAAAATTGACGTTGGGTGCCCGTGAATTAAGTTGCGTGAAACGCTTGGACAAATAACTCAGAACCGATGTACCGCACAGACAGGTCTGAGACTCGAAGATGTGGTTTATGAAAAACATTCCAAGTTCTTGGCTTTTTTTCATCCAGCGGTTTCACATTTATTTTTTTGGTTGCGTGACAGTAAAAACGATCTATTGCTGTGGTTATTAGTTCTACTTTTCATGTAAATAATTAAGCAATAGACCCCACGAGTTTCTTTTGTTTATAGACTGATAAACCACGCGGGATGTTGGAAGAGCACAAGAAGAATTGTAAATCACGAGCCGCAGGCGACTGTTCTTCCAACATCCCAAGTGGTTTATCATGCCTCCAAAGCACAGAAACTTGTGGTCTGTTGCTTTTATATAATATAATCCGGAGGACGTGCGAAATTTCTATGAGTTTACTGGCGCAATAAGCCATGATGGCTCATTGACCAATCATCGCACTGATTTGGTTATTATATAAAGTGCAATAATATACATGTATATCAGAGAGACTTGCGAATCAAGAAATTCAGCTTGACAATTAACGTAAAACATACTTTACGATGAAACACTGAAATTGATTGAACGCAGCTGGTACCACACGGTATACGTTCATTGCAGCTCTTGAAACTGTAGAAATGGACGTTTTGCTATATTATCTCTCTCACAGAAATATCTGAAAATGGCTTCTGACAATACTTTGTAATGAAATGCTTGAAACAGGAGTGAGAGCTGTGCCCAAATCTAAGTTCAGCTGTGTAAAGAAGTATTGAAAACATACGAGGGACTCACTTTCAGAGTGCGTGAGAAATGTCCACGGAAAGCACATGGTTTGAGCTTAAGCAATTATTCCACCCAATGATTGCTCAAAAATGTCCCAATCTTAACTTACTTCTTACTTTCTTACTTAACAGAGGCGACAACATTGTGTCATTGTTGCTATAGCAACAGTTGACAAAACATCCTGGAACATTATTTTGTGTTTGGGTTTGAATTCACGTAATTAACAGTTTCTTTCAGCGATGGTAATGAACTAGTAACTGGCTCTTTCGGATATCCATGGAGGAAAGGAGAGAAAAATAATACCACAATGGATAAGTAAATGCTTTCCAGTCCTCAGCACAATCCATCACACTACAGCATTACTGGTACTTTTAAATTTACAACACATATCAATTTTGACACACTTTGAGAAGCTAGTTATGCAGTTCCAAAAATCAGCGACTTGCCACAAATCTTATGGAAAAGGCATTGTTGTAACAAAAGCAATTAAAACCAGCAAAAGTGTTATCCTACCTGAGTCAAGATATTTCCATGGTCACTTGCATCAAATATTGGGAAATTCCAATCTGAAATTTGATCTAAAAGCTTATCAAGTTCTTTCGACTTGGAAAGCACTTTTGCATCTTCAGGTAAATTGCATTCCTTTTCCAAATCCTTTGTAGTTTGGTTCATGTTATTTTCCTCTCTGGTTGATGAAGAATTATGATGACACTCACAACTACAAGGCACAGATTCGTCCTTTTTGTCACTATTTTTGTCCTCTGGCTCATGCTCAGCTTGTTCCAGAGCATCTTTAACAAGCTGAGTTTCCTCCCTGCTAAGTCTTCTAAATACATTTGAAGTTGCAAACATTCTGTCTGGTGATTTTCTCATCATATTTGGAGGGGGTACAGGAGATGAACTCCCCCTGTCTGGAGACCGTCGTGGACTGAGCGGTGAGCCAGATGGTGCCATTTCTGGCGATAATTTTTGTATCATATTTTGAGAACTTTGAGCAGGAATACTGCCGCTGAAGCACGTAGGTCTGTGTTTGGCAATAGTCTCTTGAGGGCCATTTTTTGTACTTGTAATAGCACCCTCGGCCAAGGGTGATTTCTGAGGACTTTTATTAGCAGTAATAGTATTTGAATTATTGTGCTCAGTGAAAGTCACAACTGGAGTATTTCGCCCAACTGTAACGTCAGGATCAAGAGTTGGCATGCCAGTTGCCGAGGTTGTTGTTGTCCATGTGCTTGACATGCGCCTTCCTGTTGTATTCAGAGAACGCCGGATTCTCTGAAGTTGCAGAAGAGCAAACAAAGGAAAAAGTCAGAATAATAGGCTTGCTGTTTGTACTACCTACTTTGAACCCCTTCTACACACGAAGAATATTATTGATCATAATTAATAACACTTCAACCATCAAACCAAGGATGTGCTCAAATCCAGAGGGCTTGTAATACTCCTGTCAGGGTTTGTTAAAAATATTTTAGGATTTACAATTTACGATTTACGAGAGGCTCCAACACTTGGCTAAGTAGCCTGACTTCTGGCTGTTATACACAATTGTGGTCTCATTCACACAGAAGCCCTTCAAGCTAAACCTGCCAAGCCGACCACAAGCTGGAAAGGTCAGACCACAACACTGGGAACTCCGTTCCCTACTCTTTTCAAATAGTGTGTGGGATCTTTAACGTCCCACAGAGTTAATGAACAAGGGCTGTGAGACGGGACCTCCGGCTTACCGTCCTTATACAAGAAGACTTGAAAGTCTAACCATTTGCAGATGTAGTTACAAAGGCAGAACTTTCTCCTCAGTGATTTAAAGACCCTGAGTGTGGGTCCAGCTGGAGTTGAACTCACGACCTCCTGCATGACAGCCCGGTGCTCAACCAACTGAGCCACCGGTGCACCACCAGGAAAACACAGGATTTCAGGGGATCTCTGTCAAAGCTAGTATGACATAAGAATGATGGGTTTAGCTACCTCTGCCAAAGAAGCCTGTTTTTCAAGGTCTGCTGTGGCCATTATTAGCTTAGATGACCAAAATCAAACATGATCCTTTGACAGTTGTTCAACCACCAAAACCACGTAGATCAGGAGAACAAAATTTATTTAAGGTGTCAAGTAATGTAACTAAGAAGTCTGCCATCACAAGATAACATTATTATTGTTAGTTCAGGGTCAGCTCACCCACTGCTCTCTTAAAAAAGCAATTAAAAGTTATAATTTACCCCAACCATTGGCAATGGCAAATCGTCTTTCAAATCTGGCTGATCTTTCACTTTGTCCTCCTGATGCTCATCACGAAACTTCTCTATGAGAGGAGTCATTGGAGACACAAAAGGACGTTGTCCCACATGAAATGCAGTGGGAGGTGCTATCATGGTGCTTATTATCTTGAGAGTGCTTGCTACATTTGGGGGCAAATTGGAATCGGCCAGCAAGTCTGATATCATCCCATGAGCCTCCCCTAAAGTTGTGCAGTCCACAGTGCCCTGCAATGAATAAAGAAACGATCAAAATGGCAATGCGGTCCCACAAATGATTGCTCAATCTCCTCGTAACTCTGCAATACTCCAATACACTTGAAAACAAAATATTCCAATTTTCAACAGCAAAATACATAAAATATCTATAACCACAAATACTTGATAAGCCTTTGAAATAAAATGGTGTAGGTATTAGAATATTTGTCTTGTATTAAGGTGTGATGTAGTAGTTGTAATGTCTGTATTTATTAAAATAAGCTTTAAAAAAATAACTCCCCTTCACTTTACCGAAATTTGGCAGCAGTTGTCGTCGACCAGGCTCACACAGTGGAGAGGTCAGAGAAAAGGCATTTCCCTATTACGATTCCCATCATTTCAAGTTTGTGTGCTAAATTTTTCCTCGACGAACGAAAAACATTTTCTGTGGAAAGGGACTTCAACGAATTACCATACAGAATATTCAGCTATGTCAGTTACAGCATCTGCAGTAGTTGTTAGCATTCTCTGGGGAAGGCTTCATTCCTTTACAGTTTTTGGGACTTTCTGCTTCGAGCAATATGAAATAAACAACGCGTGGCTTCCTGATTGGCTAATTTTCGACAGCTCTCTTAGCGTGAGATCAGGAGGCGGCATTCAAAATTCAGAGGGATGCATGCAGGCTCTCCTTCTCTCCCACTGCAGAGAGAGAGGCCTCCCCCTAGGCTAGGATAAGGAAACAATACAGTACAATAACTTAAATCAAAAGCACTATGGTGTTCAGGACCATTACAAACTATAAAATCTATTACAAAACAGCATGGAATGTTAATTAAACCTCTAGTAATATATTAATTTGAAGTATTTCTGAAACCAATTTTAAGAACATTTTAAGAACACTTTCAAGATGATTCGTCGCTAAGTATCCCTCAAATAAGAACAAGATCAGCCTTAAACCTGAAAAAAGTGTTCTTATATGGAGGTTATTACTGTATGCAGCTCTAACAGTACACAATATTGTTTTGGTACCATATATCATTATAGTGCCATGGTAGATGTCTTAGGTAACTAGCCACCTGAGAAAACATGTGGCTACTAACAAAATACTAAACCCAGAAAGATTGAAGAAAATAAAAGAGAATTGAGAAAAATTGGCTTCACGGCTGACATGTTGATCATTTTCAAGTTCCCTTACAACTTCTTTTTCACCACAATTTTAAGCATGCACTCCGAGTGTCTGACAGCTTTCTAATACAAAAGTTCACTGAAGTTAACTCCTCGCCGGCAGGGTTAGTATCTGGATGGGAGACCTTAGAAGTATACCACTTTGTGCCAGAAACACAGGACCAAAAAAATTCAATTTAAAGCTCAAATTGTGAACTAAGCAAGGAACAGATTTAGTTCGCCTGCTTTCTGCAAAACAAATATTGATGCAAAAGTAAATAAATATTGATACACAGCGTTTAGGAAGTGCAGAAGGAAGTTTTCAGGACGGCCGATTGAGAATAACACATTTTGCCATCAGCAACAAAATTTGCGACATGAAAACAACTGTACAGCAGTTACCATCAGAGAAAAACATTTTGGGAGATTTTTGCTACGTTCAATTTTTCTATTGTACTTTTGGCTGCACAAGTAAATCACAAAATTGAAAGTAACATCGAATTCAGCAGGGGCCGTGGTCAAGTTACTGTTACCTTGCGTGTTTACTCGCAAAACAAGGGTACACCTGTGTAAAAATGATGGCAAGACACCAGGTTTTTGTTTTTGTTAGTTTCGTTTTTTTGTTTAAATGTTGTAAAGCTTGACAAGAAATGTGCGAATTATACACAAAGATCACAATCGCCCAACTCTTGATCGAGGTTTACCATTGTTTCTGCAAAGTCAAATATTTAATCTCCTAGACGAGGTTATTTATCACCAAGGTAATTCCATCATTTTGGAAATAGCAGCTGCTTTATTATTCATCAGCGTCACAAATTCTTGCCGATTTTGGGGCTCATTTTGTTGAAACTCAAGCATGCTTCCAACAGACCTGTTTATTTTTGTGATTTATGCACACCCACTACCACAAAAAGAAATATAGATAATCCCTGTGTTCTTATTTTATCACTTAATTGTGCATGTATTCTCATTTTATATCTTATGTTTATTGCTTAACTCAAAATGGGGCTGCATTTCAGGGATGAAATAAATTATTTACATTTGGCTTTTGCCCTATGAAACCAAATATTTTTAAATTTAACTACCTAACCAGCTAGTAACACCAAAAAATGCAGAACTTGTAGAAGGAAAATAAAGACTTCAAAAGTCACTGAATATTCAGTGATGTAACAGTGATTAAAGCAGGTATAAAAATCACTTGAATGTGACTGCAAATCATGTGGTTCTTAATCAATGCCCAAAGAAATTCTAAGCCTACTAAGTAAAAAACATGGTTTTGTGTTACATTACAAAAGCGACAGTCTATTGGGGTTCAATGCTGCAAATATCTGGAGACATTATTGAAAGGAAAAAATAATAAAAAACAACAGCCACAAGCAAACCGTACTTAACACAGTTATTTCATGTCAGTGAAAATCAAGGAATTATTGGATTTCAAATCATTTTGGAGTAGCAAACACAAAACATGTTTTCTAAAAAACGTAAAAGTAACTTGGTGGAGACAGGAATTACATTAAGTGTATTACACTGATCAGGACAATAATATTAACAGTGACAAGATTCCTTTATCTCTCTCAGCATGAACACAAAGTGTTAACAATCTGAATCAAAACCAGAGAAAGCCAGGATGAAAGAAAGTTTGATTTCATTTTTGATATGGATTTAGTACTTCCCCATTTCAATTTGATGGCACGATGTGTTGGTGTGATACATCTGCTGGATGCCAGCTGCTTTTCATTTACAGCTAAAAGCACTGAAGGCTGCAGTACCTACAATGCTGTGCATGTCAGTAATTTTCAAGAAATTATTAGAAAATGCCCCCAGGGTTGAAGGCAATGTGATCTGATTTATATACAAAAAAAATATTTTAAACTGCCTGATAAACAATGCATTCCAAAAGCTCTTGTCCCCCATTCCCTCAATCCTTTAAGGCAACAAGTAATGACTTTCAGATCAATATATTTATGTAGAGATTAATTTACATAAGCAAGTTCTGAAAGTAAACAATGAGAAGGTTTGGATTATAAATTGAACTTGACTGTGGCACAAATGGTGATAAATCCCTCCTCTCTTCATGACACACAAAACTATGACCACTTGAACATGAGATAACCCACAAGATTTGGCTTACTTAATAACATTGCACAGATGTTATTACTACTCACAAACTGGGATATTTTAGATTCACATATTTATTTGTTTACTTCTTTGTTCATTTAGTAATTTATGTATTTATTTAGTTATTTGCTAATAGTCAATGTGATTATTACACAAGAGTTTTGAAATATTTACTTGGTTTAGACGTAAATTGAAAAATTAACCTCAACACAATCACTTAGCTCCTTAAAATGAAATACCAGAAATCTCAGTTGTTATCCTTTACACAAGAACTGTGCGCAATAAGAAAACGTTTCTCACTGCAAAGTAATCACAAGGAAGGTTAACTGGCAACAACGCGTCCAATTCGTAATTAAGTTCTCAAAAAGTGCCATTGAAGACACAAAATCAATAATTACTGTTGAGGCTTTCAATAAGGATTTTTTTATCACAACCGCGTAAAACCTCAGCCGTGCTGAACTTCCACTTCCATCTTTTCAATGTTTTATCAAAATTAGCTGGGTGAAATATTAGCTTTGATCTGACAAAGTAAATCTAGCCTCTGACTTACAAGAAATGGACAGTTGTTGTTTACCGTCTATTACTTCACCAGCCGTACAACGAGATTTAACGAACATGTAGAGAGCTTAAAAGATAATACCCTGCCGTCTACAATAAACCACAGAAGATCGCCCCTTTGAAAAGAAATCAACTTTACATTGCTGAAGAATAATTTAGTCCCAGTTTCAATAATAAAAAAAAACAGATGCGAAGGCCACAGCACTACGACTTTCACATTTCGGCTTGAGCATAGAGAGAGATTGGGAATAATTTCCATAACAAATGTCGACGAACCAACAATGCAATAATATATTGCACAACAAGAAATTGGTCAATATTGCAGGTGATTCCAAATAGCCTGCCTGGCTGCGTTACTAAGATTAGGGAAGGAAGAGAAATTCTGTCCTTTTATTCATATACATGTGAAATTTTGTCCGCAACCACCACGAAACATATCGAATTTCCCGGCAGATTGTACATTAAACATATTCAAGTTCAGAAAGACGATGACCCGATATTCTGAATGATTTCCATAATAGCGCTTATGAAAGTTTAATGCCTGTTCGAATGTACAACGCTTACATTGGGTTTCCTCCCAGCCGCTTGTTCGAACACTTCATCGCATTGAAAAGAACAACATTGAAATGAATCAGAGGGCGCAGGTCGCCTTTGATCAAATCTTTAAAACACGAACACCAGTTCGTTCGTAAAAATACAAACAGAAGGTACATTGTAAACAGCATTACAATAAATGTAGGGAAAAAAGGTAAATGGACGTCTTGTGTCTCAGTGATCATCTATTGTGAAATTGCACAAAATCTCGACGCCAAATCCGTTCTCGACCAAAACCTCAATTTGACAGGTCAAAGACCCTGGCTAGTTAAAAAATGCTCTTGGAAGCCCATTAATATAGAGATCGTAATCTATAGCTAAGGAAATAAACGTCGCATCGCTATAGGTCCCTCACCTTTGGTTGAGTTCCAAGCGCTGGAAGTGAGGGTCTTCTTCGACTATTTAAGCTGCTAGTGGAAGAAACACTTGACGTTCTTCTCCTTATTAAAGGCGCTTTGCTCTGAATGGATTCAACTGAAGTTGCCGTAAAACATGCTTGAATGTTTCTCGATAATATCAGCCCACTGAACGCTGAAAAATACGCCAGAAATGGCCGCAAAAAAGACGGAATATCGCGAAGGGTTATCCAGCATGACATTCGGGCAGTTGTCAAAAGTAACAACGCTATACTTGTGGGAAGAACTTTGAGTTTTGAAAATACAACTGTTACTAGACCAGCCATAACTAAAGTAAAGAGGAAGGTAGTTCTTAAGAAATCCGATCCACCGAGGATAACTTGTGTACAAAGCTCTCCCAGCAGACAAACAGGGAACACAGCATAGGAGAGCTGGCTCTTGCAGTATTTATGAATTAGAAGTTCGGCCCAATAAAAGACACAAACCAAGCAAACAAGCGGTAAAAAAACTGTAAAAATCCGCTGAACCACAGAGCAAATTCCGTGAAGTCTCCCCTCTGGCACTGAAGCGAAGACGAGCCAAAGCAGACACAGTAAGATAAACCCATTGCCAGATTCCACCGGCCCAATCCTCACCTTGCCATTCAAAAATGTCCAAGAAGTAAACTGTGGTTTGTCAACCGAAGCGACCGATGTCGTTATATATCCATTGTAGTTTTCCTTCTCTTTGTCTTTATGCTGAGGTTCTCTGAGAAGATTAAGCTCACCTGGAGGAGCCATATCAATTTATCCCATTCATGGAATTTACCAGTTACACAAAAGCCAAATTTCAAAGCATCCTATATAAGTCCACTGTACGTGCCATGGTTCGTTCGTTCGCTTCTTTTGCGAGCAAAAACGTCTCTTTCAGTTCAGGCTAGGAGCGCGTTGCATCCTGGGAATTTCCTTGACCAATCACAGCGTAGTATTTTATCAATTATTGTTGATCATTTGAGAAATTGACGTCATGCCTGTCACGCGAAGGCCGTCTATCCATCGAAAAATATGTCAAATTTTCTAAAGAAAATAAAAAGACCGTTTCCTACGCAAGTGATCTTCCTTTTTAGCTAAATTAAGCCCAGTGTTACGCAAAGCGTTCGTCGAAATGGGGGAGTTATTAATGCAGTTGGAGAGAATAGATTAGGAATTAACATGATAAATTCTCATGCATGCAAAACAGGTCACTGCAAACTGATCACAATGCAATTTGTGTTTTTCAGTACGGCGACAATCGGTCTCCAAGGTGCGAAGCAGCCGCAAAAGGGACAATTCTTTATTGTACAAAGTCTCCCGGCCGATGTACAATTAAAAAAATTCAATCTTCTTTGACAAAAATTAGGGCAACCTAAAAAAATAGATTCTGGTACGTACCCTACAGGAGAAAATTGGCAAATTCAACTTCAGACAGGGGAATTGAGCAATTTGAAGTTGGTTATCAATTTATAAAACTGCTGAAACTGTAGAAATATCTGAGTAATTTTGACGATATTCGCTTTGAAAAACGGACAATTTGACAACGTTTACCGCCAGAGCATCGAAGAGCTTTTTCTTTAATTCTTTGGTTGTGACCTCAAAATATTGTGGGCCTTTTTAAAATCATTGCAATTCACCTTTTTTATATTTCCGGAAACAAACGAAATAATGCGACGTTAAAATAAAGGTTAGAAGAGATTCAAATAAGATCCTCGTTTTTATACATTTAATTATGAAAAAATAATAATTCAAAACTGAGAATTTTGCCGCAAAAACGTGTTTAAAATTGAAGCAATCCTAGCTACTGTGCGCAGCAAATACACAAAGAACTGGCCTCGACTTTCGAAGGCAGCCTTGGAAAATTTTAGGCAGCCAAAACTCTCGTTAATCTTTGTGTCAGTCAAATTTTAGAGCTTCACTGGCCCTGCGCGCCGACCGCAGATATACGTCGGTTTCTACTCGGTGGCCTCGTTCTGTCAGTTTCCAAACCGTGACCGAGTTTGTGCTTACTTAATTAAGCAAAACTGATCATAAATACTGAGACTGAGAGCTATACTTCGCGTAAATGAGTGAAATATGCTGGCAGATCTTGATCCCATTGAGGGAAAAACATACACTGGTCGCTGAAAAATCTATCATCAGTACTCAAGCAAGGGCGAGGTCACTGCTAAGTGAAATTATATTGACCTGCTCTGATTGTGGAGGGTACTTAACAAGCTTGGGCGACAAAGTCAAGCATGAATGTATTTTATCTGAATCAGTAGCAGGCCCTCATTGACGAGAAAAACCGTCTGTCATCAGGCAGAGGAAGAGAAAGGGTTAAGGAGTAGTTACAGGACAAGTAATTAAACGTTTCCAATAATTCATTGGAGCATCCGAAATAAATGACAGATGACACTGAGATGAAGTATTGAGATTTTTTGTGTTTGCGCCTTTCGGGCCCGTGGGTGCAGACGGGTTCAAACGGAAGCATATGTGTGTGTCCAAACGGAGTGGATTTATGCCATTAGTCGTCGTAAATGTGCAACTTGGTTTGTTTTGATATCCGAAAATGAACGCAAAGAAGGAATTTGTAGATATTTCATGGCTCCGTCCACGTAGCCTGAGTATCAGGCTTTTCTTAAATCGGAGAGGAAACGGAGAGGGAGAGGGAACGAAAACCTCCATCCCTGACCACCTACCCCTCAGGAGCGTACGTACAGTTTTTCGATCTATCGGCATCGAATTGCATTCGAAAGGAATCACACTAAAGATTAAATTTCCACAATCATCAGTCACAGGAGCCCATAATGTAATGGTAATGGTTCCTAGCAGTCATGAACGGTTAAAACAACTTTTTAACTTTAACTTTTATTCATTTATATTGCGCAAGTATCATCATCATCATCATCCGAAATGGCGACGCGCCATCAACCCGTCAAGCCTCGTCAAGGTTGCTTTACCTGTACATGTGTTAAAAATGGGGAATTTCTGGAGAAGGGTGTTCTCAATCTTCCCCCCCTCCCCCCCCCCCCCCCCATTTTTTGTGTAAATGACTTCTTCACAATCTTCTTCCGAATTACGAGACCGGCACTAAATTTCACGATGCCCGTAAGGCGGGCAAGAAAACGAAAAGGAACTTTATTTAAGATCGATGAAAATGATCCGATCATTTAATTAATGATCTTCTCTCGGATTAACTGAGCGAAAAAGGAAAGCAAATGAGAAACCCTACGATTTTATCGTGAACGGTGGGAGACTCCAGCTTAAAACGTCTGTGTCAGTGCGTTGAAGCGATTTGTCTTTGATAATCACATTTTGCTTCTCGGTAAGCTCAGCATTCAGTATATGCCATCAACTTTAGGTATTTATCTCTAGGTTTAACTCTATAGTGACGACGGCGGCTACATACCACAAAATAATACTGTCCAATCAGTGAGCAAAAACAAAGCTCTCTATGTACGTCCTACACGAGCTTCCAACGAGCGTTTTTCATTTGATGTGTACATTTCTATGCCGTCCTCCGACGTACATTGACCAAATTTGAGTTTATGTGGACGACGTGACCATCTGACTATAAATTTTCAATGATACACAGCTCTCACAATTTTATTTCAGGAATTTCCATGCCGGGCGACTTGGAGTAATAGCAAAATTATTCACGTCGTGACAATAATGGGAATGCATGATAATATTTTTAGACAATGTTCAGTAGCAGATCGATGTCTTCGTCGTCATTGGCCGTTTTTATACTAGAGACGCATAATCCGTCCAGACGAATCATGCGTCTCTTATGTTATCCGTCTGGTGTAAAGACGGGACGAACTATATGAGACGCATAATTCGTCTTGGACGAACTTGGGCAAACATTTTTTCTGCGTCTGTTAAATTCGTCTAGTATAAAGACGGGCAATAGACGGATAATGCGTCTGGACGAACTTTCCAGTTTAGTCCGTCTTCGAAGACGAACTAAAATAGATTCTTCGTCCAGACGCATAATGCGTCTTGTGGCCGTCTTTATACTATACGAATTTCACAGACGCAGAAAAAATGTTTGCCCAAGTTCGTCCAAGACGAATTATGCGTCTCTAGTATAAAAACGGCCATTGCTAATGGTCCGTAATGCCAGGAAGAAGTGTAAATTAAGCGGCATTATAAGTGGGTACAGTTGGTCATTGTCTGTTCTAAGCGATCTTGTATTTTTCAGAGCATGTTAATTTTTAATCTCTTGCAATATGATGTTAGGTTGATGACAGTGCAGGAATCGCTTATCCGTGTATTTCAGTTTTAGTTATTATTTAGTTGTTAAGTTTTATTAGGTGTGAGTGTTCGTGTACGTATTAAATAGATTGTGCTTTTTACGACGTTATTTCTTTGTTTTCTTCTTTTTGCTTTATATGGGCTACAACTTTCAAAAATGTTCTGTACTGATTCAGTCTAGACTACTCTTTACTGTAGCCTTTTGAGACCTTTGTTAGAATATGCTTTTGAAACCTGGAATCCTTTTACTAAACGCAATATTGATAAATGATTAGAGCCATCTCAGAGAAGGGCAACTAGATGGTTTTCTAAGTCTGATGATTATGACACTAGATTATCTAAGTTAAATATATAGACATTATCTATTAGGAGATCCAAAGTTGTATTTTTATTCAACTTAATAAATTTACATCATGATGAAGATGTATCAGATAAGCTTTTATTTTGTAAAGCCGGCAAAAAATATAAGATATAATTTAAGGAAAAATGACTCACAATGCCTTGTACCTAATCTCAGTAGAACTAATGCACTTAACGAATGGAATAGGTACCAAATCATATTAGGGAATCCAAAAGTATTTCAAATTTTAAAAGTGATGTTTTAAGTTTTATTAGAGATAATTAATTAGTAAATTGTTTATTAGGGATAACTAATTAGTAATTAATGTGGGGCATCTTAAGTATGGTGCAAAAGCGCTTTTGGATGTTTTTTTCTTTGTTGAGCAGTTCTGAATATTATCTTTTAGTGGAGTAAATGTAGTAAATAAATATATTTATTATATGGAGGAGATTGTTTTACTGGAAACTAAACCACTCGTAGATTCCATACGCCACTTCATCCGGGACCCGAGTGGCGTATTTTCCATATGTCACCTTTGTGAGTGTCGTATCGTTCAATGACGTCACGATTCCCGCCTTTTTTTCCCGCATTTTTTTATAAAGCCCAGCCGTATTTGTAAAACTTGACTACTTTGAAACACAATAAAATCGGAAATATTCAATATTTAGTCTCCATGTAATAAAAAGAACATTACACGTTGGCTCGAAGATATGAATTTTATGTTCTCGTGGCAACGAGTCGTTTATGTTCTTGCTACTCGAACATAAAATTCATATCTTCTCGCCACCGTGTAATATCCTCTCTATATATAAATTTTACAAGCGACGCAAGCAAAAGCGAATTAAAGGTTAAGTAGTCCATGCTGAGTGAAAACAAACGTCGACATAAGCATCAAAATCAACCATGGCCTCCGAAATTACTTTTCTTTCAAATGCTCAGACACGGGGAATCTGGAACGAGTGCTTTAAGTTGGCCAGACGTAGAAAATTTCCTGTTTCTTTTCCGACAAAGCAAGCGAACACAAGCATAAGCACAAGGAACTTGAAAGGAAAATATTCGACCCTTGCGCCACAGGGAGCAGTGCAGTCCTATTTGACCGTTTTCAAGTTAAATTCCCCCTTACAATTGCAGAGCGAATCGATCTTGTTGACTCTGAATCACCGTACGTGATCAAACTACACACAAACGATCGTGTCATGGTTGAAATCCAATCCACGTCAATGTTCGGCGCCCTTAGGTCGAAGAACTCCGGAAAGCGCCTTTCCGTACGAGGCATGAAGTGCCGAGAGTACAAAAAGAGACAAGGGATGAAACTGACCACCAACGTGACTGGTCCAATGTGGACCGGAGGATACAGGTGACGGAAATGTGTCATCAGTTCTGAGAAGATGCATAGAAAGTGAAATCGACCGTTATTAATTCAGCTAGCTGGGACTGGGCTGGAAATAATGCATTTTCATCCAAATTTCAGGGATTTATGGACGATTTAAAATTTGACCGAAATCGCTTCATGATCCCAAATTTGCAAAATCCTTTGACGCTCGCTTACAACAAATTTTGACGCGGCTGGTCAACCGTTCACTTGAGCCTCGATACGGTGAGAGCAAATAAGTGAACGGCTGGCCAGCCGTGTCAAAATTTGTTGTAAGCGAGCCTCGAAGGATTTTGAATTTTGAATATTTTTCGCTGTTTCTAAGCAATGGATGCTCGCTGAGATCGATTCGCGCTGCAATTGCGCGGTTAATCAGGGGCACCCAACCAGAATATATGTTCAAAACCACTTAAACCTAGCATTGTTAAACGTATTTTAGTATTTAAACGGTAGATATCGGCATATTGTTATCCCCTAAAAATTTTTCATCTGTTCGCATTTCCTAGCTGAAAGTCTAGCGATCCGAAAATTATAGGGATCAAAACTTACCTTTTCGAAAATTTCAGCCAGAAAAAAGGCTCCCGAAATTTCTAGGAAACCTTTTTAGGGTAAAAATCCGTTAAAAATGGGCAATTATACTATTTTTCAGATATGCGAAAATCCTAGGAGAGGCAGGCAAGCAAGAAATTTTACAACAAACAGTCCGAAATTATAGATCTCAAATCGTCTTCTTAACAGATATTTTCCCAAAATCGACGTAGGGTGCCCCTGGTTAATGGGCCATTTCCGAGTTCATGTCTGCCTCCTCTTCAAAGCGAGTCTAAGCGCGAAGTTTTTGTAATGGTAATTAGTTCTACTTTACATATGAATGAAAACTAATTTCAAAACAAAAACTTCGCACTTAGACTCGCCTTGAAGAGGAGGCAGACATGAACTCGGAAATGGTCCATTAATATGCTCCCTGTGCTTGCGCTTTGTGTGGCATCCGGGAGCTTGAAATGTGTCCCATCTTCACTTGCGGCCTTGTGTGAAAAGGAGGTCTTCTTCCACGCGGTCGAGGCAGTCATTTCGTTGTAAAGCGAGGCTCTCCTCAAAAGTTTGGCGCTTTTATTTATAGCATCTTTCCTGTCTCGCTTTCAAGCGTAAACACTATTCTCTACTTTCATTAACCACAACTCATAATTTTAAATTGCGAAGCGTCGGGCGAGTTTTGGGAGTTTTGTCGCAATGGCCACGGAATCCGCCGAAACTTTGTCGAGCGAGTCTCTTCAGCAACAAATCATAGAATCTGAGCAAGTTTCAGCGGCACAAGTTCTCCAAAACGCCATTTCAGGGAATATTCCGTCAACTATTCAAAGTATTTCGCCGCAAAATGGGGGAATCACCTCAGTGTCTGCTTCATCCTTGCCCGAGACTATGACTACTTCTGAAGCGATAATGGCGACTGAAAGCATTTCAGTTACAACGCAAGGCACCTCCTCGACTCTGGGAACGCAAGAAATCATAGAGGCCAAGTATATTCCACATGTGCAAGTTCAGCATCAAGAGCCTGTCGCCGGAAGTCAGGAAAGTTTAGTTATATCCGCTGAAAACGTTGCAGTTGCCACGAGCTCCTCGCTTGAAGTTTCTCCGCAGATAGCGAATTTGTCTGCAGTCGCAACGAATTATCCCTGGGCAGCGAGACTTCATGACTGCGAGTTGATAGGGGATTCCTATCGGGGATATGTTACGGATGAAGTGGAACTCGACCTGATTTTGACTTTGCACAAACAACACACCAATAGTTGCTGGGGAACGAGACAGTCTCCATCATCGGCCAAACCTTCCATTCGCTTGATGTGGAAATCGCAGTATGTACCATATGATGGGATTCCCTTCTTAAATACAGGTACGGTAATCCGCAGTCTTTCCACTGACTGCATCCAAAACAACCCCAAAAGTAGAAAATATGACAAACCAGCTTTTTTTAGCTTTTATAAAATATTTTACCTGGGGTCAATCAATGTGATCATAAATGAATGAAGGGGTAGTTTCCAAAGAAACTGTGGTGCTGCGTCGGTGGGGAAGTAGTATACAAAAATTTGGTTTTATCAACGGAGTTGATAATGTAAATTGGCCACCGTACAGAGATTCTAAAGAATCTACCTGCCGAGACTGGAATATTTGGCGACCTTCTTTCCCGCAATGTGATCATAGTTCATGCAGTCGTTAAGCCGTTTCTCTTTCTTTGTGTGACTTGAACAAAAACCTTTAATAGGTCGAAGAGCAACAGTCATGGAATGTCAATATGGACCGCGAAGAAAAGGGGCTGTGAACAAGAAGCAGCTGGATTACGATGAGCACGGTAACCCATTGAAAAGGCATCGGCCTACTTGCCCGGCCAGGATTTATGTCAAGAAAGTACGCAAATTTCCTGAGTTCAGGATAGATCCAAACCTGGAAGGAAAGAACGTCCGCCAAGCTCAGGAGAGAGCACTGACGGCATTAAGGCTGGCAGGAGTGAACGTTGGAGGAGAAGAGAGGTGATAAGATTGATTTGAATTACTTTCTTCTTATTGTTGTTGTACTTACTTGTTAACTGGCGGAGGGGTTGGCGCAGTGGTAAGATCTCTCACCCTTCCAACCCTAAGGTCCCGGGTTCCATTCCCGGTTCTGCCGAGACTGGAATATTTGGCGACCATTTTTTCCCGCTAAAGTTCACTCAGCTTTCCATCCTTCCGAGGTCGGTGGAATGAGTACCAGCATGCATGGACTGCTTAGAAGCAGCTGCAATTTGCACCTGTATATGCTTCCAGTCCGCTGGGGGTAAATTGATGATTGTAAAGCGCCCTTGAGACGTTAGTGATAAGGGCACTATATAAATGCACCACTTTACTTTTTTTTTTTTCACTTTTTTTCTGTGTTTATTTTCTTCTTATCTCTTGATACGACACCATCAGGGGTTTTATTAGAAGCGGGGACCCGGGTACTAGCACATAGTACCCACCTTTGCTCAACGGAGGACCCAAGAACAAAAAGCCAGACTATATAATTAATATAGGGGTGCCCGCTTACTCTTTCACAAGGTCCCTTCTACTTTTTTTCTGGCAATTTTCACTTTTTCTTCTCCGGGGTGTGGCAGCTTGGAGGGTCACCTTGCAGATGTTGCATTTTCAGAAATTCTTTTGGGTTCACCCATTGACTCCTCAACTGCCATCATTAGCTACACTAGCCACATTCAACAATGATACAGCTGGTTTCCAAGTGGGGAGCAGGTAAAGACTTTCTATACATTAACAAGTCACAAGAATAGAGCGAGTTTCAATTGAGTGTCGTAAAACCAAAACCAAAGTAATTACTTTGGCCAATCAAAAAGGACTGAGACAATCTGGCAAACCAATCAAAACTCGAAGTAATTACACGTAGCCGACACAAAGCGCGGGAAAATGTGCACGCGTGAGCCACGATTGGTTTTGGTTTCACTTCTGATTGGATGAAAAAATGGCGCGAGAATTTTGAACCAATCACTGAGTGAAGTAATCATAAACCAAAGTAATTATCTAATTACTTTCGACACTCAATTGAAAACCGCTCTAAAGAAATAGGGAAAGTGATAATAACACAGGGAGTCAGCGTCATCCAGCAAAAGGCAAAGAAGCAAGGTTTAAATTTTAAAGGTGATTGTGCAGCTTTTTCCTCATGGGGAAGATTACTCCAGAGCATTGCACCGGTATACTTAAGCTGTGTTTTAAGAAATTTGTCTTTGGCCTTGGAAGTGCTAGATCAGTCTCAAGATTCCTGAGATTATAATTAATGTTAATTTCATTGAGATTTATAAAGGAGTCTTTCAGGTTGGGAGCAGATTGATCTTTCAGGATTTTGTTCCTACTTTTATAAGTGAATCCTTCGTGTGGAAGCGTCTAGTTTCAAGGGTTTTCCATTTCAAATTATTCAACAACATTATTCATATGATATGTTGACCTAATATCATATGAAGAACCCGCAATAACCCTTCCTGCTCGGTTTTGAACATTTTTTAGTTTAACTTTCAATTGTTTACCGCAAGTATCCCACAAAGGCAAATAGTAATCAAAGTAAGGTTGTATAAGTGATTTATATAAATTTACAAGGGTTACCTGAGCAGGACGAAAGATTGAAACAGAATTCTTCTCAAAGCTCCTACACCAGCGCATGCCTTTTTTCAAACGAGTGTCAAAAGTCAGCCTTTCATCTAAAAGGACTCCCATACATTTTTATTAGAGGGAACGTATGAAACCAGATTATTGTCAATGTAGATAAGATTAGATAAATCCCCTGACTTATAATTCAAATTATTTATTGAGCCAATAAGCATTAGCTTAGTTTTATTTGGATGGAATTAAAGCCCATTAACAGTGAGCCAGTTACTAAGAGTTTCTAAATCAGAATTTAAATTATTGGCAAGTACCTCTGCATCAAAACCAGTGGCAAAGATTTGAGTATCGCCAGCATATAAACAGGATGTAGTAAATTCCAAGCAGTTTGGTTTAAATCATTAATATAGATAAGGAATAGCAAAGGGCCAAGGACAGAGCCTTGGGGAACTCCACAGAGTATGTTTCTTGGAGTAGATAAGCATCCATTTACGAGACAATGTTGTTTTCGTTCAGATAAGATAAGACTTAAACCACATTGATCAATTCTCTCTCACAGACTCCATAAAACTGGACTTTCTTCAGTAAAATGGAATGACCAACTGAGTTGAAGGCTTTTTGAATGTCAAGAAAAACTACTCCTGTTAATTTTCCCTTATCCATATTCTCAAAGTAAAATCTATAAGTCTCACACTTAGGAGTCAGTGGGTTAAATTGTGCAACAGCCCACCTGGTAATCATGACTGCCAATGATATTACATGTGGAACATTTCGTTTTGCCAGACCTTAACCTTCAGTGTTCCAGCTTGCCTTGCAGCTAGCACCAAGACGCCCCCATTTGAAGAGTAAAAATAATTATCTGGCATTGGAGTAAAATCTGTTCAGTCTCCCTCCTAGGAGGAGTCATTGGTTTAAATAATTTGAAAACTATTAATTTTTCTCTTCAAAGAGAAATCTTGTCAGGAGCGTCAGAATTCTGAAGCAAATTTGCAATAGTTATGCCTAGCATTGCTAATAAATCTAAGCACCAGCTACACAGCTACACACAACAATAGAGTTAGCATCAGGGTTCATTTCACTTGTATTTAGGGTTTTTAAATTGGTTATGTTTACTTGAAGAGCTTAGTTTGGGGGCACTGTGATGTTTATTGCCTGTATTTCTACAAGAAGGCACAAATTATGCTAAATGCAAGGAGAAGGGAAAGAGGGTTAACTACATGATACTTGTCGCCTGCATAGGAGGTAGTTTGGGGTGTTTTTCAAAAGGCTTGCCATCAGTTCCATCAGTTTTTGTGAAACTCCCCATTCCAGTCATGTGTGACACACAGCTGTTCAGTGTCAAGTGCAAGTGTCAAAGTGAAAGAAAGCCAAAGACCATTCTTATCCAGACTGTTATACTGATAGATGCACACCTTCATTATGCAGGTCAAGCCTTGATGCTGAGAGATCTCTTCAAGAGATCATTGACAACAGGGGGATTTCTTGACTGAATCCACTCATAGTTTGATTGACATGATTTTGACATCAGCCAATCAGGAAACCATTTGCTCAGTCCACTGGCGAAAAGAGTTTTAGAAGTCTGATTCAAAGATTGATTGCAGGCTTTTTTTTTCTCATGGAAATTGAGAGGGTGCTTGGTAATACTGAGTTCTGTTTGGTTCTCGGATTCATCACTCAATGGCAATCTGCTTTTCTTGAATTTAGTGCAGTGCAAGAAAATTAATAATTATTGTAACTTCTTGGTGAAATTAATGTGTGCACCAGGAGAATCATAATTGCTTATAGTCTCAACTAGCAATTTGATCAATATCAATAGTTTTTCACATTCCCCCAGGTACTATGTTCAACTCCCATTGCCGATAGCACATGAATATCATGATATGGATGACATTCCTTTGGATCCTGATGAAACTGAAGCTCAAGGACAACGCCTCAATCCTGATGTCATGCATAAGATCCGTGAACTTGTTGCAAGGGGAGTTAGTGGTATTTATGTTGTCAAGCACTGCTTGAAGGAGTACGTGGAGAAGGAACTGTTTGGAAATATGGAACCACCTCCCCGGCATAACAAGTCATATTTCCCTACCATTATTGATATCCAGAATCATATTCACCAGGCACAGATGGCGCTAGCTACTGGAAATCTCTTACCTCTTCCACCAGTGAGTGTTGAGGTTGTTTAAAGGTCTTGTAAGGTTTATACAGATCACAATGTACTTCTATATTCTGTATAGTAAACAATATAAATTATTGTTAATTTCGTTTCTTTAAGCTGGCAGAGCTCCCACATACTTCACCCCACTTAAAGGAAAAGACACGTAAACGGAAGCACACACCAGAAAAACTCTCTCAGTCATCTCAAACAACAGCGGATGCCGCAATTGCAAGCATTCAACAGCAATACCAGTCAGCAGGATTAACTGCTCAGGATCAAGAGCACATAATTCAGCAGGTAAAGTGTACTTTTAGGGGCAGATTTATTGGAGAAGAAGTCTTGATCAAGCTGGGTAGCTAAAAGTAAAATGAATGATACTGTAAAAATAATTTTAATAATAATAATAATAATAATAATAATAATAATAATAATAATAATAATAATAATAATAATAATAATAATATTTATTTATTATCTTGTGTTCAGATAATCGATTCTGCAAAGCAGAAATTTCATATTGTGGGACCACATCTTAAATTTTTTACCCCTTAACTGTGAATTTGATTCCAATATCAATCCTGTTAATATTAATTTTTGTTCATTTGGTTGAAAATTATTTTCTTATCTTGTCAGCTCACTCCAGGTTGAAACACCCTACCTGGTCAGCAAAAACATTCTAAAAAACTAAAACTTCTTTACAAAAGAATTTGTCCGTTAGGCATTCTGAAAAACATTCTGAAAAACTTTCTAATTTAATCTATTCACCGCAATTCATGGAGTGGCAGGGAAGAGGAACAGAAAGTTCTTTCGTTCCAATTGACACCTAACCCCTATATCCATAGATCAGACCACAACACTGGCAACTCCATGCCCTACTCTTCTCGAATAGTGTGTGGGTTCTTTAACGTCCCACAGCATTTATACCCAAGGGTTATGAGACGGGACCTCCGGCTTATAGTCCTTATCCGAAAAGACTAGAAAGTCTAGCCATTCGCAGATGTCATTACAAAGGCAGTACTTTCTCCTCAGTTATTTAAGGACCCTGAGTGTTGGTCCGGCCGGAGTTGAACTCACAACCTCCCACGTGACAGCCCGGTGCTCAACCAACTGAGCCACCGGTGCACACTGAAAAACTAAAACTTCTTTGCAAACGAATTTGTCCCTTAGGCTACGATAAAGTTTCCTGTCTTTTCTAAACATCTTTGGTGCCAAATAATGGGCCTTTCTAAAGCCTTGAAAACCATACTGCATCTTTCAGCCAAAGCTTTTGATTTCATTTAACAGCTTTGTTTTGCTAGCTGGCTTCAAGATGTAGTATTCTGCCATTTTTATGGGCTGACATTGCAAATTACTAAAACCTGTAATGATAAATATTATATTTATAATTAACAAAAACTTACAAGTCTTAATTACATGTAACTAATATGACTAAAAGGGAAATGTTCAGATGACATGGTGACAATAAACTATTTACTCGGTACCTGGTGCTGGTAAATTAGCAACTAGTAGTCTAGACAAAACCTCTGGTGGAATAGGCTATTTTACAGTTGTTTGCACAGCGACCAGGCCTATGAATGGCTGCAAGGCTGCCGGTGACCTTGCATTGATACAGCCCCCACTGCTTTTATCATGTAAATTAGGTTGTTGTAATGCTAATTAGTCCATATTAACATTACAAAAGCATGAAGGTTTTTTATCAAATCATGGTCACCGGCAGCCTCGCTTCCATTCTTAGGCCAGGTAACTTAGCTACAACTGTAAAATGGTCTATTATATCAACCTTAAAATCTTGGTGGAACTGCTTAAGTACTAGGAAAAAAGAAATACAAATAAATTAAGCCGCCACCAACACAACAGTAGTCTCTATAACACATTTAAGTATGTGAAGTTATGCTGTTTACAGAGTACTCATGTGGGGAAATTTATACATGTGACTGTACATTGATATACATGTACCTGTATTCAAGAAGGGAATCCCATCATATGGTACATACTGCAATTTCCACATCAAGCAAATCAAAATTTTGAGTGATGATGAGGAGTGTCTTAGGGCCGATTTACACGGTACGACTTTGTCGCATGCGACAACGGCTTACGACAGGCCCACGACATGATTTGCGATTGTTGGGTACGTCAGAAAAAATGTCGTAGCATTTTAAAACATGTTTTAAAACGCTGCGACAATCGTAAAGTCATGTCGTAGGCCTGACGTGAGCTTGTCGCATGCGACAAAATCGCATCGTGTAAATCGGCCCTTATAATTCCCCACCAACTATTCTTTCAGATGAATTAACTCCTAAGAGTAACCTACGTACATACATGTAACTTAATGATAAAAGAATTGTGGCTGGGTAAACAGTAGATATTGTCATCAATGCAATGGTCTCTTGATAAAAGAAATGTTATATTGTCAACAGGCCAACAGAGAGAACTATCAAGAAAGTGAAACTCAGCTGGAGATCATTCAAGGCTCTGATGGACAAACTGCAGAGGTAGATATCTCCAGCCAACCACAGATTCTCATCACACAGGGCTCTGGTCCAGGGCGAGATGAAGGTAATTGTAACAAGAGGCTATTAAATATTATTCTACCTGTAGCTTCATTTTGTTTCAGCCTTGGTCAACTTGTTTCAACCAAGGTCAATTTGGGGCCGGTACAAAAAAAAAGAAAACTCTAGCTGATAAGCCACTGATCTGAAATTTGTGCATGATGCAAAGTTAGAAAGCAAGACACTACAAAATTGTTGTGATGACTTTTTGTGCACATTGGAATATTTTGTTTTAAAGGTAATTGACTTTCAAGTGTGTTTTCTACCATCAACAAAATACAGTGTAGATTGCTTAATGCTGCTGAGTGTATGAATGTAGCTGAAGGGTAGTAATGGAATTTCATAGTGCTCACATTCTCTACAAATCCTTAATAAAAGTAATTTCATGTCATTGTTTGGTAGAAGGTACATGTAGATGACTGGCAACCCTTTATGGGATTATTATTAACTTGAAAGTTAATTTTTGTGTTTTTACTTAGGTCAAGTTGTCATTGTGGTAAATGCCAGCAGTTTCTTCTCTGGTCAGTCCGATTCAGAGACACCAACAACACTCTCTCTGACCATACCGGCTTCACAAGTAGCCAGCCTCAGCCATGCCTCTTTACAGGCTGGTACTGGTGCACAGACAGTGACCTTCATACCACAGCAAACAAATACATCGCCCCAGACAACAGCAACAACTCCACAAACTGTTGCATTCATCCCTCAGTCATTAGACAACAGTCGTAGCGCTGTGGCCTTTTTGGCCTCACAGCAAACAGAAAACCCAAGTCAAGTGCCAGTGTCAGCAGCATATGTGACGCCACATGGACAGTCAAGTAACATCTTGAGCATGTTGGATACTGCACTGCAAGCTTCTTCAGCAACTTCAACACCCATGGTGCGAGTTGGAACAAATCTTGAAACTGTTCAGATTGCTGGTGGTGGACAGCTGTCTGACACTGGTAAGAAATAAATATTTATTGAATCTGTGAATTAAATTTGGCTAGTTCATGAGGTCTGCTTGCAGCAGCAAGTGAAAAAGCAACCAACTCAAGGAGCATGTAACAAATTACAAACTTTAAAGTGCTTCTATGATGAAAGCTCAAATTTTGGAAAAAAAATAAAGACAGCAAACTTTGAAGTTCAAATTATAAGTTTTATTATTACATGGAAGCAACAATGACAAATAAGTATGGTTTCAAAACACTAGCGCAATGGTTGTTACAATTAGACTGGCACAAGACTCTATCGACTTAAGTCGAGGGGGAAAAAGTGCGAGTCTGCTAATTATGGGATTAATTAGCAACTACCAGAATTGTTCCACACAAAAACGTGCACACCAAGCTTTACAAAATCATTAAGTTTGGTGTTAATAGACCCAATATTAAGCGAGATACAGCCATTAAAAAACGTCAAAATTATTTACAAAGAAATGTATGGCCATGTGAACACGGCGTCCAAATGATCAACATTTCTTTGTAAGTTTTGACGTATTTAAATGGCTGTATCTCAGTCAAAATTAGCCCGATTAACACCAAGCGTGAGGATTTTGTAAATCTCAGTGTGCTCTTTCTGACTATATGGATCAATAATTGCTGATCCTATGACTTACCTAGTCCCTTTTGGCTTGAAATCAGGCTAAAGCAAACAGCTTTGTGGAGGAATGGAGGTTCCCTGTAGTTTAGTGTTCAGTTGTTCGAGTAAAGTGAAATTAATTGCTTGAAAGAACTCTCAGAGAACAAGAATCGCAAATGAACACTTAAGATACAAAATGGCTCCTTTAGCCACCACCCATGAAAAAGCGAAAAAGACAATGATCAATAACAACACGCTTTCAGTTTGTTATATGTTTATATTCAGTCACATCTTGAGAAGTTATTTTAGAAAACTCCAACCTCAGATGTTTCCGTAGATAAGCCACACCCCCGATTTTTGATTTGAAATTTGAGAAAAAAGGTCCATCTTATTCATGGACTTTGTCTTAGCAAGGCTAGAAAGGCTTATTAGCATTAAAACAAAAGAATATTTCCTTTGGCTGCCATTATGAAAGAGGTCTGTGGTCTGACCTTTTACAGTGTATTTGATTTGGTTGCTTCTTAGGGGTTCAGGTGACAGGGTAATGATTGGAGGAACAGCAGTTTAAAGCCCAATGCTTTTTTGTCTCAGCCAGAATTTTTGGCTCAACCTCTTAACACTGTGTACTGTATGAACTAGTGGGGAATTTAAGAAACGACGACGGCTACGACTACGACAACGTAACAAAACAATAATATCATTGGTTAAAAGAGCATAAATAATCGTGCTGCATGTGCAGCACAGATTTTAGCAAGTATAATTGGTGTCCTCTGCATAACGACGATGTGAAATCACCAAATTTGAATTTTTGACGACAACGTAAGCATGCAACAGAGAATCCTTCATTCTCTATTTTAAATTTGAAACCACTCGTACCGATTTATTTTTAGGATACTTTGCCAACATTGTACGACGCGAACTAGACAGAATAATGGCGAAAGACTTACGATAGAGCCAAGTTATATTTTGAGGTGACGTTTTCGTACCGTCGCAGTCGTAGATCTTAAATTCCCTAGCCATACTCTAGTTATCATCAGCACATGGTAAAGGCTTCTTTCTTTTTACACTGAGAGACTTTGATGTTTGACGTCATCGTTGTTGGTCAAATTACATGGATGACTAATAAAGGTGTTACCTACTGTCCATGTGTAACATGATAATCATAAACGAATGAAAAACAATATTATGCTTGGCAAACTAAAAACAGAATTGATTCAAAGAGCTCATTTCAGTTATTAAAATGCCCCTAAGACCAAAATATCAGTTCCTATTTTTCTTTGGACTTCAAAACTATCAAAGTTTTAAGCCTTGATTTCAGAAAGACACCTGTTTATTTTTACTGGAATTTTCCTATTTTATGATCCGCCTTTAGTAACTTTAAGATCTTGAGAGAGCTGGATTGCGGAGAAAAATAATGATGTCAAAGGCTCACCAGTTTAAGAATGCAATGCGTGTGTACGCCGCATAATTAATATGCAGCATGGGAGTTTTGGGCCTTCAGACTTTTAAACTCACTTTTTTGCATATATAATAAGCTGCATTCACACGCTGAAATTTTAAGCTAGTGAGCCTTTGATGTCACTTTTCCCTGGACCCAACCCTCTGAGGTCCAATCGGTCAGTTTTGAATGCGAGTAATAGCCAACCATGAAATCCAAAACGTACACTCAAAGTAAACGGCCTTTGGAGGCGAATAAAAGCTCAAAATTTTGCCAGTTAGGTGTTAAGCAAACATACTTTTCAAAATCTGGAGAAAAAAGGCGGTACCGGTAATTTATTTTTTTATTACAGGGGCACTTTAAATATTAGGGCTACATGTATTTCATGTCAAAAGGGGTCAATAGATAATGCTTGTAGTAACTTCTGCACCATATATTCCTAAACAAGAACATCCTTTCAAAAATAATGATAATTATTTATTATTACTATTTTTGAAATGATATTCTTGTTTTATGGCAACTTTTCAAATGGTAAAGTCAAACTTCACATATCACCTATAATTCAACATTTTCATATAACTCGGCTATCAATGAGTAAATGTTGTCAATCACTACACTCTTGTGCAGTTCCAGAACAAGTCATATCAACACCTGCTGATGGTGAAGCTGTGATTGATGCTGCCTCCTCAGGTCACAACACAATTAAGCAAGTAAAAACAAAAGAGGAGAGGGCAGATGATGAACCTCCACAGAAGCGTCAGGCACTTGGTGTGGATTTCACCTCCCTTATCAAGGAAGAAGTGTTTAACAGCCAACAGGTACCGCAAACATAATACTAATATTGATAAACTTGTCAAGCTTTCCTATCTTATCATATTGTGGTGTTGACATGGCCTCTCCTATAAGCCTGGTGGTTTCTTGAGGTCTCCTTGCCTAACCGCATGCTGTACTTTGTAAAAATTAATTCATTTTAATATCAAGGCAAATAAATGATGATGATGATTATCATTGAACGCCACATTAGTTAGGCTTTAACTTGGTACATGTACCCTAGTTATTCACTCTGTCTTTCAGTGTCTTTGTGACTGCATACTACAGAATACAGCTACAGTGTACATGGACGTATCTACGATCTTGTTGTATGCGAAAACGAAAGGCTAACGTGAGAAATAAAAAAATAAAAAAGTAAATATTATTAAAGAAAGACACAAGGAAGATATAATGATGGTTCAACAAACTGAAATATTGATAACCAAGAATCATAATTTATTATACACTGTATGCTCAACAAAATGTCGCCTTTCTGATTGGTCAAACGACTAATGCATAAATAGGTTAGAATGCAATACGGAAGTTGCTATGGGAACAAAGCGATGGGGTAATTTGTTGAGTGTTTTATAAATAAAAAAATCATGTGAACTTGCTCATGCATTTCATAATTTATAGTCGCTCGTGGTGTTTTGAAAGTTCTTAAATTGTATTTTTGAGATCTTTCAAAACATTAGTTGTGCCCATAAATCGTGAACGAAATGCACTCGCATTCATATCATTTCCTAGACATGTTTGCTCCCAGTTAAATAGTAAATAATATTGTTGTGATTCACCATTTTCCTGCCTTCTACAAATTTACGCCTGGCAATTGTGGGTGTGAAACTTGGTTACAAGGAACGGAACAATATACATGAGATGAATCATATGCTGAATTGCGGATATGAAATCAAATAAAGCTATGATCCTCGCAGTTATGGACGAAATTTTAGCAATTGCGTAGGGAAGCCTGAAAAGTTCAGGCTCCCAACGGGGTTTGGACCCTTGACCTCGCGATACCGGCGCGACGCTCTAACCAACTGAGCTATGAAGCCACTGACGTTCGGAGCCTGAATTTTTCAGGCTTCTCTACGCAATTGCTAAAATTGCGTCCATAACTGCGAGGATCATAGCTTTATTTGACGTCGTTACTTTGATTGGTAATCTTGGTTTTTTAAGGTTATAAATAAGTTTGAAATTAAAAAACTCAATAATAATTGACCTATTAAATGGTTGATAATACATCGCGTGCAGTGACTTTATATCGATAAACCTCCTTATTAGTATGCGAAGTTTTATCAGCTGATAAAACACTCCTCAGGCATAGCTTTTTTTTTCGTGTATCCTAATATTCTCCTCTTTCAATTGTAACCATTGTTCTGAGTCCAGAGGGACACGCTTTTTGTGGAATCTTTTTGAAGCCGTTCAAAAGACTCACAGCACGTGTTTTATCGGGTCTAAAAACACCCGGCTACGCCTCGTGGATTTAAACCTCAATGCTGCTGTTTTCTAATGAAATGTAGGTTAAAGAAAGCATCACAGACCAGGAAAGCAGAATAGCAACTAGCGGTCCTTCCCAGATGAACATTCCCAAATCCACACCTGAACAGAACTTGGCCAGTACCCAACTTACAAACCTGTCACAAACAAACGAAGACAGACATTTTGTCTCGGTGGATCCAGCACGACCAGTAATCATGGTAACTGATTCCACTTTCCCATCAATACAAGACAGTACCCATGGCATCACAGCGCAATACCAGAATAATCTGTTAACTACGCAGGATTATTCAAGCCGTCAGCAAGTGGCGGTTGATTGTCATAATACTGAGAAGTACTCAAGTAGTTATCCTTCGCCCCAGATCAGCATCTCTGAAGAGGAAACACCTCAAGGTATGACTGAAACATCAGAAGGAGTCACAGTTTCCACAGAAACAGGTTCAGGGGATATAAAGGAGCAAAGAGCTGTGGAAGAGAACTATCTTAAAGGGTTGGAAAGGGAACAGGATATACAGGATATACAGGATCAAAATGGACAGGCTCAGAGCTGCAAATCCCATGAAACGTTACCTCTGGCCCTTCTCTTTGAAAACGGCCAGCAAGTTACGGAAGTTGAATCACCGATTGTATCTCAAAACAATGTTGTTACGAATGTCATGAGTGAAACACCTGCAGTTCTCACGCAATAAGCCTTCTACACTGAATGCATGCTTGTGTTAGGTTGTGCTCTTTTACAGTTCCAAATCCAGGTGTTTTAGTTGGACTGCCTTGAACAGTAAGCAGTCGTTATTAACTGATAGATCTAACTTTCTTGGATCGAGCATGCAAGGCCATTAACCTCACGGTTGCGTTAAGTGACGGTATTTTGGTATTGCCATTCTCCAGTCGCTGTTTAGTAGCCGCAACTTCGCCCAAAAAGGGAGAGAAAAGTTTACACCAAGTAGATCGGTAATTTTGCTACAAAAAGCAAGTGGACAATAAAGTGGAAACTAAATACTTCAAAGCTCTCAGTATAAACTATTTTTATTTATCTCCTTACACAAAAAATGTTCATTTTAAATCTTGGATTAAAAGCCCTGCTAAAACTCAAAGCAGGTGGCATTGAACTCTTGCGTAATATCTAAAAAATTGTGTTCCTACTATCCAATATAAGTGTAGAAGCTTATCTTAATTTTGGTTGGGTTGTCATGTTAAACAGTCTTAAGGGTTAAACTTTTAAAACTACGTATTGTAAATGTGCCATTTTGAGAGGCACCCAACTAAAGATTTTGTTGAAAGATCTGTTTGGATGCATGGAACGTTGCCCACAGATCTTGAAAATTTTCCTGGTAATTCTCTAGCCTTTCTTGGGTTTTGAAATAAATCACGTTACCCAAAACATCATAACAAAATTTCATTGAAGAATGAGAGAAGTAACCCTCGCACTTATCTGGAAATATGGATATTTATTATCCAACTGTATTAGTTATTGTACAAAAAACGCACGAAACGAGTACAAATATTCCACGATATTGTACAGTTTTAGTTATTTGTACTTAACAATTATTCCATGAGCCCGCGTTGGATACGAGATGGGAAATAGCCAACGAGGCGCGTAGCGCCGAGTTGACTATTACCTATCTTGTATCCAACAAAGGCGAATGGAATAATTCTTTTATTAAATTCTCAACCGTCGGTTTTGCTAAATTTTATTTAAGTTTAAGAAACGACCGGAAAGGGATGTGATTTCCGGGTACCAAAAGTTTTCTGCCGAGCGACATTTGCCGCATTCATTTCCATATAAGGTCAAGCGCAGGTATAATGGCTGATAACCGAGGTCCTGTGAACCAATGAAAAAGCTAGAATTGCATTATTCGAGGTTGAGAATTTAATAAAATTTGTCAGAGGACAGACGCATAGCTGACGTCATCACATAAAAACGTTTAATTCTTTAAATATTATATAAAACAAACAGATTCCATATTGCCGTGCGTCTGCTTAGTAATAGATCAAAGAAGACATCAAAATGTGTTAAGAGCATCAGTGACACACAAGGCGATCACTTGTTTTGCTCTTACCACATTTTGACGTCATCTCTCAGGATCTATCACAACCAGTTTGCGGGGAAGTTTTTGGGACGTAACTTCGATTGACAATTCTTAAAAGGAAGATTTTGTTCCCGAAAGTCTGGTCTTCACTAGCGGTGCTATCATAAGCAATATATTATGCTGATGCATTAACTTGAAACTTGTGTTTTTGTCCAAACAATACATACTATGGACCAACACTCCACTGACTTTGGTGAATGTTGGTTATGCTTTCATAGCTAGTGAGGACCAGGTTTAATGTTCCATTCTATTTATCAGCAGCTCCAGTGTCATGAAGTTATCTTTTACCATAGGCCCTTTAAAAAACTTAATTCCGTTATAAGAACTTAAAAATATCCTTATGCGGTTAGCTGCTGATGACTGAAAATGGCAGCAAAAACTAACAACTGGGAACATTGTAGACAAGATTTAGATTCTAGAACAATTAAAAAATCGTTACTATTATTATTATTATTATTATTATATTATTATTATTATTATTATTATTATTATCATTATTATTAACATTTGATAGTAAACTATATATAATGTAGAGATTACAGACTATCTATAATTTAAAAATATCAAGATTCGAAGACCAAATAGTCAAGATAGGGAAACAGGAAATGAACTGTACCAGAAGCTCACATTGCAAAAAAGACAATCAAAAAAGTTACGATTTTCATGACGCGATCTTTTTAGCACGCCTAAAATCACTAATTAGACAGTCATATACTAAAAGCAGTCCGGCAAACATTAACGTTTTGAAACTGAAATCAAACTGCAACCCGAGCTCGAGTGACCTTACTTTCGCTTTGTAGAATCGCTCTTCATCACCAATTCCTCCCTCAAGGAGTTTACTTCAAAAGCTGGATTCAAGATTCCTCCGTCCTTGCCCCATCGCTATTCAATTCCAAATTTACAAGCAAGTAAATTTGCCACTCTCAACTCCTTCAGGGAATTTTTGATAACTTATTCCATCCTTGCTTTTCTTTTCTAACTTTTGGCCCAAGACAAATGTCTTTATTCCAAGCATCTCTAGTAATGCAGTGCACTCATCACACGGCGTCATTGTCACGAACAAGGTTCCACCTTCAATGTTCTTAGTGTTCCGCGTAAGTAGCGCGTTCTGTTCTGCGTGAATGACGTAAGGATATTTCTTGTCTGGTACGTCATCACTGCGAGAAGCTCTTGGGAATTCACCATACAGCGCTTTTGATGGAAATCCATTCCAGCCAAGCCCAACAATGTCTTTCTTTTTGTTTATGATTACTGCTCCTACCCCGGTTTTTGGATCGTCAGTACGTTCGGCTAGGAACTTTGCCAAACTCATTAAGCAGGATCTTTCATCCCTTTTCAATTTCGTGTTACCTGAAATCGGTTCATGCTCACTTTCAGATGATTCAAGTTCATTATTGTATCCTTTCTCCGATACGACCAAAATCGATGCCATCCACGTCACCATTTGTATAAAATCGCTTTCAACCTGACGTCTCATTTCTTCATCGAAAGCGCGCCATGGAAGTTTATTCTTGGCCTCTGTCATCCAAGCGTCGTTCCAATACATTTCTTTAAGTTTTTGTGCCCTTTCATTTCTTGTTCGCTCTGGTGTTCGGTGCCTGTGTTGAACGTCCTTGATAACATCCTCTCCCACTTCTGGAACAAACACACTTTGGCTGATTGAGCTTACTTTAAATAGGTTATCAACCCGTAATGTTTCTTCTTCAAAGTCGTCCAATAGGCGGTACTCTGGCTCAACTGGCAAATAGAAGACTCTCTGACTTTAGACTGGACCAGAAGCTTTGTGCAAAAAGAGCATGGTTTCCTTGATACAAATACTTTGCAGTCTTCGAGGACGTTGTGATGCATCATCAACAAGCGAGCAACTGCATGGACGCCATTGCGGGAACAGTCGACGGCGTAAATTTTTTCGCTTGGCAAAACTAGTACAGCTCCTACTTTTCTGTAAGAATCGTCTTGTTGTCCTCTGGGAAATCTTCTTTGTCCTCTGGGAAATCTTCCATCCAAAGTGCAACAATCATGTACAAATTGTCTTTAGTAACTCTGGAATATCTGGAGGCGTAAGAAGTCGAAGCTTTTCCCTTTTGATCGGACTCTGTACTTTGCGTATCTTTTTTGTTTTGGTCGGACATCATTAAGAGTTCGTTGAGAGCACGTGCATTTGCAGTTTATTCGTGCTTGGTTAGGGCTGATCTCCTCTTTGAAATTGGTTGCTCGTACTCTGCGACTAAAGCATGCGTTTCCTTGATCGGCGAAAGGAGGAAAGGCAAAGCAAAAGTTTTCGCGCCTGTTTCATTCTGTAAATAGCCAATCAGATTAATAGAAAGGAACAACCTGTCAAAGCAAACATTTTTAGCATATTCAAATTTTGCTTTTCCGTTTAGAATAATTATTAGTTTTCGCTTCTTTGTGTAACACAAGGCAGGGTGAGCGATGGCCAGAAGGTTACCTGAACAACAAATTGAATGATTGAAAAAGTCTTGACCGAAAAGGAGCTAAAAATGCCTGTAAGATGGCTAGAAATAATAAGCTAAATTCGAAAAGGAAATATCCTTTACAAATTTCATTTTAAAATTTGTGTCATACTGACTCGTTTTGATGTAATTTTTAACATAATAATCTTATTAAGGTCTCGGTGAAGGTAAATTTGGGCATCTCGCTCAAATTTCTTTAAGAAATGGCGTGTTTTTATATTGAACGGGAACTACATTCCGCGCATGTAAATGACGGATGTTACAGTGTCTGGAACAGGATCTTTGAAACTAAAAAATTCTTGATTCTGTGGGAAGTAAAACAATTACTCTCTGGCACCGTTTGTTAAGCGGGCAGGGTTGCAAAGCCGATTCCAAAGGTCGAGGTGTTCAACATGGCTCGTCCTACCATCTTTCGAAAGGTTCTTTTCTTTCGATCAAGTGAACAAACTACCGCCCGAGCTCGCACACAGGGCTGCTATTGCTATTGCGTTGTTGGTGAATAAAATGAAAGTTCAATCTTTGTAAATTGACTTTGATGTGCAATTGTAACCGTGGGAACATTTTATTATTTTATTTGGTGGGTTCCCCAGAATGGAGTGTGAAGCCTTTGGATTTTATAACGCTGTTGGCAACCGAGGATTTGAAAAATGCCTCAAATCGCGTTGAATGTGGAAAAAAACACGCAGGAAGGAAGATACCCACGATGGCAAAAGGTAAGGCTTTTTAATTGAGAATTTTCTCGTACAATTATCTTCTTAAGTCTTTTATCGGGATTGTCATACAGGTCTTTATATTTTTGTGGCCATGTTCGCTTTCTCTTACACTGATCGAGCTTGGGATGCCTGTGTAGTAACACACAAACACTTACAATTTTCACGCACAAACAGTAGTCACCCCCATGTCTCGTAAAACGTGACCACTGCGAAAATACATTATTCTTTGTGCAATATCACAGCTTTTGTCGAAGACAACTTTCTATCGTTACAATCTTGCCCTCTGGGCCCAGTTCCTCAAAAGCCGATTAATGCTAATCTAAGATTAAAATTAACCAAGCAGTTATTTCTCTACTCCCAAATGCTGTTCAACGCAGATTTTCGGCAGAACTTTACATGAGAAGACGTCAATCTTGAAAAACAAAAATAAGCAAAAGAAAATTTCACCAAATTGAAAACGTGAAACAAAAGTTTACGCTAATCCTGGATTAAGTTAATCGGCTTTCGAGGAACCGGCCCTGGCGATTCCAGAATCCTATGCGCATAACGTGGGTCTCTAATTACTGGCAAAATCATTCATCCAATATAACTTAAATCTGTTTGGGTTGTCTTCTTGAACAGGAGCGAACCACTCCCATACTAAGCATTTTTTCAGACCGATCTATTATTAGACTACCTTTTCCGCACAAAGAAAAGGCAGTTCCGGTTCGTTGGCGCT
>NC_090874.1:62158207-62185707 GCF_036669935.1 Montipora foliosa
AATCGCATGAGGTCGAGTACTATTAAGGATTAATTGCACTTGTGTTTTGAAAAATCTCCAAATGCCCTCGTTCGCTTCGCGACCTCGGGCAATTTTGGAAAATTTCCATAACCTCTCGTGCAACTAATCCTTAATAGTTTACTCGACCTTCATGTGATTACCTATACTTATCAGTGGCGAAAAATAAAAACACTTTCCTGAAAATGGTATTCTTCGATTAGGTTAGTCCAGTATTAACTTGCAAGCGAGTTTTTTTTTTGTACATGTTGTAACATAGCATATTCAGTTTTTTTTTTTTTTTCCAGGATGGAAACAAATTCTTTTTGAATCCCCTTCACGGTATGAAGTTACGCATAAAAACTGAAGCCTGGGTTATTCATCGAGCGACGCTACAGCTTATTTCACACCGTGAAAATGGCCTGACCCAAGCACAAGCGCCTAGGATCATTTTTTTTCCTTTTCCTTGTGCGTTGTGGCTTTTCGTGTGTGTGAAACGGGACGTAAGGCAATGCGTTGTGTGAAACGGGACGTAAGGCAAGCACAACGCAAGCTGTGATGTTTGTCCAATGAAAAAGTTCCGTTCCAGTTTCCACTCGTCAGCGGTTGTGCGTTTGTAAGAGAACATGGAACAAGTGAAACTTTGTCTCTGCTTCGCGCGCTCGTCTTTGCCTTGTGGTTCGTTTTCACTTGACACGAACTCTCTTGTGCTTGCACTTGTGCATTGCGTCGCTAGTGAAAACCAGGCTTTAACCGTTGTGTTGTTGTCAAATAATATACATGAAAAAATTACGCAGTCCTGTTTGTATAGGTAAGCTCACGATTTCGAGTGCAGTTTGGAATTAATAAGCACGAGCTAAGTTTTCAAAGGCAAACACGGGCGAGTGCAATTTTGTAGTCCTTTGAAGAAATTTACAAGTGCTTATTTATTCCAAATTGCACGAGAAAAATCGTGTCATTTCGTAATAATATACATGAAAATTCGGGTTGGTTAAGCAGAAACAAGGCATCCATCTCACGCAAAAATTGCGCGGTAAGTTGCACCATCCAGGGCACGCATTTGATTGGCTATCTCTGGCTGTGTTTGCTCATTGACCAATCAGAATGCTTGGTTATTCCTTCGTTTTTTGCAGTGAATTACCTCCTTTCTGCTAACCTGAAAACTGCATTTCCCTTAGCCAATCAGAATAGAGTATTTTTCATGTCTATTATGAAATAATTAATTACATGATTTCTCGTGTAATTTGCGATAAAATTAATAAGCAATTAACAATTTTCAGACTACAAATTGCACTCGCTCTGCAAGCTCGTTCAATTTTGAGTCGGAAAAGTGTACTCGTGCTTATTTATACCAAATGCCGCTCAAAGGCATGTAATTAACTATGCTAATAACCTGCCTAACGAGAAAACATAGGTCTCATTTTTAAGAGACTTAAAATCTTCCTTTCAACAAAATTTGAGTGGCCAAGAAACGACATTAGCGAGAGGACGAATACTTCGTTACAAATGATGTCAATAGGATGTTTTCAACCAACCTCTAGGGACACCATTAACAATAGGGAAATTTACGACTTCTGGTGGACGACCATAAGAAGATCATGAGAGATCTTCTGTTTTCGTCCACTAGCATGGCCGTGATGACTTTACGTGAAAACCTCCTATTAAACATTAATTATCTTTTCTGCCATAGTCCCTAGTGAGAAGGTATAATTTATTTTCTCGTAAGTTGTAAAATAGTATTTTACGTACAGTCGTATCGAATAAGTGGAGTGGTTCCTTTGTCACGAAAAAGTCCAATTAATTACTTCAAGCGCCTATGTAATTCTATAGACAAGAGTGATCAAGAGCGAGAATTCAACTCATCGATATTTTCACTTCCAAGCATATGCGAAAATACGCATGACAACTTTCGGGTGAAGTTTCCTTTAAAACACTTGTTTTTTTTAAAAGAACTACAGTAAAGTGACGGTATTTGGACAGCTTTAAAAAGTTAAGTTTTTGAACATAATAATCAATTAACTAATGAGATGCTGCATTGTTAACGCAAACCATGGAAAATATATATTTGAAATTACAACTCAAGTGAATTTAATGAAAAAACTACGGTGGATCTCGCCGTTTATATATATCTGTGTCAAAAAACTGGTTAGTGGCAATCCCTTAGCGCACTCCTTTCTATGAAACAAGTGTTATTTGAAGATAAGTAAGACCTTTGGAAGCAATTTTGATTCTACTTTCGTTGCTTGGTTCACGTGAATACCGAATCAGTACTTTATTGGCTAACACAAAAGTATTTCTAAAGGCTGGGTTTGAACATGGCGCAGTTATTAGACGTACTCAATTAAATTCGCTTTGACTTAGGGGTATTTACATGAGACCAGGACGAACTCAGACCGGTATAAACTTGTACCGGTATGAATTTTTTGCAGCCGTTTACATGAAACCGGGACGAAATGCTTGGTGCCTGGTTTCGAAACGAAATGATATATTTTGTGTAATAAATGTGTCGCTGACCCAAAAGCATACAGGCTTGAAATTTCTCGACCCGGTCTGAGATTTGTTGTCATTTACATGAGACTGGTACGAACTCAGACCGGTATGAGAGTTTCTCGTCTCGGTCCAGCAACCGAGACGAAGTCATACCGGTATGAGTTCATTGTCAGGCCGGTCTCCTGTAAACGCAGAAGAAGAAATTTACGGAGGCCGATACCAACTCATGCCTGTATGAGTTCTTCCTGGTGTCATGTAAACACCCCCAGAGCCAGCTCGTAAACTGATTCGAACGTCGCTCCACATTCAATTGTAACGCTTTCCACTGCCTCGTGTACCCTCCCAGCCGATAACGGGCTTAGCTGTAGGATTCAACGTTTGGAGAAGGAAGACTGGGTACAGGATCGTATAGGAGTGACGCCTTTAGTGATTGCCAGTGACTGGACTATCGTCTGATACATCAGACATTCAGTTTGTTTAGAGTATTTAGGTGTAACGCTATCATTTATGAACGAAATGATATATGAAATAAATCGTATTCTGAACTGCGGATGTGAAATCAAGTAAAGCTATGATCCTCGCAGTTATGGACGTAATTTTAGCAATTTGCGTGGAGAAGCCAGAAAAATTCAGGAGTTCAACGGGGTTTGAACCCGTGACCTCGCGTCGCACCGTTATCGCGAGGTCATGGGTTCAAACCCCGTTGAAGTCTTGAATTCGTCTGGCTTCTCTACGCAATTGCTAAAATTACGTCCATAACTGCGAGGATCATAGCTTTACTTGTAATCATTTATGTTGTCACGCAATCGTTTGCGTAAGTCACAGCAAAGTCTTGTATCGTGTACATATGTACAGAAAGGGCTCTTATATGTGTCGAACAAGACAAATGAACTCAATAATTGTACAATTGTCATGTGTAAATAACATCTATAAATATCTTGTAGCGTTTGGGACCGAATTCTGTGTATTGTGACGTCATATGTCAGTCAAGTAAATAGATCGATTAGTAAATAACGAACCATATTCCGCATAAGATTGCTGTAGTATTTAAGGACTGAAAAGATGATGTACTGTCATAAAATCTACGAGGTGTCAAGTTTGTGTGTAATGGTTGGTTTTAAGATCTGTAGGGGCTTGCGAACGCGGATGTATTTCTCGTACCTCTTTGTGCCATTGTTCCACATGTCCTATTGTTGGGGTCCTTGGTTAGGTCCCTTGGTTTCCCTGTGCTCGCTGTTGCCTTGGGCGATCTGGTCCTAAGGGACTCCACCGAAGCACAGCTGTTCTTTAGCCTGGTATATTGAAGGTTGACCCCAAATTTAGAATCCCAGTAATCAAATACAGTGTACAAATGCATTATTTAGGAGCTTGTCAAGGGGAGCCTCCATACGTGGCCTAGGAGTTTTAAGCCTTTTCCGAATAGATTTATTTATAGAACGCCTCCCTTGAGAGATTCAGCACGCCCACTGTTGTAAAAGCCAATCGAAACAGAGCCATCTCAGCGTCACGGGAAAAGTGGAACTTTTGGCGGGAAAGACCTCTTCCCAAAAACAAATGGTTGACTCAAGGAATTAGTGGAGATAGAGGCTGGTTTGGATGATCTCTTTTTCCTACCGAAACGAGTTCAACGAAGGAGAGAAGTGATCTTCGCACTTATCTGGACAATTTAAGCAATTTTGTTCCTTATAGAAACCTGAAAAATTCAGGTGGCTCCAACGGGATTCGAACCCAAGACGTCTGCGATACCGATGCAATCCAGGGGCGTATCTAGGATGTTTTTTAGGATGGGATGCACCACTAAGGAATGGCATAGCTGACTGGCCCCACCTCACCCCGCCCCCCCCCCCCCCCACGGGTGATGTTTTTTTCTTCAGAATACCAGTTGTATTAGAAAGTCGCAGGTCATCTCTCCTAGATCCGCCCCTGCTAAGCTATGAAGTCACTCCGGGGGTGAGTTGCGAGCAGGTCGATTTGTTAGGCGAACGTGTTCCCGTGAAAGGACTCAGTGGTGAATGAAACGAGTTAAGTTGGGGAATTAGTTGCTTGGCGATGGACGAAAAGGGCAACTAAAACATCAGAGTCCTTGGCAGCAAGCTCTACCCCTTGAGCTACTAGAACACCTAGGTTTTCAAGTTCAACTATAGGTGCAGCAGGCCGTGGGAACTCACGATAACTTTTACATCGTTAGTTCCCACGGCCTGCTCCCGCCTGACCTTGTAGCTCAGTCGGTAGAGCAGCCGTGATCTAACCCGAAGGTCGTGAGTTCAATTCCCACCTTTGCCAGAGTTTTTCTCTGTCTTTGTGTGGGCCCATTTCCATTAGTAGGGCTAACGATCACATGATTCAATCTAAACAGTTAAAGGGAGAGTTTCACGTCTCTGCGCATGGGCAAACTGTCACGTCAGCCCATTTAATTCCATTGTTATTCAACCAATCGAAAGCACTGATGCAGGAAACGGAAACAATCCCATAGTAATGGGGATTACTCATTGGAATACCTTTGTAATCATTTCCTTTGTGTTATGAACCTACTGCATGCGAATAGATTACTCGTGCGTTATGACAACTCGTGCGTCGAATAAACTTTCGATCCATACAATAAATTCGAGATCAAAACTAAATTCGATATTTTCTGTGTAAACCCGCAGTGTCTTCCACCAAATTTGGGCTTAGTCATTCATTGTATTTGCTTTAATACTCTCTGTGTTTAATTAACATTATCTGGTTCAGTAAGAAACCGTAAACTTTACAACTGCTAGCGCTAAAGCTTGGACATGAGCAAAACCGTGAAACTGTCGCTTTACGTATACCAGAAAAACACAGGATACCAGGTCCCTGTGTCCCGCTCACCCACTTCACATTACCCACCTTTGCGGTTGTTGTTATCCGGGAATTAAGAGCGTCTTCTTCCATATATGAGCAAATATCGTTAAGCAGAAAAAAATAGAACAATTTTGCGCGAGAAATAAAAACACATTTCGAAGATCCTCGCGGGAGATTATCCTGTAAAATTAAATGACTTGCGATCAGAAAAAACAGCAGAATACCTTGTCATTTCAAGCACTTTTCTATGAAGCGTCGAGATGCGTAAGTAAGTAAGTAAGTAAGTAAGTAAGTAAGTAAGTAAGTAACGTTATTTACTGACATATAGCAACTGAGCAAATGCTGGTTTGAATGCAAATGTGAGGTACTGGATTAGAAAAAAAGCAATAACAATCTAATTACAAAGTGAGGAAACTAAAGATGTGAAGTCGGACGATCTCTTTACATGAAATAGAGTTACAATTGTACGAGGACAGCGTCATTCGTTCGTGATGCGTCTGTAGTGAATTTAAGGGGCAGGTACAAAACACAGGTCTCGTTCACGGGTTTCTGTTTTACCAATCTAGAAACAAACCTGAACACTCATTGAAACTAACTTTGGGCCTAAAAACTCTTGTTTTGGTCTAATTATGCCTAAGGTCAGCTTTAATTTATGTTCAGGTTTGTTTCTGTTTTGGTAAAAAAGAGACCTGTGAAGCACCCATTTTAAAACGGTTAGCTTTCAATAACTGTGATTTAGGGTTAGTCAGCAGTCTGCAAGTGTCGGATCTCGTGGCTTCAAAGTGACGATTTCCCGGATCCCGCTTCGTTAATAACGCTAAATCTCGCGTCCCGTCCATAAATACAATCCCGAAACCCGTTCCACATTTCTATAGAATCCCGAATCCCGGGCTCCAAAAAGGCCAAATACCGGATCCCGCAAACTCTTTTGGGGACCCTCTTTGATATCCAAACAGATGGCAATGGAAGCAACAAGGCGAGATACTTAATTCGATGCTTGTGCGGTACTTTGTAAATTAACATCTACTACGGCGATAGCGACGAAGACGTCTCTTCAAAATGTGTACTTTACACAATCCTAAGTCTTTTGGGATTATTTCATTTAGTTCACTGTGTTCGATGTTGGCGAATTATCCAAAAATGTAATTTATACGAGTGATTTCATGACGGCATTCGTGACGGCATGAAAGATTCGCATTTGTACGCTCATGTTGTCGTTAAAACCTCAAATTTGGTGATTTCACGTTGTAGTTATGCAGGGTTATGCAATTTAATTCGTGCTGCACGTGTAGCACGATTATTTTTCCTCTTTTAACCAATGATATCATTGTTTTGTGGCGTTGTCGTAGCCGTAGCCGTCGTCGTTTCTTAAACTCCCTAATAATGCAAGCGGTATAGGCGTTATTCATAAATACAATACAATACATACTTAATTGACCACTCCCCATAGGGGCTTTTCAGGGCCAATGAAACACAACGAAACGACGGAACAGAACAACAACAACTGTTAAGAATCCCAACTGGCCGGAGGCAAACCAGTTGATTATTTACGAGTGCAGCTGTGACGTTGAACCAGGGACCACCAGGATTAAATTCAACCAATGGTCAGAGCTGGTCTTCAACCCGGAAACTCCGGATCTCAAGGCACAACCTCGTTCCCAGGGTCTCTCGTGAGAGACCCTGGGAACGAGGTTGCTCAAGGCAAGCGCTCTAACCCGCACTGGGCCACACTGCCTGGCAGTCGATATCCAAGTGCAAATTAGCGTACCAAGCCTCATTTTAGAGCAAGAATTCTTTTCAATTCACTGTATGGTATCGAGACTTGGTAGGCTAATTTGCACTTGGACAAAAGAAAGATAAATTGAACACCATTTATGAATAAGGTCTTTGGTGAGTTAAAGTAAACTAAAGCCCAGTTTCAGTTGTCGCGCACGCCATACACCGTACGTTGTAGCATGAGATGAAACGCTCTTATTCTACGTTTAAAGAATTTTTCTTTATCTATTTACTAATTCTTTGGTTAACAGCATCTTGTCCCCCACCCCAACCCCCTCCCCTCCTCCTCTCTGAAATTCTGTGAGTCATCCACTTTTCCTGTCCGCGGCAATGTCTTTGTGCTCATTTATTGACAATTTCAATCTCAATTTTAATAAAGAAAAACTGGAAAGAATCATGCTAAAAGACTGGTTAAACAAAGAAAACATTGTTTTTCTTTGGCTAGGAAGAATTTCAAAAGCCGGGAGAATATAAAGCGAAAACGGGAGGAAGGAAATATTCTCCAAAAAGGAGAGGGTTTCGGGCCAAAACGGGAGGGTTGGAATCTCTGCATCAGCTCATCTATATCGAGTGCACAAATCACTTCAACTGCCCTGTTTGGAAGATAGAATTAAATTCTGGTCCCAATCAGTGACTATTCTCATGAATCTATGTATACTTCAGGTTTCAGATTTTCTGATATGTCTTGCAAAATTTGCATTTTATTTGTAGTAGAAAAAGACGAAACTCTTATGAAGGTTCAATCAAGAATCATATAGAAGTTACCTAACGGAGAAGAGCAAGTGTTATATTGATGAATATCTTGAGCTGGGCTGAGCAAATTAGAAATATTAGATGGCACTGCTTTATTGTCAAGCATTACGGTGGAAACAAGTGTAGTAAAGTAAAACAGAGACAAGTGATGGAATAGTGTGTTCTCTTCTCCTCCTTGAATACCAGCCTCACATCATTCTATTCTGTTACATCCTACCTCTGTACTCTTCGCATACAGGGGGACGTTCCAGGAAGCCTTAGCTTTCTCATAAAGAGCCTTGGCTTCCCCAGGAGAATACCATGGTGGCACCATGGCAACAAGCTCAGCTTCCCTCAACAGCTCGATGAAGACTATCTTCAAGGCAGCGTTGTGACGCGGTAGGTATTTCGTTTGTGCCAGAGCACTACATCCAGAGAGAATGTGGGCCTGTGTCTCTGGTTGCTTACTATATATAGGCGACACATCACATCCGAGTCAGTTTGCAGACCGGTCTTCTCTCGATGGTAAACTTTCGTCGACATCATCTGTTGGTACAGCTCTTGAATGGCTGAGATGGTGTGTTTGGGTGCTGTTTTCCACTCACTGATCCAAGAGATACACTCGTCTCCAGTCTTTTTGTCTTCCCATCTCTCAGTCATCAGACGCCCATGCCAACACTCTCCATTCATCTCTTCCAAGTCTTTCTCCTCCGCCGCAGCCTTCATCCACACCCCTAACCTCTTCAGTGGTACTTTCGTGTTGGTTTTAACACAAATGATCAATGGCCGGGGGTGAGTGAGACGGAGACTAAGTCCAAACTCAGACACGTATTCCTAACATCTTTCACCATCGATCGTCTTCCCACCGGTCCGATCGGTTGGACCGAAATTTCCCTTACCATTTACCCAAGTTGTTATTTCCAGTACTGCTCTTCTGTTTCCACCAATTGAAATGTAACACCATTTCGAGACAGCTGGAAGGGAACGCCTGGGCACGAGCTACTAGCTCAGTGAAAACGGAAAATCGCTTACCATCATACAAAGGTCACCAACCGGTCACCTCAACCAGCGCGTGTCCTTCTCCAGGGGAAGGAAAGAAGAGAGACCCTGGGAGCGAGGTTGAGTCACTGCTTGCAGTTAGGTCAATCAATTCTTAGCTTTGTATGTCACGTTATTTTCCCAATTTTCTGAATACAACAATCCCAAAAATAGAGTCAACTTGACCATCAAAAACAATATTATGAAAGGAGCTCATTACATTTGATGATAAAGAAAATTAGAGGGGTAAATGGCTATATATATATATATTGAAATATACATTATTCTTCAGACGTTTTTTAACTTTGACACCTAAACCGGCTTGAACCTGCCAGACTTAGTATTTAACTCTGTTTAACGCCAGGCGATCTTACTGGGAGTCAATCGGTTAAAGTAATACTGTACTAAGTTACCTAAGTTTTAGGCCAAAATTTTAAAAAAGGTACTTGTTTATTTTAACTAGAATTTCCTACTTAATAGTCCGCCATTACTAACATTAAAATCGTAATGATTTCTTAAAAAAAATAAAGCTAAGGGATGACGATCTTTGCAATTTCTGCCAAATTGAAGAGGAAACTCTCATCCGTCTTTTCTGGAACTGTACGGTAACGTCCTGCTTCTGGCATAATTTTAGGCAATGGCTGCTCAAAAACGAAACTTCTGTGCGTTCTCTTGAGCTAACGCCTTCGTTGGTCATACGCTTAAAGACCCACCCACTATTTTGCAAAAAATTTTACTTTTTATTCTTAGTCGCAATACTCTATATTTGGACTTGTAGGATACAAAAGACTCATCCTACAATTGACACGTTCCCCCTTTTCCTCTCACATCACAATCTTTAAAAGTACGTGTTTTTGTTTTCTCTTGCCTTTTGCGGATTAAGTGCCACGTGGGTGGAACGGTAGCTGGTGTGGAGGCATGTACGTAAGTAGTATAATTATTTAATATCATGTATCTGTTATGTGATGATAAAAATGTAAACATTATGTAAGACAGCAATAAAGTTATTGTTGAAATAATAAAAAAAAAAACAAGAGAGAGAGCTGGATCGAGGAGAATTTGACGTAAAGACTAGTTGTAGTTTAAGAATGCGATGCGTTTGTACGCGACTGAATTAAAATATGCAGCATGGGAGTTTCGGGCTTTCAGATTTTTTAACTCGTGTTTTGCATACATAATTTCGATGGCCCAGGAGGGTCACAGTCCAGTTTTAATTCTCACGGTCCAGTTTTAATTTTGTGAGTCGTCAGCAGCTCTCTCACAGGTCACAGGTCATTGCTTTACCAATACAGAGAGTATCGGATTCCTAAACCTTCATTAAAGCTAACCTTAGGCCTAAACAAAAGCTTTTAGGCCTAAGGCTAGCTTTTATGAATATTTAGGATCCTTTCTGTATTGGTAAAACAATGACCTGTGACCTGTAAGAGAACTGGCGACGACTCACAAAATTAAAACTGGACTGTAAATAAAATTAAAACTGGACTGTGACCCTCCTTGGGCCATCGTACATAATAAACTGCGTTTATACGCGGAAATTTTAAGCTATTGAGTGAATGACGTCACTTTTCCCTCGATCAGTTCTGAACGTGAGTAATGACGGACCGTGAAATCCAAAACTGACACTTAAAATAACAAAGCTCAAAATTTTGCCACTCAGGTGAATCAAGGCCTGGGCCCAGATCCATTTTATGAAAATAAGTGAGGGGGTGGTCTAACTATTGATCCATTTTATATAACACGAAAAAACTTTGGGATCGTTAGCAGCAATAAGATGTGAAACCTTAACTGTTATATAGGATGATATATAATCACGTGACATGCCAAATTTATTTTTTAGCACAGAAATCTCAGCTAAACGGCAACACTTTTTATCATTTTCTGGTGGCTGGATTTACCTTTATGATGTTAACACTGTTGGATACATCATTTCTGTGCTTGGACATTTCAAGATAATTTTAAATAAATGTCCGAAAAAAGAAATTACTTTCCATAGGGGACTGGACACTAGTACAAAATGCCGTATATTTCCAAAACTAATTAACAATTATTCGCCGAAGGCGAAGTGAATATTGGTGAATATCTACCGAGACATAGTCGAGGTAAATATTCCCCAATATTCCCTGAGCCTTAGGCGAATAATTGTTTTAGTATAATTTTCAGCGGTGAATATCAAGAAAGTGCAAAACAACGTGTTAAAACACGATAAAAAGGCACGAAAAGTGCTTGATTAGCTTAGCAGTCGCGCCTCCAAATTGTTATATTCACCGGGTAGCGCGGTGAATATGACACTAAATTCTTATATTAATCGCTGAAAATTATTCAAAAGACATATATAACAAAGGCCAAGCACAGTTCGCTTTCTTTTACCATTTCGACTAATTTAATAGTGGCCGTAAAAAGTCACGTGACCTCATTTGCATACATCATCCACATTAATATAAAAACTTTTGTGACATTATTAGTCTGCGAAAGTCTTAGCTTGTTATTACTAAACCGTCAGAAGTTAGACCACCCTCTTATTTTTTTTTTTGCAATAATTTGGGCCCAGGTTGGGGCCCGTGCCTTAATTTACATGAGTCGTCAGGTGTTATATATAGGAGAAAGGAACACATACCGTGCATTTTACCTTTCGAAACACCCATCCGAAAAATTGCTTTTTTGCCTTGAGCGGGACTCGAACCCACTCTTCCCTCATTACTAGTCGGGCATGCTAAGCCACCACACCATCAAGGCTACCACGCTGGCAACACAGCAGATTAATGAGGTGACTTAGCAGCGTGGGGATCCCTAGGGCCCAACTTTCCTTCACTTGAGTGTGAAGGGTAAAATGCACGGTATGTGTTTCTTTCTCCTATATATAGTCTATACCTTTAATTTTCCTCGACATTTCTGACTTTCATGTGTTCTAAACCCTGTCTGGGGTTATATAGAGGCAAGGATACACACTCAAGTGAAGGAAAGTTGGGCCCTAGGGATCCCCACGCTGCTAAGTCACCTCTTTAATCTGCTGCGTTGCCAGCGGGGTAGCCTTGATGGTGTAGTGGCTTAGCATGCCCGACTAGTAATCAGGGAGGCGTGGGTTCGAGTCACACTCAGGGCAAAAAAACAATTTTTCGGATGGGTGTGTCGAAAGGTAAAATGCACGGTATGTGTTCGTTTCTCCTATATGTAGTCTATACCTTTCATTTGCCTTTCTGACTTTCATGAGTCAGGTGTTAGCCAAAGACATTTTCAAAATCTGAAGAAAAAGAGGAAGTAGTTTAAAACTTAAAATGTGTATTACAAATATGACCTGAGTTAACTCGATACACTGTGAAGTTCCCATGTGTCACCATTTTCTTTGAAGTCTAAAACCGTAGCTAACCTACACTTGTACATGAGACTTTTAAAAGTTTAATTTACTTTAATTGACTCCAGGTCCCAGTCAACTGGGGTGTTCTGCCAGGGGCCAGTTCCTGAAAGATGTAATAGATCTATTCCAGGGATAAATGTGCCTTATTCTGGCACATTTTTCCCCCCCGGAATAGAGTTATTACACCTTTCAGGAACCCGCCCCTGTTCGAAAGCCGATTAACTTAATCCAGGATTAGCCTAAACTTTCTTTTGCTTATTTTTGTTCTTCAAGATTGACTTCTTCCAATGTAAACTTTTGCCGAATATCAGCTTTGAACAGCATTTTAATCTAAGATTAGCGTTAATCGTGCTTTGTAAACTGTTACCATAAAATTGCCACCAAACAACGGTTCACAATTCCCTTCCTTGCCAACAACTGCAATTAAATCAACCTGTGTCTTGCAAAATTTACGGTCCGTATCACCACTTTAAACACAAATTACACAAGGGACACTAAAACCGACGCCCTCTAAAAGATACAATAAAACCTCCCCCTCTTTTCCTAGCCTTTTTTACCTGTAAGACGATGTCATGTTCTCTTGGTTTATTTCTGAAGGCGCATGTAATACGGATGGTGAAAAAAGTGTTCACTAATTTACTTGCGACATAGAGAGAGACAGAGAGAAATTAGCTTAAATAAGCCCTAGGGAGAAGCGAACGTAACTCCGTAATGTAAAATAGATGAAGTTCCAGGGGAAATTGTGGGAGTACACCCTCTAAAAAAGTGCGAAATGTTGGAATTATCAAAATAATGAGAATCGGGGGTTGCCTTCCTTGTCATGGAATGACAGAATTACCCAGAGTTCTTTATGGGCATGAACCAGGCGACTGTGGCTCTCATCAAATAACTGGAGCGCGGCTGGAGAAAAAAGGTGTGTGTGCAGTTAACATTGACTTTTGATTTCTGAGCAAGTTTTTACCATAGAAAATTCACGACAACGTAGTGCTTTCTTTTCTGTTTTACTCGTAGCAAAAAGCTGGCCTTTCGTGATTTCTTGTAAGATTTATATTTGCAGATTACCTGTCCTCTTACAATTAACTAAAGACAAACTCTACATCTCTATGCAATAAGCGCATTCACAATTTCCTCGTATTACTGTATAAAACTCTGTCTTATTTGTTTTTTTTCTAATAGTTTTCCTGCTTATATGAAAAATAAATTTTCTCTCCGGTCTTCCTTTTGTGATTTTAGGGGAAATTACATTTTGTCCCTCAATAAACCTTCAACAACCAATTATGGTGTTCGTTTCTTTTTTTTTAACTTATGAGCTAAATGGTGAAATGCGCTACCTGATTTTATCCGTACCACTGAGTTTACATGTTCTAAAATGAGAATCCAGGGCCGCATTTTGTATAGCCGCATTTCTTTTCAATTAATGTATCCTTAAGTATAATTACATTTAGTTATGTATGCGTATTGATATGAATTTTAGGTTTAAATGTAGCTAAACGTAATGTCTCGAAGACATTAGGCCTTGTATCTACTCTGAACTTCGATTTGAAAAAATGTTTTTGTATGTCTGTTACCTTAAGAAATGCGCGTGCGTACAATTCGTAATCTTCGATTCCAGTGCTTACCACGTGAGAGATAAAATGACTTTTCCTGCGAATATTAAAATGATCGAAACCTTACGCTAACGTAGGATTTGTGTCATTAGGTTTACGGGCCAACATTTCTCTCCCTAAATGCCGTACCGGGAGGTAGGTCGGTATCTGAAAGCGGCGAAGGGCTAATTGCGTCCAATAGCGATCGCACGGGCCGAAATCCCGGGATGACTCGTTTGGTACGACGCTCCAGCGCTACGTCTGGAGCTACTGCATTTTTCTCTCTAGTTCAAACATTCCATCAGCCCATGTGCAAATGTCCCGGCTCTCGGATACGTACGATACCAAGAAAAAAGTTGCTGGTAATTACAAAGAATTGGGATTTCGGTCGATTCTACAGGCATAAGGGTAACGTGAGAACCGTGCCTGTCTGGTCTTCTCGAGACAGAGGTGAGAGGTGGTTTCATGCAGACTGGGACTCCTCAAATGCTTTGTTGTAAGGCATGGCGGTTCACGAGTGAAGTTGTCTCTCTGGCCTTTCTGTGGACGAATTCCAGGACCTACCGATACAATTTGGACAAGTTTTGAAAGCTTAACATTTCAATCGATGCCTTATTTTGCTGATAGGATGGGCGTTAACAAAACAATTGCTGCACCCAAATCATGCGCGTCTTGCAAGTCCGTATGGGGCATATATTTTTTTGCTGGTCTATTTTCCGGTGTTATGCAAATTATATATTTAGTGGTAGCGCAATAAATGAAGTAATCACAGTACAAGGTTAACAAATCAAAAGAATTGGGAAAATCATGAGGATGCAACACCAATTCAATTTTATATTTAGAGATGACATTATTAGGGACTTCACTGATGGAAACATCTTGGGAAATATGAAACTATTCCACTTTCACCTTTATAGGTTTAGTGTTAATTGAAAAGGTTTTTACAGATACTCTTTCCTCAATAAAGGAATTGTCTATTACCTGAGAAAATGCTCGGTGTGGTCTCGATTCCACTTCGCAGCTGGTGGATGTACCTTGTAGCTTTTTTGCGGCAAATAATAACCCCAAAAGAACCCTTTATTTTGCGTGTATTCCAAATGAACTGTATTTTTCATGTATATACGAAGGGTACAATAGCGAACGTCCAGCCAGAAAATATGGCTGCTAACATCATAGTGTCATTTTCTCGGATGGTGGTCACCGCTGTAGGTGTCAAAATGGTTACACCCTCGCATCAAATGGCCGACCTTGTTGAATGTGTCGTTTATCATTACGAGTGTCATATTTATTATCCGATGGCTCTCTTCAAGGCTGCTTGTCCCCTTCTTCAAAGGGTAGAGCATCCGAACGGTGTTTCGGTGGTGGTAGGTTCGATGCCTTTCTGGGACTGACTTCCTTTCCAGTTATTCTTTCGTCCCCATTGCTAAGCAGCTTCCAAATCCAGCTGTTTCTTTCCTGTCCCCTTCCCCTCCCTTTGGGTTATTCCGTTATCACTGAAAACAGATTCACTCGCTTTCTTCACAGGGTGTTGTGCGAAAGCGGTATTGCAGAGCGAAAACTCAAATCTGGAACAAAACTGTTGAGAAAAATTTTTGGTGCAACCACACTCGTGCAATCAAAACTAACGCCTTCCCCCTCCACATCTTCCTTTCCCTACCCAGTGTTGACCAGGGGCTCTGCTTTTCATTTGGGGCTGTTCAACCAGAACTTGATGGGGAAGGGGATTTTAAGATTAATATTTTAGTTTTATTGAGGGTGACATTGTCATCATCACCATTTTCTGTCCGTTTGTGGTATTTTATCAACGAGTTTTGTTTAAACCTGGGTTGTCAACTCTCTTATTGGAAGTCACTGATTGGGTTGAGAACGGGCATGGAAAGTAAGCAACATCGTGTTAATAACCATGGCAGCTATCTTTGCGATTGCCGGAGTGGATTTGTGCTCAACAAAGACCGGAATGATGGTAAATAAATAAATCGATGATTCTTAGTTTTTATTTGGCTGTAAGCTATCTGGCATTTTTCGAAGCCATATTATTATATTAAAACACAAAACTTGACATGAAGTTGCTTAAAAATGTTGTTCAGGGCCCGGTTGTTCAAAAGCCGGTTAACGCTAATCCCAGATTAAAAATTAACCAAGTAGTTTATTTCTCTACTCCCAAATGCTGTTCAACGCTGATATTCGGCAAACCTTTACATCGGAGGAAGTCAATCTTGAAAAACAAAAATAAGCAAAAAAAACTTTCACCAAGAACTGGAAAACGAGAAACAAAGTTTACGCTAATCCTGGATTAAGTTAATCGGCTTTCGAACAACCCGGCCCAGTTTCCTAATGAAACGTGGCGGTCATGACGTCATAGTGACCCATTCAACGTTTTGCTTCTGTTACTAAAGAACCAGAATGTCTTGTGGGAGCCCCGGCGGGACAAAAAATAGGTATTAAAATAAGGGGTAAGTTGCTCAGTCTCTGCCTCTTATCAGATGAACAATAGCATTGCATGCACTGCACGTGCGTTTTTCCCTTTTGTCCATTTCATTGCCGTCGTCTGCAAAGCAGCAACATGAGACAGCCAAATTTGAGGTTTTATAAAGAACATCACTTGTGGATAGATTATATAACTTTCTCTCCTAAATTAAGCGCCGTTCCGACCAGTGTCATTGTTGAGGAACTACCACACTCTTGACATATCAAAAAGGTTGAAATAGTCAAGAAGTGATTGAAATGAGACGAATTTACATTGTAACGACACCTTCGCCTTTGCTTAAGTTCCAATTGAGCTATTTCTGGGGTACGGTCTTCAATAAGTCAAAATGACTGTATTTGCTGCATCTTTTTTGCAAACAAAAGCGAAAGTGCCACACCGTACTTTATAGTACTATTAGAAATTTTAAAGTTAGAGAATATTTTGGCGTTCTTGTGCATAAAATGCAATATCAAAACAAAAAAGATATACCTCCTGCTCTCTATAATTTAGTTCAACCAGCTAGGGCTGTCCATAATTATAATACCAGGTATGCCACTAATCAAAACCTGTACAGGCCATTTTCTAGAACTAATTATGGCCTAGCAAGGTTTAGTGTAGTGGCATCACAGACCTGGGAAGCAATACCTGTGAAATTTAAGTGTCTCCCCTTCGACAGTTTTAAAAAAGAATACACACTCTCTCTACTTTACAGTTAGACATGTGATTAACTTAGCCAGAGCTTTATAACTAGTTTCTATAAGTACTGTCACTCACTTGTAACCGCTCTGTGGTACCAACCAATTCGAAAGCTTTGTTCCTTTGGCTGCTACACACGTTCTTCTTTGTTATGTTCAATTCAATGTATAGTTAGCTCTGTTTTCATTTCTTTTTTACTCTTATTGTTGTTGTATTGTGGTTGAATAAGTGTGTATAAATGAACTTGAACTTGAACTTGAGATGCACTCACTGATGTGACTTAATAGTTTACCTTCTAAAAACGCCATATAGTTTGTCTTGAAATGCTTATATCTGAGAACGAACTCGGTGAATACTGAAAAGTGCTTATCGGGCCAAGAAAAAACTCTCTGCAAAGGTATAAAAAATTCTCTGGCGCCACCTTAAAATTTTCCAGTTGTGAAGGTGGCTATAAGTCTGCTCCAGAGAATTTTCCCTAACTTTGCAGTGGATTTTTTGGTGCCCCAACGATTATTCCAGGAACTGAACTCCTTTTGAATGCAAACACATTCTTTCACTTTGCTTGAAAACGCCACCGATCACTCGAGGGAGTAAGCCCTATTAAGAAAGAAATTTATTAAGAAAAGAAAAACGTCTTCAATATTGCTGATGATTTCACTCATTTCTTATGCAGAAGAATAGAAAAAAATTCACCCGTCGTTTCCTTTCTATTTTGTGACCTTTGATTGTTGCAAATGTGTCTCTTTTCTTTATCTTGGTAAAAGCCTGATGTTAAGCGTCATCAGCAGAAGTTGTTTATCTTTTCTTTCGAAACTGGCTATATTTTATTAAATTACATACATCAATTTACAAACGTTATTACATAAATTAAGAAAAACACACATGTTATATATATATATACTTAAAAAACTCACACACGCACATTTGACACGCTCGTACGCACACATCCACACACTCATACGATTTATAGATACCACATCCATGGCTCCAGCCCACACCAAGCAATAAGACAAAGAGTTTCGTTTAGAGGTTATAATGTGAGAGGAAAAAACATGATTTTTAGCAACTCAACTATGGCACTATGATTTTGATCGCCATTGGAGCAAAACTGCCTTTTGAAGTTAAATGAGAAACGTTGTATCGAAATAATGGGTAAAACTAGCTCTTTAGTAAAGATCTAAGCTTTCCGTCATAGCTATATTTCACTTACAATAGAGCGAGTTTCAATTGAGTGTCGTAAAACCAAAACCAAAGTAATTACTTTGGCCAATCAAAAAGGACTGAGACAATCCCGCAAACCAATCAAAACTCGAAGTAATTACACGTAGCCGACACAAAGCGCGGGAAAATGTGCACGCGTGAGCCACGATTGGTTTTGGTTTCACTTATGATTGGTTGAAAAAATGGCGCGAGAACTTTGAACCAATCACTGAGTGAAGTAATCATAAACCAAAGTAATTATCTAATTACTTTCGACACTCAATTGAAAACCGCTCTAACCTCTGTCTGTTGGTTTAGTTAACGCAGTAAACTTGTACTAAACCTTTGGGGCTGGTTCTAGTGGCATGCATGATTGTTTCCCGTTTTTTTCTTTTTTTTTTTTTTTTTCTGTTTACAAGTTCTGCAATTGCTCAAGCGACAGGTTCTGCCAGGTAATCTTTTTACATCTTCGAAATCGATTCTGGAAGAAAAAATGACAAAAATAAAATCAAATGAAAAACAGCTCTAAATACAGCTGGTTCTTTCGAGCACACATAATGCACCGATGCGAATTTCTTGCAAAAGATGACGTTCAGAGATCTATGGGAGAACGAAAACACCAGAAGACACATCATGAGGTGATACATCAGCCATCTTCACCAGTTAACAAAAATAAGCACGTATTGCGTACGTGTAGTGGTGCAGTAACATGACACAGTGCTTTTATTCCATAACTTTCAAATGAGCTGCGTTTTTTTCCCGCGATATTCAAGAGGTCTTTGCGTAATATGTAGCCCCAGTAGTACTCGATATTGTTTTGGTATCGTAAATTATTATAGTGCCGTGGTAAATAGCCCCCTGAGAAAACAAGCTGTTACTAGTAAAATACTACACCCAAATAAAAGGGAATCGAGAAACATCGGCTTCGAGGCTGACACGAAGCAGTGTACTCTGAGCGTCTGACAGCTTTCCACAACAAAACTTCACTGAAGCGAAGCCATGTGTTGCAGGGTTAGTATCTGGAAGGGAAACCTCAATTTATACGACTTGCCGTCTGAAATATAGCATCGAAATTTCTATTTTAACGCTCAAAAATGTGAACGAAGCAAGGTACAGATTTTGTTAGTGTGCTTTATGCAAAACAAATATTGATGCAAAACTATATAAATATTGATGCAAAACTATATAAATATTGATACAAAGCTGTTAGGAAGACAAGAAGAACGTTTTTAGGTAGTGTCGATCGAGAATAAAAAAAAAATACCGTCAGCAACAGAAAAAATTTGCGACAAGAAAACAACATAAATTTTGCGCCACGAATATTAAAAGTTATCATCGACAAAAAAAAAAAAAAAAAAAGGGGAGATTTTTGCTACGTTCAATTTTTCTATTGTACTTTAAGCTGCGCAAGTAAAACGCAAAATCGAAAGTGACACCGATTTTAGCAGCCGCTTGTGATCAAGTGACCTTGCGTGCTCCTAACATCTCATGAACCAAAGGATGCATCTGCGACACTTGAAATGATGGGAAGGAACTGGGTATTTGTTTTTGCTAGTTTTTATTTTCTTTCAAGCATTATATAGTTTGACAGGAAATGTGCGAATTCAACCCAAAGATCACAATCGTCCAAATCTTGGGGTTGACAATTGTTTTTGCAAAGTCAAAAATTCACTCTCTTAAACAACGTTATTAATCACCAGGTAATTCCAGCTTTAGCGGCTTTATTATTCATCAGCGTCACAAATACTAGCCGATTTTGGGGATCATTTGTTGAAATTCAAGCACGCTTCCAACAAACCTGTTTATTTTCGTGATTTATGCACTCGGTGCGGGCGTATTGGCACCACGGACTCTTACACTCTTACAACCCGGTGATAAAGTGTCTAATGCACTTACAGTGTACTACCACAAAAAGCCAGAATGCTGTAAAAAAACAGTTTGTCCACCAATGCTTCTGTACATACGTGAGAGGCATGTGGAAACTACATTTGTGACAAAAGCGTGGTAGAGGAAACTTTAAATTAATTACACTAAGAAGCTAGGATCTCGTTATCATGCCATCTTAGGCCTATTTGATTTCTATCGTCATTTTCCAATTTGAAAGTACTTTTTGCTTTAAGAATTAAACTCGAACTTCACTTACCATTTTTTTCGAATTTCTAGCTTGACATCATCGCCAACTAGCACAAATGGCGCCCAGTGCTTTATAGCGCAATACTGCTCTGACCCTCGGAGGGATTTCGTTGCCTGTTGAAGAGCTGCACTTGCACTTTTTCCATCTTTCAGGTGCTGGTAGAAACTCTTCATAAACAGGAACGTTACCTCATCATTAATTGCCCAGAGTGACACCAAAACAGACCGAGCTCCAGCACACAGGAAAGCCCTGGCTATTCCCACCACTCCCTCAGAGTTCACTTCTCCACGGCCACTGTGACAACAGCTCAGCACAACTAGTCTTGCTCGAAGAGAAATTGCCTGAACGTCGCACATTTTCAATATATAATCGTCTTCTTTAGGAACTGGGGATTTCCGTTCGATATTTGGGGCTAAAGCAATCTCTCCAGTTGTTGGGCTTGCATGTGCTGCAATGTGCACTAAAGCAACTGATTTCATTTTTTTCAGGACCTCAGCTTTCGTGGCATTTCTTTGAATTAAGGGTGTGACCTGCATAAGTTCTCCAATCATCTTTACTTCTTTTTCGGCGCACTTTAGCTGCTTGAAAATGGGCTTGCCTGTCTCGTTAATAACTTCCTTCAAACACGGATTACCTACAAGCAGTGCTCCAGTCTTACTGTGGAAGTCTTCCGGTGCACCGGCGATCAGATTAAAGGCGGTCAGCGATGGAATGGTGCGGATCCTGATAGATTCACTCAATGCAGAATACGGAGCCAAGCAAAACTGTCCATCGGGGACAACGATTAACTCATCTCCTTCGAGCAAGTCTACAATTGGCCCGAGTAAGACATCATACAACGGTTGTAAAGAGTTAACGGATGAGGAAGATGATAGAACTGTTTTCTCACTGATAGGCTGTTTGCTGCAACGCAGGTTGCTGTGTAGTGGATCCAAAGAACGATCCTCGCATCTGACACCATCCCTTGCGCCGATCCTTTTCAAAATAGTTTCCATCAACATGTTAGCATCTCCATTTTCGATTACGCTTAGACGAAAGCTGATCTTGCTGTCTTTTCCTAGCACCCAAAGGGCGATGTTGTTACCGTCAACGGCCACAAAAACGGTTTGTGAAGGCAAAAGCTTTAGTGCAGCTAAAAGACTTTGCTTCGGAGTAAGTGAAGAAAATGATTTTGTGTTAATGCCGTATTGTTCCTTCAAAATATCCATCAAAACCTGTGCTCGACATTTCTCAGCAGCATACAAAGCCTCATCGACCTCTCCATTCTTTAAAAGTGTCCTCCACAGGGCTGTGTATGTCACGCGGCACGAGTGTTGAAAAGTTATTTTCCATTCATCCTCTGACTTCAGACTATGCCTTATTTCATCAAAATGTTTTATACTTGAACGATAACAACTGAGTGCATTACTAAAGGAACCCGACATTTCATGATCATAACCTAGCGAATACCACGCGAATCCCTCTCCTAGGCTATCTTGAATCTCCTTTGAAATACTAAGACTGTGTTCATGGTACTCAATGGCTTCCTTAACCTTACCTAGTGTAAGATAGGAACTTCCTAAGTTTCCATAAACTAATCCCTCACCAGCCCTATCACCTACTTCTTTAGCAATACTAAGCTGCTGTTCGTAGTACTCCATGGCTTGTTTAAAATCACCTAGACTACCATAAACATTTCCAAGATTTCCATAGGTTGTTGCCTCCCCAGCCCTATTGCCTACTTCTTTTGCAATACTAAGACTGTCTTTGTGGTACTTAATGGCCTGTTTAAAGTTACCTAGACTGTCATAGGCATTTCCCAGATTTCCACAGGCTGCTCCCTCCCCAGCCCTATCCCCTACCTCCCTAGCAATACTAAGATGTTTTTCGTGGTACTCAATGGCTTGTATAAAATTGCCTAGACAAAAATAGGCAATTCCCAGATTTCCACAGCCTGACCCCTCCTCATGCCTATCCCCTACCTCCTTAGCAATACTAATATGTTTTTCGTGGTACTCAATGGCTTGTATCAAATTACCTAGACGAAAATAGCCAATTCCCAAACTTCCACAGGCTGATCCTTCCCCAGCCCTATCCCCTACCTCTTTAGCAATACTAAGTTGTTTTTCGTAGTATCCAATGGCTTCTTTAAAATTACCTAGGCCAAGATAGCCATTTCCCAGATGTCCATAGGCCGATCCCTCTCCAGCCCTATCCCCTACGGCTTTAGCAATACTAAGATGTTTTTCGTGGTACTCAATAGCTTCTTTAAAATTACCTAGCTTGCGATAAACAATTCCCAGACTTCTATAGGCTAATCCCTCCCCAGCCCTATTACCTACTTCTTTTGCAATACTAAGACTGTTTTCGAGGTACTTAATGGCCTGTTTACAGTTACCTAGACGGGAATAGACATTTCCCAGATTTACACAGGCTGCTCCCTCCCCAGCCGTATCCCCTACCTCCTTAGCAATACTAAGATGTTTTTCGTGGTACTCAATGGCTTGTATACAATTACCAAGACAAAAATAGCCACTTCCCAGATTTCCACAGGCTAATCCCTCCTCAGCCCTGCAGCCTCTTTCTATGGAAATATGTAATGCTTCCGTGTAATTTTTTATGGCCTCTTGATAATCAGGTAAGCTGAGGTAAGCATTGCCGAGATCGAGATGAGCCCTTCCTTCACGATCCCTGTCTTGTACACTTATCGCAATGGCAAGCTGTAACATTCGCTGCTCTACAGCTTCCAACTTTCTATCTACCATTTTTCAATAACTAAATGGCAATTAAAACTTTTTCGATGAGATGGTCCAATGTCAAGGCAAGGATGAAGCTAGAAGGAAAGAAAGGTAAAGACCCTTGATGTTTAATCTGCTTTTTAAAGTCATAAAAGATTTTTGAATAACATGTATTATGTGTTACCAAGTCATTCTCTCGTAAAGGTGAAATCGACGGAACTAAAAATTGTCCATTGCTGTTCATTACACTTTCCCATAAACGGTCCTGTAGTACTGCCGTATTTAAGTGAAGGGGCTAATAAACAGGCATATGGAGACCGAAAGAGGTTCAAGAAGCTTACAGCCAACATCGAATTTTAGATTTTAATCATGCGATCATTACTGGGTGTGCCTTTCGACACCATTCACATTGTTCTTTTCTTTTGTTCATTTCTGAAGCCTCATTCAAAGAGGGGGTAATCTGTTTCTACAAGCAAAAAGCTTTTTAAAGACTTGACTGAAGGTTTGACTTCCTCAGTGAAAATTCTAACATGGACGAATTTGCAATTAGGTTATTTGAGGGAGACGAAGAATATTTTAAGCAACATAAATGAAACCGAGTTCTGTTTTAGTTTCTATCTGTAAATGAATTGGCTTTGGTTTTAAAGGGAACCTCCACTCTTACAACAGAATGAGTTTAAACCGAAGGAAATTATGTTTACAAACAAATTTGTTCAAAATTAGTTTTTAAAACAGTGTGTACATCAAGAAAAGTGACGTGTGTAATTGTGACGTGTTACGGTTGCCCTATTGTTCTGACACAAAGGTCTTTCGTCAAATAACAACAGAGCCACCGTAACACGTCACAATTATTCAAGATGGCGGCGCCCGCCAATATTAAAAACAAAAATAGGCGATTCTAAAACTTATTTATTTCGCATAGAAACACTTTCTTTGAAAATACTTTAGACTGACTTGACTGTAACTGTTATATCCTGTGACTTAAAATTATTTTTTTGTTGAAGTGGAGGTTCCCTTTAACAGTTTCAAGATCTAAGCTATGCCAGAGTGGGAATGCGAGTCAATCATTTTGCACTACTATATTCAGCCTTTTACTGAAGGTTTAGCTGATCAGTTGAAAACGTTTCACTTACACTGCATGACTGTCTACAAAACAGATTCAGTTTAGTCACGGCCATTAACAACGGTTGAGTGAGGTTGACTGTAGAAACGGACTATGTATGGCACCACGGAGCTGTGATAACTGGCAGTGTGGCATAATGAGTGAGAGTGGATGGCAGATAGTGTTTGAGACCTTTTTAAAAATACAGTGATCTTGCTTTTCTAAAATAGAATGTATATTAAGTTTCTTTGTAACAAATCTTCTAAAAAGATTTGTATTGGAGCAAGGTCAGGCTCGGGTACTCCGAAGACTGATAAGGGATATGTAAAATTAGGCAGAACTATAGTTTTAAAAACAAGGCCTATTCCTATCTGGTTGTAGCCCTCTTTCCATAGCGACCTCAGAACATAAAGGCATTTATTTGCCTTGACGAGCTCATTCTTTACGTGTATATTCACCTTACAGTCATGCGGAAAAGCTACTCCTGGAATCGTAATATTATTGCACATGGGGATGCTATGAGTGCGTAAGACCCGCGGTTTCCTTTCTTAAGAATCCTTAGCTTCTTACATTTGCTCGGGTCCGGTCTAAAACCTGACGTCATTTTCTCTTCTATCCAGCTCTCTCAAGATTTTAAGTTAGTAATGGCGAACCATTAAATGCGAAAATTCTAATTAATACAAACACTTGTCTTTTTTAAATCAAGGCTTAAAACTTGAGTAACTTAGTGTTTAGTTAACATAGTTCTGAAATCAGTTCCCACGGCCTGCTCCCGTCTGACCTAACCCGAAGGTCTAGCCCGAAGGTCGTGGGTTCAATTCCCACCCTGGTCAGAGTTTTTCTCTGTCCTTGTGTGGGCCCATTTCCATCAGTAGGGCTAACGCTCACATGGTTCATATGGGATAATAAACTTAGCACTTCACATTACACTCTATTCAGTTAAGTCTGTTGAAATATAAGTGCTACACGGCCAACGTTTGCAAAAACGTAATTCTTCCTTGTACTTGTTAGTGTTTAGTTACCATAATTCTGAAATCCAAAGATAAAGGAGAATTGATTTTTTTTGGTCACGATGGCACTTAAATTATATCTTTTGCATCACTGGTGAAGTAGATCATTGATCAATATGAGCTTAAGTCCTGCTTCGATGATGGTAAACTTTAGTTTTTAAAGGTATGGCTGAGACTTAATTTACTTTTAAGTTTTCCCATCTACCAGGTTTGATTCATGAGTTTTTCCCGAGTTTGTAACGTCTTCGGGCGTCCAATAAGCTGTCGAAAACAGAATGTAATGATAGTGATAAATCTGCTCGGAAATCGAGCGTCACGATCTGTCTGCTTCGATGACTAAGTTTGTTTATCTTTTGTCCGAAAGATCTTTATAGCCAATCAGCTTACGTTTGATCATTGTGTGTCCATAAGATAAGAGAACAATGGGTTGTAGTCTAGTCAGTCAGAGACATAACCTTGTGGTGTGCGCGATCGGAGAAATTAAAAAGAATCAAGAAAAACAACAGTGTGTTCCTTACTTATCCCCCACAAAGCCATCTAATTGAGGTTTAGATCCAGATGTATAAATATATTTATTTTCGTCAGAACCATTATGCTAGAGTAGCAGCAATAAAACACGAAAGATGTGTCTTTCATATTTGGACTCTAAGGCCCGGGTCAAACGCCGTACTTCACATTGGAGCGGCTAAGGCGTTCTTCACGCCTGGCCGGCCGTGAAGAACGCATGAAGACCGACTTTGGGTCAAACGCCGATTTTCACATGAGCAGAACCAAACGCATAATCAATGATAACCAAAGGTAAGTCATGTTAATGTATGAATCAGCCTGAAATGTATGAATCAGCCTCGATCTCAGTTTTTTTCCAACATGGCTGCCTATCGAGGTGGTTTTGAGGATGAAGATGCTTTCCCAGTTTCTGGTCTAAAGGCTCCATTTTCACTGTTTTGTTCACGAAATAACGTGCTTTATTTTGAGCCCGCGCGTGCTTATTATATACTCATGAATCATCGCTGTTAACGTATTTGCATATTCCATCAGTTTTGCACAATCAGCGTCCTTGTAACAGTTACCGTGAATTGTACAGCGGGCGAAACATTGACTTTACCTTGAAAAACCACTGCCCAACAAGACCGCTTTTTTTATTTTTTTGGTGTAGCAGTTCGGTTCGACTGAATTAAGTTCGACGTTTGACTCAAATTAGGCGTTCTTAATTATTCGAGTCGACCCAAATTGTCAATACGTTCGGCTCATGTGAAGTACGGCGTTAAACCCGGGCCTAACACGTCATGTAAACGAGGGCGAAATGAAATTATCTTGGACTTTCTTGTTTTTTGACTTACTCGAAAACTCCTTCGACACATGACTATTTTTGTCTTCTCTCGTGACAGTTCAATCACTGTCGCTCTATGACATTTCCGCGCCTTATCACTGACACATTTGGTCGCAAAATCTTTTGTTCCGCTATCTTTAATTACCTTAAGTCATCTGTTGTCATGCGTGACCATCTAAGGATTGTTTTTGTGGGATTTCTCACATTTAAACCGAAACAACAAACTAGATGACATACGTTATTAAATCACAAACGACGCATCCATAAATACCACTATAACATAGATAACTTTAGTCCGTATTATGCTTACGTCAACATGGTATTTGGAATGTTCAGATATTTCAGTTTTAGGTGATTCTTAGGGGAAGGGGAGAGTGCAGTCTCTAATAGATCTCAATGCCCCCGCCCCTTCCCCTTCAAAAAGGCTTCGAACATTAAGTATCAAGTTCTTAGCCCAACGCAATGCACTTCCTTTCTACTTGTAATGGACTTACAATGTTTCACAGTTTGTGACATTAAAGCTCCAATAGCTGATGAATAAATTATCTAACTTGCTCAATGAACCACTGATCCTTAGCGTGCCTTTATTTAAGAAATAGAAAACATGTACCGTGTTTCTATCGAATTATAGAAACACGAGTGAAAGTTTGGGAGAACGAGAAATGCTGTGGGAACACGAGTCGCAGGTGAGTGTTTCCACAGCTTTTTCGAGTTCTCCCAAACTTTCACGAGTGTTTCTATAACTCGATAGAAACACGGAGTACATGTTTTCTATTTCCTTTAGAAAACAACGGGACGAGGAAAAGGAAAACAACTTGTTAACTCAAATTATCAAAATGTAAATTCTCTTTGCTCGCGCCATCATTACGTCAACACCTCGTGCTAGTTCTGTGTCTCCATCGAGTTATAAAAACACAATTTTTAACCAATCAGCGCGCGTATTTTCTTAGGACTGTTTTCTAAAACTTATTGTGAACACCCAGTCAACTTTTGACCAATAGGACATTTTATGAGACCTCTCCGTTAAGTTTTTTACTTCCCACCTTCACG
>NC_090874.1:62188207-62205707 GCF_036669935.1 Montipora foliosa
GCGCTCTAAAAATTCTTTCTTTATTCGCTTAATTTTTAAATATGATCTTTTTTTGTCAAACGTAGAAATTTGTAACGTAAGATGTGTATTTTTATCTTTTCAGGAATAAAGACCATCATCATCATTATTATTATTATTATTATCATTATTATTATTATTATTGTATTATACATGATTTTGAATTTTAAATGAAATTTCGTATTTTAATTTTATCAGTTGTATTTTGTAAATAATTTTGAATTGTGAATAAAGTTATTATTATTAAGACTCACTAGTTTAAGAATGCAATGCGCATGTACGCGGCTTAATTGATATGCAGCACGGGAGTTTCGGGCTTTCAGACTTTCAAACTAGTGTTTTGCATATAAAATAAACTGCATTTTAAGCTAATGAGTAAATGACGTCAGTTTCCTTAGATGGTCCAATCGCTCAGTTTTGAACGTGAGTGTTATGGCGGAACGTGAAACCCAAAACTTACTCTCAAAGTAAACAGCCTTTGAATAAATATCAAAGCTCAAAATTTTGCCAGTCAGGTGTTGAGCAAACACACTTTCAAAATCTGAAGAAAAAAAGAAATTACTTTTTGATCATAGTAGCACTTTAACTGTAGGGGGCCTGAAACTTTTCAGTGCTCATTCAATTCAAACATGCGTTACCGTTGTTTGTAAACCCGGCAGGCCTAGGATATTGTTCATTCGTCCTGAATTTTAATCACAGCCCGCGTTGGAGAACCGGTGTAGTCAAACACACAGCGCTAGTCTCAATACTCTTGAAGCATTAAAGTATTTAAGATAATTTGGACTTGAAAATTACTGACCTTTTTTCCTGTGAATCACTCAGAAAGACACAGCATAGCAATTAGAGCGCGACCAAGGAACGAAATCTGTAGTCTGATTAAAAAAAAGGAAACAAGAAAACGGAAGGGAAATCCACTTTATTTCTTGGAATGATCTGGGCCTCATAAACTACTTTCTTTGTCTCACTCAATGTACTAGAAACACACTGACTTAGTCTCCGTCCCTTTGTCACAGTGTGAAACTTATCTAAAAGATTTAGCATGAATTAAACTTTTTCAAAAAAGCAAAACAAAACAAGCTGTAATGTTGTCAAAAGCAAAACACACGCATTTTTGATCTTTAAGTCGAGTTCTTAGATACAGTGGCACGACTTCTTTTGATCATGATAAGCTTACCAAACAGAAGAGCATCTCTTGAACCAACCGACAGTTAATAGAGGGGAATGGTTTGGAAGCTCGGCGAACATCAAAGGAGCAAACAAAGATGCCAAGATTTAGGTTGGAAAGTCCACGACCGTGCACAACCTTTTGTTTTGCGCTCATACAATATGCATGAATTACGTAACCAACACGTTTCTATTGGTTAGTTCCTCAGTACGGAGTAACCAACCATTGTGTTTTGTGCACGGTCAAGGCCAAAAAAGAGAACTAAAAAATTTGTCGGGTTTCATACCCATTCCCCTCTGTTAACTATGATCCAGCTTTCTCGACTCAAGGATATAGCACTGAGTATTAAATAGCAGAAAAACGATATTTAGTAAAAAGTTGATTTTTATTATGATCTATAATAACCAATTTGGTTTTTGTCTTTAGTCAAAGCGATCTTCTAATGGCAAATGAGGTGCATCGTTTTCGAGTTGGTCTTCGGCTTCGTTTTCGACTTTAGGTGTTTTGTTCCTTTTCGATCTTCCGGGTGCTCCGTGCTATGTTCTTCGTTTTCGAGTGCTTTGTTTTCGATACTTCCTCTGCCGTAAAGCTCTCAAGAGCAAAATAATTAAGGATGCTGGTTTAGTTAGATGTGCATGTTTACGCCAGCACTAAGGCTCATATCTAAATGGTCGGGTATTCTTAAAGCCGGAGACCTTTTTCATTTATCCTTACCAGACGAAATTTCATTTTCTGTTAATACGTCATAATGCAGGAGTCAAAACAAAGTGATATCATAGAGCTAATAATAGAACGATTTCAGCTATATATTCAACTCTGCCGGAACATCGGTACTTTGAAACAATGCATTGTTTCAAAGTATCGATGTTCGGACAGAATTGATTGTTTCTAAACCGTTTTATTACCTATGGAGCACTTAACTTTTATTTTGCAAATAATTTAAAAGACTGCGTTAAAGCAATATAGATATTATAGCAGGACGAGAAGATAGTAGTTTGGAAGAATCATTTTAGTGGTGTTTACTTGGCGAAGCAACGGAAAGTGATTTGTTCTGTTTGTTCAGTTTCAGTTTTGAATATATAGCTTAAATCGTTCTATTATTAGCTCTGGGATATCACTTTGTTTTGACTCCTGCATTATGACATATTAACAGAAAATGAAATTGCGCCTGGTAAGGATAAATGAAAAAAGTCTCCGGCTTTAATAATACCCGACGATTTAGATATGAGCCTTAGTGCCGGCGTAAACATGCACATCTAACTTAACCAGCATCCTTAATTATTTTGCTGTTAGAGTTTTACGGCAGAGGAAGTATCGAAAACAAAGCACTCGAAACCGAAGAACATAGCACGGAGCACCCAAAAGATCGAAAACGAACGAAACACCCAAAGTCGAAAACGAAGCCGAAGACCAACTCGAAAACGATGCACTGCCACAACTCGAAAACGATGCACCCCATTTGTCATAAGAAGATCGCTTTGACTAAAGACAAAAACCATATTGGTCATCATAGACCATAATAAAAATCAACTTTTTACTAAATATCGTTTTTCTGCTATTTATTACTCAGTACTATATCTTTGAGTTGAGAAAGTTGGATCATAGTTAATAGAGGGGAATGGTTATGAAACCCGACAAATTTCTTAGTTGTAGGTTTTAGTTCTCTTTTTTGGCCTTGACCGTGCATAAAACACAATAGTTGGTTAAGCCTGGTTCTCATATGCAGCCGATGTATCTGCGACGTAGCCGCCGGTACCACCTGGGATACTTCTCAGACGAATGAGAACATGCTCCGCCGGCAACTGGAGCCATCGCAGAGCTTTACCGCCGCCATGCCTGCGAAGTTGAACTCAAGTCAATTTTGCAGGCATGCTGGCAGTAAAGACTGAGATGGCCAATATTGCCGGCGATTTCTGTTCTCATATCGGAACAGTATCCCCGGCAGTGCAGCGGCCATATCGCAGGTGCATCGGCTGCATAAGAGAACCAGGCTTTACTCCGTACTGAGGAACTAACCAATAGAAACGTGTTGGTTACGTAATTCATGCATATTGTATGTGCGCAAAACAAAAGATTGAGCACGGTCGTGGACTTTCCAACCTAAATCTTGGCATCTTTGTTTGCTCCTTTGATGTTCGCTGAGCTTCCAAACCATTTCCCGCTATTAACTATGTTTTAAACTAGGTTGAAATTGAAAGTAGGAAACATCAACAAAAACCCATCAATTATTAGCAAGTACGTGTAATATATTTGAAAGTAAATTGGTCCTTAAGGTGAGTTGATGAACTTAGTGTAGCTTCATCATTTTTTATGAGTATTTTATAAAACCTCAATGGTTAAGTCTAGGCACTGATTTTAAATGGTTAGCATTAAGGTTGGAGTTAGGCATACCGTGCAGAATAACCGATTCTACTTTTCTTTCTCAGAGCTTTTTAAAAGGACATTGTTTATTGATGAATCTCCTTAGGAGGGCAGGGGGCAACAATATTGAATTATCTTCTAAGGAATGAAAGAACTGAAACATACATGATCTATTGTTGATTTTTAATTTGCTTAGTTGTTTGCTCTATCTTTTAATTCTTTCGAATTCGTAATAATCAAAATCAAGTAAAAACAAAACTTTGAAAAGTCAGGAAAAAGGGTTTCATAATTTATTGATCAGAAGCCATTTTGTAGACTCTTGTAGGTGTTATTTCTTTTCAAACTGTTCTTTTTTAATTTTACTGAGTCTGTTTGTAGTGAAATCCAAACGTTGTGAGTGATGATTTTGTGACATTCCCCTTCAAGCTCTACAGTTTGAGCAAGTAGCACATTCGGATTAAGGGGCGTTTCCTTTGCCATTCTATTAATTTTCAATGGCACATAATCCTGAAGTTCAAACTCCTTCTTTTTCTTCTTTCCTTTCTTCTTCCCTTTCTGGTATATGATAACTGCAGACCGCAGAGTGCTGGCTGGCTACAAAAAGCGCTGATAAGCAGTTTTTAAAAGTCTAAGCACCCATTTTAAATAGTGCTCATAAACATATTTAAGTCGAAGAACCCATTTTAGAAAATTCACTTTAGAGCAGTTAGCTTTCAATAACTGTGATTTAGGGTTAGTCTGCAGTCCGCGATCTGCACTTTGCAAGTGTCAGACATCGCTCTCCTTCAATGTCTGCCTCATCCACTTTTTCAAATTATTGACCATTCTCCTGCCCTATATTTGATGTAGCTGTTACTTGTCCACTCATTTGTGGCTTTTTGATTTCTTTTCTTCTAGAGATTCCGAAAACTACTTCATACGACAGTTTGCATGGCAATTGTTCAGTGAATGGTCATGTTTTTTTACAAGCGGTTTCTCCCAGATGATGACACCAGTAGTTTGATGACAAGTTCTTATCTAAACTGCAAAGCTTATCTTACGTTTTTCTATTTGCCCGTGCCACCTTCCTTTTTTCACAATGCGAACGTTGTGTTTGCGGCCAAAGTTCGTCATCACTTTAATCGTAAATTATTTTCTTTGTCAGATCATAGTTAAGACTTCGACCGAAATCGCACCATCCAGAATAGACGTCAGTCAAGTGTTCTAGCAAGGCCTGAAGGTTCCTTATATCTCAAAGAAATAGCCACGAAGAGAACAGTTACAGGTTATTTTACGAGAATCAATTAGATCTGTTTGCACACGAGAAAGAAAATCGCTTTGTTATCACGACCAGAAATGATGCCTTGTTCTCGTATTTTGCATAGCGACGTACACTGTTTTACGATTTGTCCTTCAGAATCAAGAGCCCACATCTTGCAAACAATTTTTGCTTTTGTTGCACTGGAGACTCAATGCATTTTCAGTTTTCTTCAGATAAATTTAGCCACCCTTTAACTTTTTCATAAAGTTCCATCGGCGGCCGTATAGCTGTGTGAAAGCTTCGAAATAGCTTAAACTCGTTGGTAGAAATAGAAAATATGGTGGGAGTGTTCGAATCCTTGGAGCGGCATTGAATGTTGTGGAAGCTCAAGGTAAGTAACACAGTCCGTTCGTAGTAATTTAAGGACAGTAAGGAAGACTGGAAAGAGAGGGAGAGATCACCGATAAGTTTAAGAAGAACGGAAGGCAAGGGAAAAGTGGAAAAGGAATTTCAAAAGTGTTTCCTTTTTCATCCCCCTTAAAAATCCATGCCCCATTATTTTATTATATCCCCCAAAAAAGGGAAAACCCTTTTTTACACAGTTCATAAGAACGTAGATTGAAAAAAATTGACCTAGGTTGAAAAAGCCAACCTATTGTAGGTTGATATTAAAACTAACCTGAATTTTAATTCAACCTGTAACACATACATACTTAGGGAAAATGATCACCCTCGCATCAAATAGCCGACACTGTGAATGTATACCAGCCTTGATTTAGAATTTATGAGGTTCATTTTTTTCAAAGGGTAGAGCACCCTAACGGTGTTACGGTGGTGGTAGGTTCGAATCCTGTCTTGGACTGATTTTTTTTTCAGTTGTTAAGCAGCTTTCATATCCAGCTGTTTCTTTCCTCTCCGCTTCCCCCTCCTTTGAGTTATCCTGCACGTCTTCAAGGGATTTTTTCGCTACTCACTGAAAACAGATTCATTCGCTTTTTTCACAGGTTGTTGTGCGAATTAGCGGTAGTGCAGGGTATCATTTTGGAAAGTCCGTTCAAAAAAGGTTGACATTGTAAAGAAGAGACCTGCATGCTTGTTATTAAGCGGGATGACGTAGTCAGTCCGCGTCGACATTTCGGTCGATGGTATGTTTTCATCGGAGTCAGAAATTATGGTGTTTTTTTCACTTTCCCGTATTCCGTGCCCTTGGTCAAACTTAAGGAACGCCCGAAAATTTTGCGATTTTATTGGCTGCAAGTATGAATCACGTGTAAGTTAGGTTGCGTCGCAAAAGGCAAAGTACAACTCAATTCTTCAAAATGGGGAGAGAACGAAGATAAGCGTCTCCAATTTTGACTGGATAATGGCTTTGTATGCCTGTAAGGCGGACCACGTAGAATCTTATTCTTTTCTGCGGTCGCAAATCCCACGTTTTTTTAAAGTTTCCCGTATCCCGTGGAATGAAGTGGTCTCTGTTTGTTTTGCATGGAAGTCGCGAAGTGAAATCACGTCAGGCCGAAGGAACACAGCCATAAATTCGCTTCAAAAGCTCCCATCGCCTTGACATTTCACGAAGATCATTCTCGGAAGTTACGCTAACCATATTTTTCATCGTGACCCGTAGGAGGAAAACAGCCATAAATCTTAAGTTATCAAAAGAAGAGTTCAACCGGTCAGCAAACACTTTGCCTGAAGACCAAATTTGAAGCAACTTTCACATGTAAGACACTCATTAAATTCATACAAAATCTAGCCAAAGTTCTCACTCAGACAAAAGTGTTGCACACTTTCGAAGATGTTACGGTTCATTACCTAGAGTACTTTTTTATCGATCATCCCTACGTGTTATCTTTATTGTTTGTTAAATTGTACACTACACAATCAGGATAATTATAAACTAGCTGTTTGCTCATGCACTCGATATAGCTCACATGAGCTTCCCTACCTACAGTTCATTGTAGCACACGGAAAATTATTCAACTTGACACCAAAATTTTCTTTCGACACGCAATGAAGGTTTAACATATATTCTTAAGAGCCGAAGCCTTGACACCAAGGTCTGTTTGTAAACACAACATGGTAGTTACCTCTGCGTTGTGGCTGGAAGATACTGTATACGTCACGATTTCAGTTGATAATATACAGGGAATAGCTATGCATTATGGTTACCATTCATTCCTCCTCCGTCAGAGCAGGTATTATCGGCCAGTCTCCCATCCAACCATCCAAATACTAACCCCTCTCGACAGGGATTAACTTCAGTGGACCAATGGGAATGGGCTCCCTTACTCTACTTATAGGCAATGTCAGTAAACGTTACGTATTATTGACGAAAACTATGCCTATTATAACAAAACATTTTTTATTTACAGTGACTGAAATGAATTTTGTGAGCTTTCGAAATTGTCCCTTAAGTAATTAGGAAATAGACCAATTTCGATACATTAAACATGATTTCGAGGCTCAGGGGAATAAAGTCATACAAATCCTTGTTTTTATTCCCCAAAGCCTCGAAATCATCTTGAATTTTAATATATCGAAGTTAGTCTGTTGCTCTCCCGACACTTGAGTGTTCGTGAGACTTGAATGTTCTTTCAATGGCCCTTTCCTGCAGTCAAATTACATCTCCTTACAGGGATCACCCTTTAGGCCCTGATCAGTTTCCCAAATGATTTCATGTAAGAAATTCCTTGTGTCCTCGCGCCAATGTGTTGCCACTCCACTTTTTAAATTCCAGGTTTCCCTCGTTGCCACTTAATGCAAGCAGAAGCCTTTCTCACACAAGCTTGTTTGTCAGTGTAAACGGAATGTGATTATCGCTACCCATGGTTAAAAGTTTAATAAGTTTGTGTGCAGGGATGGCGTAGTCGCCACCTACCAATGTGGCCCGGGTTTGATTCCCAGACTCGGCGTCATATGTGGGTTGAGTTTGTTGGTTCTCTACTCTACACCGAGAGGTTTTTCTCCGGGTGGCTCCGGATTTCCCTTTCCTCAAAAACCAACATTTGACTTGATTTGCGTTAATTGTTAATTTCAGTTTACAGTGTCCCCAATTAGTGCTGCAGCGCTAGATTGACTAGACACTTAAATAAAGTTCCTTTCCTGTTCTTTCCTTTTCCTTTTAATAGTTCTTAATAAGCTTACATCGACCCATCCCGCGTAAGCGTCTCAAGGCATCTTGTTAGAATAGCTTTGCGGATGGATTGCAAGTAACAAGTTGATGTAAACGTTGAATTAGTTCGATACCCGAAAATAGAAATTGCAGTGTTCTGCTAAATAGACCGATTCGGCTAACTCAGTGCTGTAGCCAATTCCAATCTCTCGGGGTTAAGGTTCTTTGTGCGTTGCATTTGCATGATAATGTCCCATTCACATTTAAAGGAGTACTGAAGATAAAAATGAAATATTTTTTCCTTCGCCAAATTTGTCGTGCCTGAATTAGTTAAAGGAAATATTCGAGTATTTTAGGGGTTCCTTACATTTTGACGTTTTTATGAGACCAGAGAGATCCGTATCGGTCACTCGATGAAGTCCGCCATTTTGGCTGTACTATAGCAGGCTTGGGCGCTATGCGTGACGTCAATGCGCTCACTTGCTTGAACGCGGGGAAACTTGAAAAATGGTTCAGTGCGCTATGGTGGGCTGTTCTAGTAGAACCCTCATCGTTTACCTTTTTAAAATGAAGGCCTTCTCGAAGAATGGATCATCCGAATTTGGAAGAAAAAACTAGCCAAATATCCAGACCTGTCACATCTGTTCGGATCATTTCGAAACCTCCTGTTTTGAAGGTGTCTTGGCCACAGCGGTCGATGCGACAATTGCATGTAATTGATGAAATGTTAACTTTGCGACTCCATCGATTCCATTTATACCCAGTGAGTAAGTTATGTTTTCTTTACTCGGGAGATTTCAGTGGCAAACCCAGCGCCGGAGAAGTGAACTGAAAAGTTGTTTTTGCAAGCAACTGGGACACGTTATTTCGTAAATGGCATTCGCACTTCAAGCTGGGTTTTATAAACTCGACAACGATCACAAAGATGTTTCATTGAAGTTTGAAAATTCGCAAAACTACGAACAGAGCTTATGTGTTTACATACATGTTGTTCATTAATCGCAGCACTCAGACCCGCGATGGCAGTTTAGAGCACTTTTCTTTGAAAACACACGGTCGAAAAGCTAGAATGCTGCGTTACACAACGAATAGTTTCTCAAATTGAATCGAAATCTTCGAGTGTTCTACCAACATCCCAAATGGTTTATCATGCCTCTAAACCATAGAAACCTGAGGTCTATTGCTTTTATATAATAATTCAGAAGGCGCGCGAGTTTTCCATGAGTTTACTGGCGCAATAAAACATAGCTGATTGACAAATCAGAGCGCGCGCATTGATTTGGTTATTATAAAAAATTTCAATAGACCAATTTCTATATATAAAAAAATTCAGTCCTGAACAAAAGGCATCATCTCGAGGCTCTGGGGAATAAATAGAAGGATTTCTATGATGATGATGATGATGCCTTTTGTTTTGAACTGAATATTGATATATCGAAATTGGTCTATTCCCAGATGAACCATTTTAACACGACGGTGATGACGTCACAGTGACCTTTTAACCGAAAGGTCCAGAGCCCGTTTAGCTTCTGTTGATACAGCACCAGAATGTCTTGCGGGAGTTCGTGGGGTCGAGCCCCGTGGACCTAACGGGTAAATTGCTCAGCCTCTGAATCCTATCGGGCTCCAAGAATTGATCTATATCTGGGTGTCGGTTCTCAATTAGCACTACTCCTCAAGCCTCATAGTGCCAACCGGAACGAAAGTTCAGTTCTTCTACCAGTGGGAACAATTATGTCAAAATTCAATAAACCTGAAAACTAAATGAATATGCATGATTATACCTTATTTATTTCAGATACTGGAAATACACAGCTGTTTCCTCTCGTGTCACAACACTATTGGAAGCTAGGAGTGTTGGTGCGACGAAAGGGTATCAACTGCTATCTGATAAACTCCATTGTTAGGTAAAAGTAATCGTTATTAACAATCCTTAGATAAGCGCACTGGACTTTCGTGCGAGAAGTCGCAGGTTCAAATTCCGGCCGGCTTAACACGAAAGGGCTCACTTTGTACTTCCATCTGCAAATGGTAAAACTTCTAGGTTAAGGATTGTAAATCGTCGACCCCGTCTCAGAACCCTTGTTCATTTACTGTGTGGGATACACTGTTCGAGAAGAGTAGGAGACAGTGTTGTCCGCGGTGTTGTGGTCTGACCTTTGAATGTAAGTGTAAAATTAATACGGGCCGCATCAGCTATATGTAGCTGCCATTATACTTACCTGCTTTAACAAACAAAGAAACTGAGTTTTAGTAGTTAAAGAGGCAAAGTCGATGAAAATGCATTTTCTAAATGACTCTTCCAGCTATCGTGAGGAAATCGCTTTGACGTTGTACGATAGTGACGATTTGCGTCAAATCCCCGACAAATTCGGTTATTTTACGTTGTTGTTTTACAATGGGACGCCGCGTACACACGCATTGCATTCTTAAACTAGTGAGTCTTTGAAGAAATGCATTAAAATGCGTGCTTCGCGAAAGAACATTTATTTTCCTCATTAATTAATAGACTTCTCATTAATAATGTTATTAATCTCATTAAAAAAAACTCATTTATTCCTTTAAACATTTCATTCATTTAAACGTATTCAGATGTGTCTATCTCATTAAAACCTCATTAACAATGTTATTGTAACTTGTTACGTTACTGTAACGGCAGCTGGGCTGCATGTCCCCGCTCATGCGCTGTCTGCTTAACGTCGAATAGATCGTATTCATTGTACATTTTGTTTTCCCAATGTAGATAAATGCTCAAGAGAGTTACTTTCGAAGTTGGTCTTCTTCATGATCCTACACATCCCTTATAACGAACACCATAAAAATCAAATCTCCTGAATATCATCAAATTATTTGCTCAATAAATAAATAAATAAATAAATAAATAAATAAATAATAAATAAACGTTGATTGAAATGCGCTCGACTACAAGAGCACGACATGAAGGACTTTCTCGCTCAGGATGCACTTTCTCTTCACTCAGACCAGGACCAGGAGTGATAGTCCACAAATAAGACCATTACATCGAAGAAGACATTTAATGTCATGGTCTTGGCTTAGTTTAAATTTTCTTTGTCATATGATTCCCACCTTTCAAAAGTATGGAAACCTTCGGTGTCAAATCAGAATTTGCTCCTCCTTCCCCCAGTAGCAACCAAAAAGAATGTAATCAAAATTCCTGATCAGTCAATTTATCCTTCCAATTAAGTGGGTAAATGTGGTATTTCAATTTCCTCAGATATATCAGAGATGGGTTCCAACGGGACTGGAGAGTAAGTGTAACAGAGGTCTAACTGAAACAGTCATATTTTGGTCAAATGGAAGTGTCGAATGCACTAATATCACAAGTTTATTTTACTTTTTTGCGAGTCTATTCTAGTCTAACCATCTTTCTCATTTGATTTTACGTCTACCTCAAAGTCGTAGTTCAGTAAATGTACAGACAAAGTACACTTTCCACCTCATTTTAGAAAAATCACATACCAGGGCCAACCTTTTTCTGATTAGAAAAAACTGACTAGACTTGATAGGAGGTTATACCCTTTTTCTTTTTTTGTCATTTTTAATCAAACATTTGCTATTACAATAACGCAAGTGCCGAACTGACCTTATCAAAACTCAGGGAGAATCTGATATAATGCAAAGCCCGTGTACACCGGGCTCCCCTCATCGCGTGGGCATCAGGACTGAATGGAGACCTGCCCATCCCCTCTGAGGAGCTGTTCAGGATCCTACCAAAGTGGATCCCTCGTTATACGTCTCGTTATTTTCACTGATGAAGGGATGTACCACTGCGTGGCATCAAATCCCGCGGGATCGGCCACAGCCGCAGTACTCCTCAAAGTTAAAGGTTAATAGCTTCATGGGTAACAGGTCGGGATTGGTAGCACCCACGCTTCAATGGGCTTATACAATGACGAACTTTTCTCAAATCTTGGCCCTATTCCCTACTTACCTTACCAGTCTCTTTTTTCTCTTTTGTGGAAAATATAAAACTTCCACTACATGGTCCATTTACATCGCAGAGTTAAAAGTTTATTTCTAATCGACAATAGGTATTCTAACTCGAAATTTGCAATTCTGTCAGATTTTGACGAGTGCAGAACTCACAACGATGATTGTCAGCAGTTGTGCATCAACACGCATGACAGCTTTAAGAGTGAGGGTCATTCTGGGTACATGCTTGAGAGAGACAGGAAGGTGTGCCAAGGTAAATTATTTCTCATCATTCATTTGTGCGTACGAGTAGCTAACATATTAGAGGTCTGCAGTAATTTCGGTATCTCAAACTGACGAGGGACACCTCCCGACGATTACATGACCGAATATTCCCATCCGTATCGTTCTATTATTTAAGAGCGTGCCATTGAACAACGTTTCCCATAGAGTTAAGGTGGGCCCACACGAGGAGACATGTGGCAGCGACAAAAAGGTGTGTTGTACACACTGAGGCGACATGCATTAGGGTCGTGTTGCTGGGACATGTAGCAGGGACAAAATCACAACATTTGCACACACACACGCATGAAAATGTTGTGGGTACATGTTTCAGGGCTATGTTGCAGCGATGTGTTGCAGCGACGTGTCCCACGAAGTTCGACTTGTTAAACTGCATGGAACACGTCCTGGGCACAAAATCACCCCCAAATTGGTGTTGCACAATTATTAAAGTATCAGTTCACACGAGGAGACATGTCGCTGCAACATATCCCTGAAACATGCACCCGCAACATTTTCATTTGTGTGCACATTTTGTGATTTTGTCCCTGCCAGATGTCCCCGCTACACGTCCCTGCTAAATGTCGCCTCAGTGTGCACTACACAAGTCTTTTGTCACTGCAACATATTCGCTGCAACATGACTCCTCGTGTCTGCCCAACTTAACCACTGATCTACAATATCTAGTTCTGAGAAAAATAATTTGAATAGTTAGCTTTAAGTTGTTGCGACGATCTCCTTAGTGTTAACTCTTGTAAAAAATAAAGTTTCCCCAATATTGTCCCGTTAGCCTAGCGGATAGTGAAATTAGCAAGACGAAATTCTGCGACTCTGGGCTCGATTCCCACCTCGAGTCCAATCGAATTTTAAAGCGAATGCTAAGTTGTTTATAATTTAAGGTAAAGAGAAGGAAAAGTCAATTTTAAAGCGAATGCTAAGTTGTTTATAATTTAAGGTAAAGAGAAGGAAAAGTCAGTTTGAGATAAAGAAACAACTGCTAACCCATTTGGAACAGGGGTTTTAGCGCAGCGCGAATCGCCAAAAACGAGCATGAGTGAGCGCGATGTGTGAGGCGAGATATGGAATTTCTGGCGTTTGAGTGTATACGAATTAGCCAGAAATGAAATATTTCTGCGGCACTGGAGCAGTGGTGACTGGAAATAGTCCAGTCGAGGTGCATTATGGGTTGCCAGGGAGAGCTATATAAGGGCGCGTTCGATTGACCCTATTCCGGAATAAGAATAAATGGAGTGATGATTTAAAACGGTATGTGTAGCGTTTTAAAGCAGCAAGGACAATTTTAGATATGTTTAAAATAGCATTCTAGCGGGTGTTTGACAATTTTAATGTGAATCTCCGTCAAAACGAAGGATTTCGAACTTCTATTCCATGTATTCCTATTCCGGAAGATCCGGAATACGGTCAATCGAACGCACCCTAAGATATGTGTATCTCGTGGGATCATAGTCATTCTAGGCCGACACCTCGTTTGACCTTCGATATATATATTTTTTCTTTTTGGAAATTTATTTCAAAGTATAACGTTCTTTTAGTCAATGCGGGTAGATGCGTTTGAATTTTGTAGCCTCGAAGGATGGGCTACTTAGAGCTTGAGCCATGGTTCCTACCCAGATTTCCTGCCGTATTTTTTTCCCCACAGGGTTTTTTGCGGCAGGTTTTTACTGGCCTCCGTCTGACAGTAGTATCTGTGTAAACTGTCGCTCAGCTCTGTCTCTGTTGTATGCCGTTAATACTTAGATCATGTATTAGGTTGTTGGTATAACGTATCGTTATAGTTACTGGTGCTCGGCCTAATCCTCCAAAATAAACCTAATGGTTTTTTGCTCATGTTGCGTACTGCGTGGTGGAGCTGCAATGGATTGTAAACACGATCTTGCATCATTTTCGTGTCCGGTGATTCGCGATTGGCTAAATGTTGTTAATTCTTATCATGCCATGGCATAACATTCGTATGTAATCTTTATTTAGTTTTGTTGTTTTTCTTTCTTTCCTTTTAGATGTCGATGATTGTATTTTGGGAAGCTACATGTGTGATCACATTTGTCACAACACTACGAGCAGGCAGTTTGAGATGCAGCTGACAATCGCGAAACAGGCTAATGGCGGATCTCACAACTTGTACGGGTATTTTAATTGGAATGTTTAAACTGCTGCTATGACCAACACAAGTCAATTTTTCATTTTCTTTGGATTTCAAAACTATGTTAACTAAACACTAAGTGACCCACTTTTTAAGCCTTGTTTTAAAAAAAGACACGTTCACTTTAACCATTAACTATGCTTTAACTGGAATTTTCCTATTTAATGTCCGCCATTACTAACTCTAAAATCTTGAGAGAGCTGGATCAAACGAAAAATGACGTCAAAGCCTTATTAGTTTAAGAATGCAATATGCAGCGCGGGAGTTTCGGGCTTTCAGACTTTTAATTAAAACTAGTGTTTTGCATATATAATAAGTTGCGTTTACCAACACGTTCTCCGTCATGAATTCGCGATTATCCTGAATTGTTAATTTACTTTGAATTCATTAAACACTACAAGAGGTCGGTTTTCAAAACTCACGACAAAGCTAAACATTTTATGTTTTTTTTAAATCAAAGCTTAGGCCTAAATTATTACTAGTAATCTAGCCTAGGCCTAATTACTCTTCAGCAGCAATATACTATGGTAGACTTTAGTGCTTTCTTTTGTTTGTTTGTTTTTTTTTTTGAGAAAGGCGGTGTCTTAATCTTCAGTGGTGAAGCGAAAAGGAGCGGTTCCTATAGAGTAGAAGCTCCGGGTTCAAATCTAATCCGCGGATATGATTAGTTATTTCCTGGGACACAGTGTCCACAATTCACGATAATAGTGAATTCAAAGCAAAATAACAATTCAGGATAATCGCGAATTCATGGCGGAGAACGTGTTGCATTTACGCGATCAAATTTTAAGACTGTGAGTAAATGACGTCTCATTTCCTAGATCCAACACTCCTTGGACAAATTAGCCTGCGTCAGACGTAAACAAACCCCGGTTTACCGAGGTTTATTTTCGTCTGCGACGCAGGCTATGGACAAATCGGTCAGTTTTGAACGTGAGTAACGGCGGACTGTGACCAGGTACAAGGGAGTCCTGTAGGCCTGTAAACCCCATTTAAAAAATTAAAGAAAGAAGAAAAGCACGTCGAAATGAATGGTCAGAGACTACAGTTTTCGCTGACGTCATATTGCCGACCGACATCCCATAATTTTTGGCGGATTTGGTCTCGATTTCAGAGAAGTCAACATTCAATATTGCAGGATAAAAGGATCGACATTAATTGTGGCGAACGCACGCAAAGGGTACAAAATCATTGAACGTCATATTGCAAAGAACGACCGAGTTGTTAAAAGAAAATTTCGGATTGTCAACCCGACTGATAAATTGTGATCTCATGATTGATGTTCAGTTGTGAACTCAAATGTTCAATGCTGCGCTCATTCCTGAGTAGTCACTCTTACATATTAAGCTGTGAAATGATGTTGTATGCTCTACAATCGACTGTTGACATGTAAAGTTGAAAGTTTTATGATAGAGTTGAATGTTGAATACGTTGAAAATGAAAGTTACTCCCTGAAGTTGACTGTTGTTTGATAACGTTGAATGTTGCTTTGCAAAGTTGATTTTTGGCGGGGATGGAACACTATAAAGCATCGGACCAGTGTTACGGTGGTCTCGTCCGTCGCTAAGCAACTGATTTCCCATCCTGCCCACGGACGCATAACAATTTATGGTGCGTTCGATTGACCCTATTCCGGAATAAGAATACGTGGAATGATGATTTATAAAGGTATGTCTGGCGTTTGAAGCTACAAGGATAATAAATATATGTTCAAAGTATCATTTTAGCAGGTGTTCGACAATTTTAATGTGAATCACCGTAAAAGCGAAGGATTTCTAACTTCTATTCCAAGTATTCCTATTCCGGAATACGGTCAATCGAACGCACGCCAAGTTTATTTCGCCTGTCATTGTGGTTAGAACCCAAGTATGCCGATAACTCCAGCTGAGGTTTAAAATTATGATGGGCAATATTTGAAACACGTCACGCGAGAACGCAAACTTGGCGTAGAAGTAGGAGGAGGGGAGATTGGGTAACAGTTATTGTTGGTGAGGAGTGATTTCGGCGTTGCACTTACGTGCTAGGAATTTCCTTTACTTTTGTGTGCTTTTTCTCTGTGTTTACATTATTTCACGATGCGAAAGGATCAAAGCGAAGTGAGCTGCTGTGTGAAGTATTTGCTTTTCTTTTTCAACGTGTTTTTTTGGGTGAGTTTGTTTTTACACATACGCACGATATCGTGCCATCTTGCATCATGGCAGTTTGTTGACACGCAGTGCTTGAAAAATGCACGAAATGACACGACTCCGTCAACTGACTTTTTCTGTCTCTTTTTTCCCTTTATTTTAGAAGTGTCTAGTTTATATTTTGAGTCTCAAATAGGCATCTTAAGTCTTCGAATTAATTTCCCGTTATACAGAGTCCTCGATCTCTAGTACTTTTCGACTGCGTTCTCTATTTTGAGATCTACACGTAGGCTTCTATCAAAATCTAGCCTCCTTTGTGTATGATATCGTGCAATTTCAGACGTTTCAAGGCTCTCTATATTTGGAGCTGCCTGTATTTCTTAATATCTTACTTTCACCTTGTTTGCTCGAAGCTTCGTGGATTCACGTGGGAAATATTGCCCTTGGGATTTTCCTTTGTCATCCTCAACCGATGAGCGCGACGTTCAAGCGTGCAATTCACTTTGTCTTAGTTGAACTACATGTTGTTCGTAAATGGCGGCGGACTTACTGTTAATCGCATTTTAATTGCAACTTAGCCCAATTCTAAAGCTAAAATCTTTTCAATTCACTTGGGGTGTAATTTTTTTGTACAACTACTTGGGCGTAATTTGTCACCACTTAAGATTAATAGTTTCTAGAATGTAATCCCCTATATTAGTTCCACCAAAATCTGTAATGAACTAATATCAGGCCAGAGCGATAGTTTAATATAATTAATAGTTACAATAAATAATAATTAGCTAAACTGCAGAATACCCGGCCACTTATTTTGCATATGAATGTTCATGTTTGCCACCTCTTCAAGCGAGTCAAAGTGCAAAGTTTTTCTGATGGCAATTAGTTCTACTTTACATATGAATGAAAACTAATTTTCAGAAGAATAGCTTTGCACTTAGACTCGCTTTGAAGAGGCGGCAAACATGAACTCGGAAATGACCCATTTGTGCGTATTGTTATTACTTATATGCCTTGTTCTTCTAACAGTGCCACTACAAGAACTGGCCTGGTATTCTGCAGTCATAATAATAATAATAATCATAATGTTGTTGTTTACATGCAT
>NC_090874.1:62215707-62235707 GCF_036669935.1 Montipora foliosa
TCCCTCGGGAGTCCGAACAAAGGTTCAAAATGCGAAGGGGAGATGTTAGCATACAAGAAAAACATGCTGGGCCTCATCATTATTCTTTATTATAAAGAATTCTAAAGAGGAGTGTTTTATCAGGTTTAAAGCTCATTCACATGATGCATTGATAAGCTGTTAGGCTTATGAATTATTAATTATTAATGAGTTGTTTGTAAGAGACTACTATCACTTAAGTGCGAGGACTGCTTCTCCCTTTCATCTATAACCTGCACTTTCATTCAAAATTATCGTAATTTGATCATGAAGTATCACCAACCTTGTTCCCAGGGTTCTCTCCTGAATTATAAAAAACAACCAGTACTTTAAGAGTGTGAGAACACTGGTTGAATATCATGAAGGCTGGAATAAAAAAAAAAACATTGCTTACAATTAAAGCGATAATCCAACAGTGTCAGCATGTTGGATTCTCTCTTTTTCTTTTTTAGCCTATTTTAAAGCTTAATATGCCTTTATTCACGTTACTATCCATAGAGTATTGTATTCGAGGTAACAAGAAAGTTTGGAGACATTTTACATTTATTTGAAATTCAAATCATACTAAACTTTCTTGACCAAAGGTGAGTTAAGTGTGTCAGACATGTCTTTCTGACAACACAGGTGCAGTATCCTAAGCAGTTAACTACAGCTGTAGTATCCTTTGAAAATTCCTATCCTTAGTACATAGCATCCTGAAGGAAAGAGTAAACCTGTCTCTATTCTTGTCTTTTACTGTATCTTACGTTTGACAGTTTAAGTGCTGTGGAGGACAAACATACAACAACTGGCAAGAAAATATCTACTTCAACTGTTCTTCTCCTGGTGCTGAGGCTTGTGGTGTCCCGTTTTCTTGTTGCCGAGAGGTATATTATGTTATTGTTTTGGTTTATTTTTTTTTAAAAGAAAACCCAGAACTGAAGTTATGAATGTTACTCTGAATCAAGACACGAAGTGAAAAAACAGAAGAAATCACTGCAAATGCATGTAAATTATTTATTTGCTTTCCTGACTTAAATTCAGTTTGTGTACTGTGAAAAGTAGATATAAATGAAGTAATTTATCTTTTCTTTTTCAGGACACCATAAACACTCAGTGTGGATACGGTATCAGACTCCAAGAACACACAGTAATGTGAAATTGTTTGTTTAAGTAAAAGAAATTCGAAACCTGCCTAAATTTCCAATAAAGTTGTAAATTTCCTTTTCATTCCTTGCATAATTTTGCCACTTGAATTACAAGATTTCAAATGATTATGGTTCAAAAAATCTCTTCTTGATAGATGATTTCTTTGAGTTCTCACTTATGGCTGTTTATGTGGTTAGGAAACACACAGGAATGCCATTATCTACACCAGAGGATGCATTGAAGCTGTAAAAGAATGGTTTAAAGAGAATATGATTGTTATTGGTGGTGTGGCAGTCGGCTTGGCATTAATGCAGGTGATTTTTTTTCTTTTCATCATTGTCATCATTTTTATTTTAATGTTTAATATAAATTTAAAAATTTGAAGAAATCAGATAATTAGCAAAATAGGTTACCGGTAATAGTAAATCAGGCAAAGAAACGAATAAAGTTGAAATAAAATAAATAGGTATACACATATGGATACTGTAGAAAAGTATTGAAATTTGCTGTTGCGAAAATTCATACGGTCATCTTAGTCTCTCACCGCTGAGCGGTGATGCTCTTGATTTTTTTTTTTTACTTTTTGATTGCAGTTTAATGAAATTATTATTATTGTTGAATAAGCCAACTTGAAGGAGTGCTTTTAACAGTTTATACAATATAATAATAATAATAATAATAATAATAATAATAATAATAATAATAATAATTATCATTATCATTATCATTATTTTATTATTATTATTATTATTATAAATGTGATTAGATTAACTGTTAATTTGCATATGAATAGCATCTTTTGTAATATGCTTCATGATCCTGAGCGGGTGTTATGAAGTTGCTCCACTGCTTGCTTATCCTTCACGATTCCATGACGATGAAGCAAAATGCTTGCCTTTTTTTTCCCTTGTTGGACATTGCTCTGCTTATTATTTTGTTATGAATTAGAAGTACCTAAAAAGAAAACTGTTGTAATATCTTTTGAACTAGTCTTTTTTTTTTCCTTTTTTTGCTTCTAGATCATGGGGATATGTTTTGCTAACAGTCTCATAACAGATATAAAGTTGCAGATGGCAAGATGGGAAAGGGCAGATTACTATTAGAAATGCCATATCATTATTGTAAATATTTTATCAGTCATCAAGAAAACCATTGAATCTAGTCTAATTTTTTATGTGTTATTTTTGCACAAATAATTGCTGCTCATTTGGCACAAGGTTATGTAATTCGTCAATGAAGTGCGCCATCTGTCCTTGAGATAATTTAATTTAACCCACTCATGCCTGAAGCGTACTTCATTTCATCTATAACCTGCACTTTCATTCAAAATTATCATAATTTGATCATGAAGTATCACCAACCTCGTTCCCAGGGTTCTCTCCTACTCGTCCACCGGTTGGAGAGAACCCTGGGAACGAGGTTGGAAGTATCGCGAATTTTATCTTCACAGGGTTATCGTGTAATGTTTGGAAATGGGATGAAACACTCAAGATTGCTCATGTTAAATGTGACTTGTATATAAAGAACTGTAAGCTGTATGATGTTACTTAAATTTACCACCGATGATTGTGGTTAATTGCATTTCAAAATGACAATGGCAGTGTTTTTGCCGGATTTCAAGAAATTGCAAACTCTTTAGATTTAACGCACTCTTTACATTTCAAATTCTTCACACGAGCTGAGGTAATAATATAAATAATTATTCTTACACACAACTGGGAGCCAAGCCAAGCCAATCACGCAACCTGACCTTTATAACACAACCAAAGAGTAATAACTACCTTATAGAGCGATTTTCAATTGAGTGTCGTAAAACCAAAACCAAAGTAATTTATTACTTTGGCCAATCAAAAAGGACGGAGACAATCCATTAAACCAATCAAAACTCGAAGTAATTTCACGTAGCCGACACAAAGCGCGGGAAAATGTGCACGCGAGAACTTTCAACTTTTGGGTTTTACGCGAGAACTTTCAACCAATCACTGAGTGAAATAATCATAAACCAAAGCAATTCGCTAATTACTTTCGACACTCAATTGAAAACCGCTCTAACATACCTTATCGAAAAATCACAAAGATCTGAATGGAAATGATATTGTGATAAACATGCCCAAAAAAGCTACGAAGCTGCACTGAAATGACTCATGAAGGGTGGGTGGGAGGGGAGGTCAGGCAGAAAACAATGTGAGCCGCCAACAAACCATGTGACATGACGACCTCCCACACATTATACACCATTCTCCCAGCTGTGTGTGAGAAAAAACATTTTCTGCTTTATTCGTTCCTCAGCCAGCAACATCAATAATTCCTTACGGTACAGTGAGCTTGATGTTGAAGATGATAGATGAACTTGTTTCAATACAGACCCCAACCCACATTAAAATTCAATTAGGGGAATTTTGCTTGGGATACAAAACGGCATTTATCTTTTTTCTATCTGGTCCTATCTTTTATGTTTTTGCCTGCAATTTTAATTCAAGATTATTGGTTAAGAAAGGAATATCAAAAAAATTTTTTTTGTAACTTAACTACTTTCTAAAACACGTAAAGCGATTCAGGAGATTTAGATAAACTAGCCTAAGTTTCCAGTGCAGTCTAAAGTCACTAACCGAGGAAAATCCACAACTGTAACGTTAAAAAATGGCACTATGTATCTTATTTCTGCGCACACTGATTCAGTGTGTCTCGGGGACGGGGGATACCTCTGGCGATCTTCTGTCATGGGATTTGCTCACAGAGGAAGCCTTTTAACAAAGGAAATTGCATTAGAGCTGTTGTGATTAAAATTTAGATTAATTGTGAAAAGTTACCGCTGCCTAATTTATTGTACGGCAATTGCAACTTGTTTGTTCTCCTGATTTTAATTTTCTTCGCAGAGGTTAGCGGTGTTAGTGTTATAGTGTCTAACAAAGCATTTTGTAAAGAAGTTTTAATTATGATAAGTGAAAACGGAATGATTCCAGAAATTGCCGGTGTAAAACAAAAAACTAGGATTCAGCCATTTTTGGATTCATTTCGCATCAGTTAACTTTGATGAAGTTATAGAGCGTTTTCACTCACGTGACTAGCAGCCATATTGAATTACCAAAACAAAAGAAAGTATTTCCTTAAGAATAGAGTTCGATTCCCAGAGGACTAGTTTGGTACACCATCATGGCCGACATTTCTTTGTTTTGGAGCCGTGACGTCATGTGAAAACGCTCTATTGTGAACGATTAACGCATGCGTGGTGGGTAATCAGGGACTTTAAGATCTACGAAGGCGACCTCGACGAAAACGTCACCTCAAAATAGACTTGACACTGACGTATGTCTTACGCGATTATTCCATTTCTTTTATGTCGTACAAATGTCAATGTGGGCAAAGTATCCTAAAAATAATATATTCGTACGAGCGGTTTCAGAGTAAAAGTCTAAGAGTGAAAGGTTTGTATTTGCACGATGACTTTGTCATTAAAACCTGAAACTGGGTGATCTTACGTCGTCGTTGTGCAGAGAACAGCAAACATTTGTGCTAAAGTGCGTACCGGCCGTTCAGCACGATTATTTTCCTATTTAAGCCAATGGTATTCTTGTTTTGTGGCATTCTCGTTGACGATTGCGTCGTAGATTTTAAAGCCCCAATTGACCATCGAAGATGGATTGTAAATAAAAGAATTTTTATGAGTTATAGCCTCAGAACTTGTCGGTACTTTAAATTGCTACCTGATGGGAAATCGTTGGCAGCAAGATCGAGCTAGATAACCATAGAATGATACAGGCGAAGCAGCTGTCTTTAAAACGGGGAACGGGGGAATCTCTAAAGCCGGGATCATCGGTATCTACTATTGTACGTCTCAAGACACGTTAGTATATTCGTAAGTAACGCCGAGCTCAAGACCTTTAAAGTGCCTATTCTCGTCGTCCACAGCTACAAGAACAACAACAAAGTAATTGTAAAAGTTCAATTTTGTTTTGAGCAATATTTTGCTTTTAACACGAACGTCAAAATATTCCCATACAAATTCTTTAAGTTTCGAACAGGCAGACACATTGTCTGGGGGCCCTGTGGTTTAAGAAAAGACTACACGACTTGGACACCTTTGACCGCTTAGTTGGTCTCACCTTTTGACCTTCCCATCATTACCCGCTCCCGTCCGCGCATCCCTTATTAATAATCCCTTCAGCGACCGAGAGACGACTGGGGACGAGTCAGCTTGAGGTTGCTGGGTTCAACATGGGCTCTTCTATCTTTATTGCCATTTGAATATGGTTGTGCACTAGGACTCGCTTTAAAACTCGCAATGTTAAGCCTTGTTTTCACTAGGGACGCAAGCATAAGCACAAGCAATACAAGCAGGCGCATTTAGTTGTTGTTAATTAGTGTCTATTGTTCTGACAAAAGGCTCTAATGAACAACAAGCTACCGAGTTTGCGTATGCTGCTTGTGCTTATCAGGCTTATGCTTGCGTCGCTAGTGAAAACAAGGCTTTAGTGACTAATCCTTGCGCAAGCAGGGGGGCCGCGAGGGACTAAAGCCAAGCAGAGAGCGCAGTCAGCTTAATTTTTAAACCATGACAAATCCTTGTAAAGTTTGCGGAAAAGAGGACACTAAAAAGTGCGGAAAATGTCATATGGCGTTTTATTGTTCTGTTCAATGCCAAAGAAAGGACTGGAAGAGTCACAAGCAAGACTGCGGACTTCAAAGGTCAAGCACTTCACAGAGCAACAACAAAGACGAGACACCCGCCAAAGCCATTTTTGGCGCACCGTTTACGCTCGAAAAGTTTGTTCCTCACGTGGAGAAAATCAAGGACAACACGAAACGCTGCGCTATTGGTTGGGTAAGTCTTCGACTGGCTGGTTTGATGGACAAAGATTCATCGCTTGCAACATGTTTTGTGTTTCTCACGAGCGAAGGGAAAGTTCGTGAACACATGGTCTGTATGGAATTAGGACCCAGTGAGATAATGCAGAAGCTTGTCGACCAGTTTAAAGCTCATGCAATCAGTATGTCTGTGGAGATAAGATACAGAAATCCACACACTATGGCTGTCATAAAAGAAGGAGTGTTGTTGCAGATAAGTGCCAAAGGATACGAGAAGAAGTTCTTCTTTGATCAGACTCGTGGGGGAAGGAGTGAGAGTGGCGTTTTGTTGTCCGTTAGCGATGCAGAGGAATGTAATATTCCGCTCTTTGATACTTCTCGTATTAGGTTTCATTGACTTTTGATACGGAAAAACTGCTTATTTTGACCGTGACACGTGCGCGTTAGGTTTCGTTAATTCGTTTTCTGTTTTTTAGCATCTCAAGTTGGAGATGTCACGCCAGTTGGACTTGGGCAAGCTGGCACTTCAGTTTGTTCTCTTCTTTCCTTGATGGATTTGATCATCTCATGTAATGTTGACACTGTTTCTACGCAGGTGACAACGAGAAGTGAAGCAGAAGTAGTCTTTAGTTGTGATTCTCTTCATGACTGGATAACAAATGAGACTTTATGAAATAAAAAATTACTGAAATTAAAACAAAAGAGCATAAACAAATTTTACCCAATGATGTTATGTCATGCAATAAATAATGCAAAAGTTTGAAAAGTAGTTGGCAATTGCAATTTCCAGGTTTGCGTTGTGAAAAATGCACATGCATTGCCTCAACATTGTTTTGAGAACAGTGCAACCCACATTGTTGTGCCATGCTTCAGGGATTAAAGACTAAGACATTTTGGAAGTTGTTAGACAATTATTGCAAGTTTGTACAACTTCCCTGTCTGTTTCAATTGTCCTCTGATTTGTGTAGCTGTAGTTTGAAATTCCCATAAAATGGAGCACTGACAGTGGGAGGGGGTAATGGGAACACCGTCAGCTTCCATTGATACCAGCCTCATAGCTGAAGGAACTACTGACGTTAAGTAAAGTAACTTAACCTTTAAACCTTCGAGGTGAATTAATGACTGTGAAATGTATGAAAGATAGTTTGAACTGCCCTTCTAATCACTCCAAGCAAGAAATATTATCACAGGTGTAAGGAATTTGAGGAATTGCTAAGGGAAATCAATGGTTCTTCTGTTTGCATGATTTGCATGCAGATAGAATCAGAATGTGCTTGCAAGAACTGGCAACTGCCCCAATACCTTTTTTCAGGGGAAAAAGGTTCTGGTTATCAGGAATGCACTCTAAATCTTTTTCAAGGCTAAAGATAATTTACTGGTAGGTAAAGTTAAAACCCATGCTAATGTTGCAGTTTTGCCTGGGATATTTGTGGGGATGGCGTGGAGGTTTGCACAGGCATTGCCACATACATGCTTTGGCTTGAGTTGCTTTTTTCCTTGCTTTGTTCATTTTGGACTGTGGCTCGGTTGCCATGGGGACCAGCTCCTTACTGTTGAGAAGAGTACTGCCTCGCTTGCTACCTTAACTGCACCTCCAATAAAGAAGCACAGTTTTTTTTGGGTGATGTTACATGTGCTGATTACTAACGCCGATTTTTAATCCACGTTTCACGAAACAGCTTATTGCAACACTGTTGCAGCAACGGTAGATTTTTAACGCAACATGCTTGTAACATTTGAACCCAGGCTCCTGCTCGGCAAATCCCGGGCCACAAATATCATGGCAGACACTGTTGACATGACTGTCGACGTGACTTATTTTGGTTCTCCGTGGTGCATTCTGGGACGGACGATGTTGTGTTAAAAAGTGAACGGCGGTGGTGTTAACACGCGCCAACTCCAACAAAATTCGAGCGAATTGCAGGCTTTTGAAAGCGATTAAAAAACCTGCAACATGTTGCGTTAAAAATCGCCCTGTGCGCCATGTTACACGAGACATTTTTTAACGCAACAACAATCATCATCGGACGGCTGAAGCGCAGTTGACCACAAGTCGTATCCAGGAATTTTGATGGGCCGCCATAGTAGCAATTGCCTCTGGGCTCAAGTTACCCTCCACGTCCCCCAGCAGTCTCTGCACATTGTTCAGGTAGCTGGTTTTCTGCCGGCCTGGGCGCTTTTTTCCATGTGGTGGAGTGTAAAGGGCGTATCTCTTACGTGGTTCGTCCGTTGCCATTCTGAGAGAGTGTCCTAGAAAATGCCTGACTTTGTCCATGAGAAGCTGTGTATTTGTCTGAGATCATGTTAATCGGAACCCGCGAACAACTTAGCAAAGTCAACCGAGATACTCTGACTGTTGGTGACACTAGTGCTGCTATTGTAAATAAGGCGCGAAATCTCGGAGTTTGGTTTGACTCGCAGCTGAATTTTAACGTCCACCGGTACGAAAACATGTAGTCTATCTTTTTGTTCATTATACAAAATTAGACGTATTAGAAAGTACCTTTCGCACAAGAGTGAACAAACACTAATCGTAGAACCGGTAAATGGACACCCAGACTACTGTAATAACAGTCTATTGTACGGCTTACAAAAATTTGGTTTTATCAACGGAGTTGATAATGTAAATTGGCCACCGTACAGAGATTCTAAAAGCTGACGTTTCGAGCGTTAGCCCTTCGTCAGAGCGAATCGAGGGATTATGGGTTACGAGTAGTTTTTAATAGTAGAGTAGGAGCTACGCTATTGGTGGTAACATGGCAACGTGAAAAATAGGAATATATTAGTTAAATGAAAAGCGTTCGTTAATACCGTGAGGATTAAGGGTGCCGATTTGAAAGATGAATTTTTGTTCCAGATTCTTGCGGCTTTCCGTCGTACCTAGATGTAGGGAAAGGCCGCAGATAGCCATGTGTTTTTTGGAGTGGTTAGGCAGATTAAAATGGCGAGCGACTGGCTTGGATGCATCCTTGTCATTCTTCTCAACATCGCGAAGGTGTTCGGCGGAATCGGTCACAAGCTTCAACGGGTTCAAAACGCTGCCGCAAGCGGCTCATCTCCAAAGACCTTATTCATAAATGACGGTCACATTTATCATTCTTTTGTCCACGTGCAAATTAGCCTACCAAGCCTCATTTTAGAGCAAGAATTCTTTTCAATTCACTGTATGGTATCGAGGCTTGGTAGGCTAATTTGTACTTCGACAAAAGAATTATAAATTGACCGCCATTTAATTTATGAATAAGGTCTATACCACGCGTTTTGATCACATTTCTCCTGCTATGAAAGACTTGCATTGGCTACCAGTTAAATACCGTATATTATTTAAATTGGTTGTATACACATTCAGAGCTTTATATGGTAGTGCTCCTACATATATTCAGCGATGAATTAGACTTAAGCCACTTTTAAAGTTAAATATAGCCTGCGATCAAATACAAAACACTTACTGCTCGATCTGCCCAACAAGACCAAGAAGAGAACAGGAGACAAACCCTTCCAGACGGGTTGAGAGCTTCGCATGGGCAGTCACAAAACTTTTATGCCACGGCTAAAAACTTCTTATTTTAAATTACCTTTTAGCTTATAACCTATGGTATTTTAACATATATTTTTGCATCCATATAGATATAATATTTTTATCTGGTATTCATTTATTAACTATTTAGAAAAATTGTACATCCTTTTTATTGTAATATTATAAGCACTGTAATGTAAAGCGCATTAGATCATATACCCATGTATTTTGCGCTATATAAATAATAAAGTTATGTTATGTTATGTTTGTCATGTGCAGACTAGATATCTGTGTATTCCTCACATGGTAAAGGGGTTTAATTAATGTTCAGCATGACTCTGTAGCAGGATGTGGCAAAAGGTTTTATCTTGCTCTCCATATCACTAGATATAACCCAGGATTCACATCCGTACAATGTAAGACAGTAGTCACACAGCTAGTATCGAAAAACTTTATTTTGGTGTCTATGGAGAATGATGAAGTCAAGTTTCCAGAAGGCGGTCCACGCAAGTGCCTTTCATCTGGTCAGGTCATCACGGCTAGATTTTAACGCAACAACGTTGCGTTAAACTGAAATCGGCGTTAAACATCGGCTCGTGTAAAATCACCTTTAAGTTCTTGTTCCAGAACCGAAGAAGTGACTATGGTGATCAGTGATTGAAGTGAGTAAGCTGTTGTTTCTTTAACACAGAACACTTTTTAGATAAATACCCCCTTTCCCCGTATTGCAGACTTAACTGAAATCCAGCATTCCGTTGCCAGAAGGTGAGATTCTTCAGACGACGAAACAGTCAGTGCGGACCTTATGCAAGGATGATGATGAGGACGACTACGAGAACGTTGTCCAAAAATGTTATTTCCCGTTATAGTAATAATCTTGCAATTACTCCAAGTCGCTCGGCTTGGAAAGTGTGAGTAGCACACATTCCAAGAATAAAATTGGTGGCAACGATGTGGATATTTAGAGAGAACATTGAAAATTCATCGTCAGGTGGTCTCGTCCTCCACATGACCTTCAAATTTGATCATTTTCTGTCGTTGTCAAGACAAGAACGGCAAAGAAATGTATCAAAATGTAAAACGCACGTGCAGGGCGTGCAGAGCTGTTGTTTTTGCTAATTAAACCTATTGTGACGTTCTGGTAGTCGTCGTCGTCCTAACGTATAGTGGCCATATTCATAAATAAGCAGACATGGTGAGTGTCCCGTTTCTTAGGCACTGCATTGCAATTTCTCTATAACGTTGCAAATTTTCGAAACAAATCAAGAGCTGGAAGTCCAATGTTCATGATTCCAGAGTGTATTATTATTTGTGTGACTGAAGATAAAGCACAACTCTACCAATGAAAATGCTTAATCCGGTGGATGATAAGTCACTGTCTTGCTCTTTCAGTTATTTGGAAGTCGTCCATCTTATCGTGTAATAATCAATTTCCACATATGAAAACATAGAGAAATCTTAGTAAATGTTTCTCTTGTAGAGTATTTATCAGCTGAAAGTAAGAGATATCCACTCGATTACTGGGCCATCCAGAACATGCTGAATCCGAAGTTAAGCTTTCATAATTTCTTGCACTTTTTACTGCTGCAAGTCACGATAGCAGCCACAGTCAACAAAAGAAACTGACAAAGTGGATCAAAATTAGCCAATCACGATGCTGAATGTGACTCATTAATGGTAATAGCCATAAGCACATTCTGCCACAGCGATTACTTGTAATGGCAATCGAAAACAAAATGGTTGATTAGAACCAGAAACCCATAAAGGGTTGAAACGTGTAACGCGCGTTCACAGCTTCCGAATATTCAGTGCGAACTGATTGGTTGAATGTTTCAGTGCTAAGTACCATATTTGGAAACCCCTTGCTCCTGTTGTTCCAAATATGGTACTTAGCAAATTGAATATTCAGAAGCTTGTTTCCCAGCACACAAGGGGCCGTTACACGTTTCAGCCCTTATCGGTTTCTGTTAGAACTTAAAAGAAAAATATTAGAAACAATGGTTGATTAGAACTTAATGCAAAATACAATATTTTAAAGCCCCGAAAACGTATCGGGCCCGAAAAGCAATTCTTGAGACGATGACCCGCTTGCAGTGAAAAGCTGCTTTTTACTGGGTTCAGTCCAGTCAGAAAATGAGTAGAATTTCTCCATTTTGTTATAATTATTTTCCGTGTCAAGAAAATGGAAAAGTTGCGCAATAGGTCTTTCCTGTCACTACCCTGCTAAGTATTCTCTTTGTGCGTAGAGTCTTCTGTGCGTATTTTTGGGGTTTCAGGGGGTAGTAGAAATGTGTAGATTTTATCCGATGGACACAGTACAATATTTTATTAACCTGCAACGACGTCGACGTCATTGCAACGCGAATGGCGTTTTAGTGTATCTTTAAACAAAACCATACTCTTATGGGGCACAAGAACGGAACGTCAATTCGATAAACAAGACAGGCGGTGAAAAGTTAATATCTGGAATCTGAAAAGCGACAAGGATTGGACTTCGACAAGAATTGCATCTCCGTATCAAAGTGAGCTGTGTTTCTAATATTTTTCTAACTGCCGTGTTTCGTACAACACTGAGATCAAATGGCAAATTCTGTATGGGTTTTGAAGGAATCGCACGCCTTGAATGCATCTGTGTTGACTGAAGTCGCATCTCATTTTCTGTCTGTTGTCTGGCTATTTACATTTATTTTGTACTCAACCCTGCACAGTCTTCAGGTGAAAAAGATTGAAATTTGACTAATTCTTGTCAGTAATTATTTGAAAGGAAAAGAAGTCGTTTCTTAACTCCCTAACGCATGTTTTTAGGCTTTGACAACATTTTTAGAATAGAACAATCCTACGAATCCAGTTGTAATGCACTTTACCTATACCAGCATTGTTGAACGCGAACAAAGATGATTTAATGATCACAAGAGAACCGCAATTGAGCAGCTATTTATTTCCAATCAAGGTTTCGAGAGCGTTGCCGTCGTCAACTCTTAAGCGCCCTTACTTCTCCTTATTGACGCGATGGCATGCGCTTTGTATAGGAAATGGTATGAACGCGAGTGCATTTTGTGATTTGTGGGCACGAGTGACGTTTTGAGAACTTTTAAACATCACGAGTGACCATAAATCACGAAAAACGAACAAGTTCGTACGCCGATTTTTTTAGTTATTATTTACTTTACTTTAAGGAAAACGACATAACTTTGAAGTTTATAAGACATGTTTCGAGAGAAACGTCTCATCTTCAGTTGATGAATGTACAAAGCGTTAGAAGTTGAATTTATAAGTAAGAAAAAGTTATAAATTCAACTTCTAACGCTTTGTACATTCATCAACTGAAGATGACAGAAGTTTCTGTCGAAACATGTCTTATAAACTTCAAAGTTTTTCGTTTTCTTTAAAGTTCTGACTTGTCTGCTAATATCAAGATCCTTTGGAAACATTATTTACTTTACAAAATTACTCCATCGCTGTTTGTATAACACTTTTGCACGCTATAACCTCTTTTTCAATCTATAACGCAATATTCTTTTGAGTATTTAAGGAACATGCACTATGAATACGCTTGGAGTTCTGAAGAGCTTTTCGAAACGATCCGCTCTCTCTGCTTGAATTTAAGGACAGCGCTATTTATGAGGACCATAAATGTGTCTTGACTGTTTCTGTCATAGTAATGTTTTGCTCTGGTACGGGGCCCCTCAATCTCAGTTTTGAAGGTTCCAGAATGCACGACAGTAGCCTGCAGAAGAGAGGGAATCATAGGAAGGATACCCCTTGTGCGGCGGGAGAGTAGCCTTTGAGCAGGAGAGTGTTCCTTTCCTTGTTGTGGGATTCCCGGTAGTCCAGTAGCGCCATATGAATGTCCTTGTTCTTTTGATACATCCTCTTCATTGTTTTAACTGCAGCTTCTACCTTACCATTTCCTTGCGGCGAATATTGGAAGGAGGTCACGTGTTCAAACCCATACTCATACTTGTACTCGGTGCTGATAAACTGGGACCCATTATCGGTGACGACGCGATCAGGTACCCCGAACCTTGCAAAGTGTGCTTTCGCGAGCTCTACTACTGTCGCTGTGAGTGTATTGGGTAGAATGTCAATCTCTATCCTGTCGCTGTAGTGGCATGTAGTGTCTAAGTGCCATTTCCCTTCCCAAATTAGGATAGCTTGGCTTATTAATGACCATGGTCTATCTGGAATATCATGGCTAAGCATGGACTCTTTAGGCGCTTGACTAGCGTATTGGGCACACACTGGGCATGAAATGCACTTATTGTTAATATCAGAGGTCATACCGGTTCAGAAGAGGAATACCTTGGCTCTTCGAAATGCACGAACCTGCTCCAGAGTGTATTTTGTGTATTTTGTCTAGCATGGCTGGTCCCATCGACTTTGGGATGACTGCCTGCTGCCCGTCATACACTATGCCATTTGCTAGAGATAATTCATCTTTGAAGGCGAGGTAGGGGCGCACTTAGGAACCCAATTTTCGTTTGTCATTTGGCCAACCAAACATCATGAGGAATGACAACCTCTGCAGTTCTGGGTCCATTGCAGTTTGCTCTCGTAGATTTTCCAAGGTAACATTGGAGATCCCAGAGTTGTCCAATGTCACAGTTTCCAATTCCACCCTAAAGATGTGTTCTCCAGAGCAATTGGCTTCAGAGAGCTGAGGACAAGGAGCCCTCAATTGAGAGAGTGTCGGCTATGACTTGATGTGCTTCTTTCTTGTAGTTCACAACGAATGACCATAGTTGGAGCCTCATGCACATGGCTTGCAGACTCCTCAGTGCATTCTAAAGGGGTTTTTAAAAAAAAATGTCGCAAGGGGTTGATGGTCTATTTCAACTGTGATATCTGATCTTCCTTAAAGCAGACTGTCCCATTTCTAAAATGCTAAGCATATTGCAAGACATTTTTCTCAATAATTGCGTATCTTTGTTCTGTGGCCGTTAAGGTTTTTGAGTAAAATACCACTGGTTGATTATCTTGGAGGAGGGCTCCACCCACTCCAAAAGCAGATGCCTCTACCTGAAGGGTGACAGGCAACTGAGGATTGAAGTACCGTAAGACAGGGACTCAACAAAAGCTTTATAGAGTGCGTCCGTCCACTTGAAGGGGACAAGTCTCTTAAGGCTTTCACTACATCACTCAGTTTGGGACAAAATCTTGCCAGGAAGTTAAGCATACCCAAAGCGCCTGTTGTCTCTGACTTTAACAAAGATCTACGGCCAATCTCACTTACTTCAACCATGTCGAAGATCGCTGAGAGCTTTATGATCAAGAAGGCTCTGAAGCCCGTGGTGCTATCCCATATTTCAATTTGGCTTCATCCCGGGCTCTTCCACTACGTTCGCGCTTATCTCTATGTTCCACCATTGGCTGCGCGCCACCGACGGTACTGGGGCGACTCTAAGAACCGCTCTACTGGACTTTCGTAAAGCTTTTGACTTAAGTGGACCATAATATTTTGGTCGGCAAACTTCGCACTCTTGGGGTTAAGCCAACTGCCATTAACTGGATTATTAATTTCTTGAGGGACAGAAAGCAAAGAGTTAAGCTTAATGGAGATTACTCAGAGTGGCTGAATGTTCCTGCAGCTGAATCCATACAAATGCAAGGAGCTGCAGTCGTGCTTTAAGAGATCTCCTCCAACTCATTCTCCAGTTGAACTCGATGGCTTTGTTTTCGAGAGAGTCAATTCAGCTAAAGCGCTCGGCTTTACCATAAGTGATGATTTTAAATGGAACGATCACATCTTTAATGTAACCTCAAAGGCTGCCAAAAGATTCTATCTCCTGAGACAACTTAATCGAGCTGGTATTTGTGCAAGTGATCTTGTCTTATTTTACTCTAGTACCATAAGATCGGTTTTAGAATACGCATGTCAAGTATTTTACTTCAGCCTTCCGTCCGAATTTATCCGAGGAGCTGGAACGTATTCAGAAGCGCGCCTTGCGCATTATTTTTCCTTATGCAACCTACAACAGCGCGCTGAAAGAGGCAGGCATCCCCTCTCTTTACGATAGGCGAGCGTCACTATCGTTTGATTTTTTTATGTTCTTGGCATTAATCACAAGCTCGCATGCGAAGGTCTGCTCCTACCTAAAGCTGATCACCATAGGCAGCTGCGCAGCAATAGGAAGTTCAACGTGCCAGTGTGCAAAACGTTAAAAGGTCTTTTATTGTTAGACATAGCCTAAGAATGTAAATAAATATGTTTATGTATGTATATTTTCTTAACACAAGGCTATCCTAAGTGATATGATTTTATTAGATTCGTACATTTTTATTATTATAGATCTTTATAACGATTTTATTTATAAATCTTGTTTCTTGTACATTATACACGTAATTCAGTCTTCGGACTGCGAGGTTTTCTCTTTAATAAACGATTGATCTATCTTTATCTATCTAGCGCTGGACAGCGTGTTGATCTGAGGGTTTGGGCATTTTTGTAATTGCTTCGACCATGGAGGGTGATGGGCTAACTCCGTCTGGGTTGAGCTGGAACCCCATGAACATCACCTTTTGTGTTTTAAAAATATATTTGGCTCTATTCAGTTTGAGCTTTACTTCGCGCATACGTACCAAGAAATGATACAGATTTTCATTATGATCTTTCTAATGAATGAAGACATCATCTGCAATGTTGCAGACCCCTTTCAGTCCTGCAATAGGCTTCTTGTTGTCTTGCTTGATACTCCTCAGGGCCACTTGAGACACCATACGGAAGACACAGCCACCGATAGGGACCAAATAAGGGGGCGAAAAGTAGTGGGCAAGCTGGATTCATAATCTAGAGGACTGTTGGTGAGACCAGACATTGCATCTGCAACTGAGAAACACTTGGCCCCATTTATTGCGAAAAAATGTCCTCAAAGCGTGGAATTGGATGCTTGGGTACCCGGATTGCTTTGTTGATAATGTTTGATTGATCTAAACAGATTCTAACTTTGCCCTTGGTCTCTCTGACTGTCATGTTACTACACCAAGCTGTGGGCACGTACTGTCGGTATATCTTTCCTTCGCTTTCCATTTTGTTAAACTGTTCCTTGATTTTGGTATGCCTGACAATGGGCTGAACGGGCTGGCGGTGAATGGCATCATGAACCGGCTTTACGGTAGGGTCCATATTAAAGGTAACAGGTCTGCCAAGCTGTCCCAGCCCAGTGTGCACATCTTGAAATTCAGCAAGAACCCATTTCATGCATGGTTAGAGTTGTGCTAGGATGAGTAACGTTTGAGAGACGTGTGGATGACGTTGGTTCTAGTTGACTCGGCATGTCTCTTAGACGGGAGTTGTCAGCGATTAAGTAGGGCTTAACATTCACAGGACGAAGTGGTGGCGAAACTGAATGGACCTCATCTGCACAGATTTTCACTAATCCCAGATGAACACAGTCTGAGCCAGACAAACAGAGGAGGCTTTCCAGGTATTTGCGAATCGCACAAAATATGGAACGTGACCTGTTATGGAACGTAATCTGTTGCTGTCTCGACCAGTAGCTCTAGTTTACCCAGGGATGTGAGTTTAGAATAATTATAGGTGAACAAAGTGGCTCTACTTGGTGAAACTAAATCCTTAGGTTTCTTCCCGGGGGAATCAATGAGAGGGCAAGACTTTCTGGTAGTGTGTTACAAGTGGAAGCGGTGTCCAGTTGTATTCTGTTAGATTTAGCCATGTCCATGGTCAGTCCCAGTTTTAAGTAGCTGAAGAACTTACGACCCACCGTGGTGCTCCGCGGGTCGTCTGCTGTACTAAATACACTTTGGGCATACTTTTCGGGTATCAAACCCACCTCATAGAGGTCATTTCCACAATTCTCACTTAAAGTGGTATCCAGGTGATGTGCCTGTTGTTTGGTGTTCATGACTTCCAAAGGGTTGACTAAAAGGGGTGCTCACATTCGACACGCCCCAGAAAAATGTCCGATTCTCCCACAGCCTTTTCTAGATCATCGCTTGTTTGAAGCTGGGCATAGAGAGCGAGGGTGTGAGGGCCCTGCACAATACTGACAAATATTAAATTTGCCCCGGCGACTGGACTGACTTTGTCCCCATTCTTTCTCTGATTTGCTTTGACTAAAATGACCTTTACCACAGTTTTGCTCTGATTTGGGGGATTTCCTTGCTCCTGTATAGTTTACTTGTTCAGTGCATGGGACCTTTGACTTGCTGCATTACTGCTTTTGCCTTTTAACATCAAAATTCTTAGCTATCTGCAGCACTGTTTTAGATGGGGTGATTTCTTTAGTTGCTTTATCCCTGTGACCCTTATCCAGTAGTTTTGACATAAGTCTCTCGTTGTTGATTCCTGATATGAATTTGTCTCTAAGTAGTTGGTCCTCGCAATTAGCGCAATAATCTAGCCTTTCTACCTTGTTCTTTAACTCGTCCTTCCCAGGCCCTTACTGATTCAGGAGGTTCGTGTTTCATTTGGGCAAATTTTGTTCTCTCCATCAGTACTCCTTCAATGTTCCTTCAAATGTTTGGGAATAATCTCCGGTTCCTTCCGTTCCTCCTTTGACAGCTGAAAGCCTTGCACGAGGTTTTCGAGTTCTTCGTTGCCACACTGGCGCGGTCGGTGGTGGTCCCCCCCTTCTTCGGTAGAAGGTGGCAACGGCTCGCTATCGTACCATCCATTGAGTTCACACCAATCTTTGAACAACTGAAAGAACTTTTCACATTTCCGTCACGGATCACCCGAAGTCGAGATTTTCGGTAGTGTGACTCCGTGTCCCGACGAGGACGCCACGACAAGTTTTCCATTTCAGTTTTTAAATTTCCGTGTTCCGGGAACAGTGTCCTAACAGTTAATCTCTGTCCCAAGTTAGAACCACACGAAGTCTAAGCATACAAGATGGTTGCCATATTATTATACACACCCCAAAGCATACTTGGGCCTAACAACGCCGGGGGTATGATGTAACAAAAAGCTGAGGAAAAATATTATTTCGAATCCGACTGCCCAATTGAAGTGCGTCCCGCACGTCTTGAGTTGCTCTTAAGAACCAGACCTTTAATGTAATGTATCAAGATCGAATTAGACCACGTCCTCCACTGTCAATACAGTCAATAGCTACAGAAAAATAGCATTGTAAACAGAAAACGAAAAGAATAAATGTACTCAATTTGTGAGTATGCTATGTGGAACCTTCGAAACTGCGAATACACAAGCCAAACACAGTTTTGCCGAGTTTTTGCGCTCTTATAGATTGAAAAGTAATATTTGCTTTTCGTTTATTTTTGTGCTTTTTTCCCGTTTGTGGTTTGTCAATGTGAATAAATGAATCTAATTTGGAAAGCACTTCATTGTAAGCGCTAATAACCAAGGAACTCCGTCATTTCCTACAATAGCCTCGGTATCGACATTACAATAATTATAATAAGTGCTCATCACGATGATGCTGCACTGTCAGTGCGGAAGAGTGTTTGAATTAGACGATTCACTCTTGACGGTTCCCTCTTTTTCAACTGAAGTGCGCTATGAAGCCAGCTTGTGGTGTCAAGACCATAAAAGGAGTCATTGCGATGACCTCCCTTATCGCGACATGTGTCTTTTGCGTTCGACTGTGGGAACTTTTGGCTAAAATTGATTTCCGCTGCAACTCGTCTGACCCCGAATGCAAAAGAAAAGTACAAGGGTTAATAGCTGGAGCAATCATTGGTGGTTTCCTTTTTCTGTGTATTGCTTACGCAGTAATACGACAGGCATTGATTGCCTGTTTTCCTGTTGCGTGTGGCCACAGAAAGTGTTGTTTTACTGGCAGAAGCTCCAAACCCCACCGAGAAATTCTCTTGTCAGTCGACAGCAAAATTCCAACGGAAGAACAATTTCAGGCATTCAAAGAGAAAGCTCTTCTCTACTTAAACGACATCAAAACTCCACTTGAGGAGATCGTGGCAACGACAACATTTCAGTTCATATTCTCAGGAAGCGCAGTCGAGAGATTTGGGATCCCGGTCATGATGTCCAATAAAAAAACAAAGTTCAACTTGGGTGCCTTATATACCGACCTAGACGTTATGTTTTGCTCTATGGCAGATCAAGCTTCCTGCTCTGGTTTAGGGAACATTCTCATTGAGCCTCTTTTTACTGAGAGTGCAGAATTTACTGGATATGCAAATCTGAAGTCAATTACACCAAGCCACCAAGGAATGTGTGTTAGTTCAAAAGTAATCCGAGAACAAGTTAAAGAGGCCATTAAAGGCACGTCTGTAGCCAATCTTCCCGGTTACCCTTGCTGCTGTGGAAAAATTGAGATGACTCAAAGTATTAAAATCTTCTCCAAAGGCCCAGCGATGAAGCTCCAAATTGGGTCTCACTTCGAGGCGGACATCACGCTTTGTATCCGGTGTCCTGAGTGGCCAACCATGAGTGACTGGTCTTCGCGACCGAGATACTGGCCCAGTGTAGTTGAAGCACAGAGGATAATGTCATTTGGATGTCACCTGGTTGCCAAGCCGGCACCAACAGACGAGGATCAAACAAGCTGGAGATTTTCCTTCTCCTTGGCAGAAGTTGAGCTGTCTAAACTCG
>NC_090874.1:62240707-62245707 GCF_036669935.1 Montipora foliosa
ATTATCATCTTGGATGTAAACATGAATTTCTGAAGCTGTAGCTGAGCCTTGCGAGGAACTTTTGGCGGCCATTTTAAATGAGCCCGCTGATGTTTGGGGAAAACAGCTGACCAAAAACTATCATGAACTATCATACGCGTGGTCAAACGAGGAAAACTATCATCGACTATCATGAAGAATTTGAACAGGCTCAAAATGAATGATAGTTGATGATAGTGTATAATAGTTGGTGGTCCAACAGAAGAGCGAGCTTCAACTATCATTGACTATCATCAACAATCATGTAGATGTTGTGGTTTAAAATTTTTCAAAGCAATCCAGTTTTGATTTTTCTTCGTTTAATTAATATTCCTTATCATAATCTGAAACAAAGGAAACTCAAAATTGAAATTGTGTTCAAAAAAAAAATTCAACCAGGACAAAATTTGAACCTGTAACCTTCACGCTATAACAATGCCCTTTCTAAGTCTGAAACAAAGGAAAATCAAAATTGAACTGGTGTATAACAAAAATTCAAGCAGGAAAAAATATGAACCTGTAACCTTATAAAAATGTGTCCCAAAAGAGATCTATAGTGGTAAATTATATTACAGCAGTACTTTACAGGCAAAATAACAGTTACCTCAGTTTGCAAATCTACTTTCTGAACTTTAGTTGGTACATTGCCATTTGGTTCCTAAAAATAAAAATAAATTGCCTCATGGTAAAGGAGTTTGAAAACAACATTAGATTTGCCAGTTAAGTCCTTACTCTTTATACATTATTAACCTCTTAAGTACTAAAAAAACAGGAGTGCCATACTAGGGAATAATTATTGGCCCGAGGTCAAGTGATCGATCCAAACAAAACAACCAAGGGCCAATATTTTCCAGTACAGCCCCAAGCAAGTGAGCATTTCTTTGACAATCAGAAAATTCTCTGTTTGGAAAAGATGCGGGCATTATTTTCAGGAAGGGGAGATGCAGCTTTAAGCCAGATGGAATGCAGCCTCTGAACATGCCAGTACCGGATAGCCTTCCCCCATCACAACAAACAGCCTAAAAACAGTTTTTGAGTGGCATTGCGGAGATGATGAATTCTTATCTAAAACCTAAAGTCAAAAGTAAGTGAGTCAAGATAGACTTAATCATGGTGCCCAAGCTGTTTTTGAAACAACTTCTTTTGGATTTGAGCTTGAACAAGCCGTTTTCAGCCAGGGAAGTGTGTTGTTCACACAAGTTACTCACAAGGTTTATGACGGCAATGTAAGTTGAAGTCCAAACTGTAATCAAGGACTCCTACTTATTGGGACACACCTTAAAATTAAAAGTGTGAGTTACATGTAACTGTAATCCTCAGGTATATTCTACCCATGAGGACACAAGGTTAAAAGGACTGTAATCTTAAACACATCGCTGGCCACTGGGTGAAGCGACTAAATCATTGCATTTTATGGCGTTTGACCTTGAATAAGTTCGGGTCACGAGGTTCCCCTTCACAATCACATATTCTCCTCAGTTATTTGAAGATCCAGAGTGTTGATCTTGCCGGGGTTCGAGCCCAATGCTCAACCAACTGAGCCACCAGTGCACTGGGAATCATACACAATTTACATGTAATCAAGGTGTGGTAAAATCTGATATTATTTTTATTATCTGACCTCTGCTTTTCCTTTGCATGCTCTTTTCCTTGAGCTGTCCTTAGAGCACTAACAAAAAAATTCCCAGAACAAAAAGAGAAAGAGTTTCATCACTAAACTGAAGGAATACATACTAGACCCCTGCTACATCTGTACCTTGAATGTTGGTGTAAACATATATAGGAATAGCAATAATAAAATGAAAATAATATTAAAGACCTCATTACTCCATACTGAAAGTGCCAATTAAATGTTCAACATTTAAAAAAAATGCATGTATCATGCACAAGCACAAGAAAGATGTCATGTCCTACATTGTATTACACTAGTGCTTGTACAGCACATTCATACGGGTGTACATGTACACGTGTGCTTGATTCACAAGTCAAGAGGATAAATTTACAACCGTCCACTTCGCCACACTGAGTTTCTCTAAACATGTGTTGCCTGTGCATGAGCTCATCATAAGACTGAGATTAGAGTTGTCATTATCTACATGTAAACTCTCAAGAGGTTATATCAGAAACCCATAAGGGCTGAAACGTGTAACGCGCGTTCACAGCTTCCGAATATTCAGTGCGAACTGATTGCTTGAATGTTTCAGTGCTAAGTACCATATTTGGAAACCCCTTGCTCTTGTTGTTCCAAATATGGTACTTAGCAAATTGGATATTCAGAAGCTTGTTTCCCAGCACTCAAGGGGCCGTTACACGTTTCAACCCTTATGGGTTTCTGGTTATATATAACACTCATATCAAGTCTGAGAGGTTGAACTGGGAAATGTTATTTCACCTGCTGTTGGTAAGCACTTGACTTCCTTGAAGAACACATAATGTTGCTTATGTGCTTCCTGCCCTTTGTTTTGTACAGAGTAACCTGGCCAGCACCTTCCACCTGATAAACCCCATAGAGGATTTTTATGTCTGCATCTAGCAAAATTGTATTGCAGAGTTCTAAATTAACTCTGCTGTCTTCTTCCGTTGTCCCAGGACAGGCCTTTAGCCCTCCTGATCCTTTCCACTTTCCAAAACAAAGCAAAAAAGGAAATAGAAAAATAACAAGGCATTATTTTGGATTTACTTTTCTCGGTCAATAAACAATGTACACCCAAAGGATTAAAAAACAAGAACATTTTAAACACTCCACAATCTGATTATCATCCTCTTGCCCCTGACACACAAAATTAGTACATGGGCAAGGCATGACAACTGCTTGGAAAAAAAACAACAGCAATTGTTATATAGCTGAACTTTTCCCCCAACAGTGTGCGCTCTCATAGGTTACTTCAAGGTCACATGACATCTAACAATAAAACTGTTTCCTGCCAAAGGTCTCTGAGTCTGAGTCTCTGGACAATAGTGCAAAATCTATGATGTCAGAGGGTAACAGTGCACTGTAACCTGCAAATGTTGACCAACGACCGCCATTTATGTTGCCGTTGCATGTTTTTCTTTTTGTGCTATGTAACAAATCACTTAATGACTGGTCCCTCAGGACACAGTTCATATTGTTTCCCTCAAATTTCAATGTTTTCCTCGGCTGCACCTCGGGGAAACATTGAGATTCTCAGGAAACAAAATTAAATGTTTCCCAAGAGCCCAGTCATTAAATGCTTATTACTGACTATTCATTTTAAAGTGGTTACCCATAACAAAGAATGTACTGTACATGTAGGACAAGTAAGCTTTAACAGGCAGATGGGCATCTAGGCATCCTGTGAATGCCCATGTTTGAGAGGAAATTATTTAATGGTTCCATCAAATGTTGCCTTTTTAGTCAATTATTGGCTTGAGTAAACCTTCTACAAAATATTGGATGCCAAATTGCTGGCTGCCTTAAAAATTCAATTCCACATGACCAACACTGAGCTTGTTGGATGTCAATACCTTCAAATTCTTAGCATAACACCAAGCAACATATAGCAATTATTTTAGAAGCAGTTTCTTGAACGATAATTACAATTACAAGACTCCCATATGAATAGCAAATATAGGTTGGTGTACGAGTCCCGTCTGAACAGCCACTTTGTAAATTTAATCCATGACATTTAATCCACTATGGCTTCTACAATTTTATAGAAGCTTAACTTTCACTGCTGCATTGCAAACCCAGGGTCACTTTACATGGCAATCAGGCTTACTGAATAAAATAAAGCTTCATGTTTTGATACAATCGATCTTGATCAACTAGCCTTTGTGCATTTTTTTTTTTTGTCTTGAGATGCCGACTAATTTCAGCTCCAATTAGAGACAATTATGGAGAGTTCAGTGTCTACTATAAAAGAAGAGCCGGTTACAACATTTAAAGCACAACATAATGCGACAAAAAACAAATTACCTTACCTCAAAAGAAGCACAAGGCATCGGAGTAATCGAACTGGTTTTCAATTGAGCCATATTTCCTTGATGTTAGCGACAGTTATCCTGACGGAGATCGACGGCCATTAAAAAGCAGATTTTTGCGCCAAAAATAACCCGCTGTGATTATAGAGGCGCGGTTACAGAGTTAAGCGAGCCCACACTGCCTCTGACAGCGTTTGGTTTTTTGAGCTTGCAACGTGTGAATACTCTAATCTATCTGTGACAGAAAAATTAATTTGTAGACACTGAGCCTAAAGGCTGGTTTTCATTTTACACTGTCTCGTATTCATTATCACCTCCTGAAACAAAAGTAAACGAAAAAGCCATGACATTCAGAACTCCGTTTGTCAATTCAGTCGAGGTGATTCTTTGGTCGTGGTTTGTACCAATTCTTTTCGTCATTGCATTCTGAAATGATAATTGACATTCAACTTGCAATTATCATTACAAGGGGCATAGTCCATTCTATTACTTTCTCTGCGTCGATTCACAACACGTGTGATTTATGAAATAGTCGATGAAATACAACATGATGGATAAAATCAATTCCAGTCGTTACCTAAATCGTGAGATATTACCCTGGATGCCACGGATACCACAGGTTTTTTTTTTCTCTCTTAGATTAAGAGCAGCGACTCGCGACTCGCAACTCGCTATTCTGTCGCTCTAAGAGAGAAAAAACCTCGGGCAAATTTACATGATTTACTTGTTCGAACATCAGTGAAGAAAGTCTCGTGAAAATTTTATTAACATGGTTTTTGAAAACTCCACTTCCATGTTATTTACATGCTCTCCACCTTGAACTTCCGAAAGAATGATTTTCAGTCACTATTTACAGTTAATTTACATGATCAACTGAAGCATGAAAGTTTCATGGAAATTCGATTTACAGGATTGTAACAATTTACATGTTATTTACAGGATATTTTAAACCCATTTACATGATTAACATACTGTAAATTCATTTGAAACAATCTAAATGTTATTTACATGTTCCTCCATTTATACTTCAAGAACATGAC
>NC_090874.1:62250707-62281104 GCF_036669935.1 Montipora foliosa
AGGCGAGAAACTATATTTATAAATTTATGTGTCTGTCCGCTTATTGACAATAAAAATTAACGAATGAGCGCACGAGAATTTTGCAGTCATTGTAAAAAGGGTTATTGCAATTTTTCATTCTACTTTTTGGTGCCATTTTGAATGATATGGCCCCGCTTTAATTAACTCTTGACGTTATTTGTTGTCTACGAAGTTTGCTGGCCACAACTAACTCCGAATGAAGCTAAACTTTTGCGGAGAACGTGACGGTGGTGGTGAGGTACTTCAGCCAAACGCTGCTGTAATTCTTGGCAGACACCTCGATCTTTTAACTTGACTTTGAAACAGTTTTCTCTGTTAATACAGACTACTGGCGCTTTAAAATGCGAGCAACATATTTTCATCAATAGTTTAACACCAATGCCAGGCATACGCGCGGAAAACCAACCACGTACTGGTGAAGGTCTTCGAGGACTCTCGTTGTCCAAACGGACCAAGCGCGGGTTGTGTAGAAGTAATTTTGAGTATGCTCGTCGCCAAAACAGAGGGAAGTGTAATATGTTTTCTAGGGTGACATCAGGAGCCTTGTGGTGAAGACAAATAACAGGATATCCAACTTCAATGTCGGCAATGCGCAAAGAAAAAACAGGTTGTCTTTAGTCCCATCCACACTGATGCTTTTTTTCCAAATTCTCTGTTTTCACGGCGATATTGTATCGTTTTCAAGTATAAGCAACGATTGATGAAAACAACTGATTTCAAAGATTCCTCCACGGTTTATACGTCATTTGGGTTTAAAGTTTCCTTTATTGGCCTTTAGAAAACAGTCCTAAGAAAATACGCGCGCTGATTGCCGGTTAAAAATCGTGTTTCTATAAGTTAGATTTCTATTTGCCTCATCAGTTACAGATTTATCATACTACAGCCCTAACCCCCTTAAAAGCATGTATTATACATTGTCTAACATATAAAGATTGGGCTTCCTGTGCATTTCCTTCTGACATGTGCACCCCCCTAGCCAAAATCCTAGATCCGCCCTTGCAATTTTAGCCCGTTTAATATAGTTATCATTGGCGATAACAGCATGGTAGTGGAAGGGGCATGCCTTACCAAACGAGATTTTGAGGTAGGCAGACACCCCTTGTAGGGCACCCCCCCCACCCCCCCCACACACGTCTTAGCGCATAAAATAACGCTGCTACCAGCATAAAATTGTTTAGTGACACACCTCTTTGCCTAAAACAACAACGGAAAAGGCTTGAAGACGTCAATTAAAACAGCCCGGATGTAGAGATACTCAGCCGTACGCTATAACTCAGCGCTTTATATTTCTAACGACCAACAAATTACATAATATTCTTACTCCGCTCACCTTCCGCACGTGTACCAACTATCCCATCATGCATCACTGCATGTGACAATGCTACAAGGAACTTTAGCAACTGTGGCGTCAGCGAAGGCTAGGTTTTTTTTTACTTCCAAGGTAAGCTCGCATCTCGAGTTGCATAGGAAATGGTATGAACGAGAGTGCATTACGTGATTTGTGGACACGAGTGACGTTTTTAGAACTTTCAAACATCACGAGTGACCAAAAATAACGACAAAATGCACGAGAAAGTTCATACACCGATTTATATATCTTGTTAGATGTTTTGGTGTGTAATATCGCTCAATATTTTTCGAGTTGTGCGGTATTTTGACGACCCGCTAGGGCAAGTCAAAATAGAAACAACGAGTAAAAATACTCAGAGAGATCCTGCACACCAAAACATCTAATAAGCTATTTATTATCCAACTTTGTTTTGCACTAAATTGCTAGCAAATAAATTGTAAACAACCGAGAACGTGTGACAGATTTATGAGAGCGGGGCAACGTCAGCAACTAAACTAGTAAAACCGGTTCTCTACTGTACATTCTCAGAATCATTAATAATTCATAAGCCAAAAACAAAAGGAAGTTTGGATTTGTGGTGTTAATTAGCATAAAATTTCGCTAACTTTGATCCCAAATATATCTTAAAAATACTGATTCCTTTGAGAGGCAATATCAAATATTCGAAAGAGTGTTTCATCAGATATCCAACCACCTCGAAATCGGTTAAAAAGCTCGGTCTTCGGCCTCGTTTATCAACTCGCTTCTCGGTGTTTGGATATCCGATGAAACACTCCTTCTAGTGTTTGATATATTACATGACCAAGTGTACTAATAACTAACTGTACAATATAGTGGAATATTTGTACTCGTTTCGTGCGTGTTTTATTTATACCTAATACAATTGGATAATAATTTTACTCATTATATACTTCACACAATTACTCCATGGCTGTTTCTACAACACTATTACACTCAATAACTTCTTTTTCACTCTATAACGCGATATTCTTTTGAATACATAAGGGTTGCGCTATGCATATTCTTGGAGTTCTGAAGAGCTTTTCGAAACGATCCGCCGTCTCTGCTTGATTTTAGAGACAGCGCTATTCATGAGGACCATAATTGTCTTGACTGTCTCATTGCCAAAGTCGCTGGAGAAGTAGTGCACTGCGCTGCATAAACCTTGAGAAAAGAAGAATTCGAAGAGAACTCGGGGTTTTAGGGAAATCACCGGGCCACTATCGGAATTCCACTACTTTTCTACAAGCGCTAGCTGAATAGGTGGTTTGCAAACCAATCTTTAGAGACACAGATAACAATGCTGAAATATACAATTGCTGGTGGACGAACAAGAGAAGCTAATGAGAAATCTTTTGTTTTCGTCCACCAACATGGCCGCGAGGACGTCACGTGAGAACCGCCCATTCAATAGTGGACATTTTAAAATATATTGCTGATGCTGAGTATACAGGTATGTAAATTTGTCTACATACAGTAGCTTTTAAGTGTGTCGGCGACCTTCACGACATGAGGGTTATTTCTTTCTAAGTTACTAGTTACCTTGATATTGTACACTTGTCTTTCACCAAATATTCAAACACTATCATTTTTACCAGCCATTTCACTGACCCAAAAACAAAATTCAAGTGACCTAAATTTTCTTTTAAGTGCACATTTGCATCCCCTTGAAAGTAAATTTAACCCTTTAATTAATTAAGGGTTATGTCACGTTACAGTATGGTGTTTCGGGGAAATCATTTAGTTAATCACGAGTTTAAATCTCGAAAGTAGTAATGTGGAATTCCTTTACTGATAAAATTATCGTTACATCACAAACAAGATGATTCTGAGCGAAAATGATCCTTATCCAGACGATTTGCCGCAAACTTGAAAAACGTCGGGTCGACCTTTTTCAAGATCATTACCTAAATGCAATCCTACTTTGACAATGTTATGACGAAATTCACTGTCAATAACAGGACAGACGCATGAAAAACTGACATCAATTTGTTACATCAGATTGTTTTTTGCAATAACAAAAAGGCACAGGGGTCGAAATTAGTCAAAACACGAGACGAACGAGAGACAAAAAGGCGAGAAACTATGTTTATAAATTTATGTGTCTGTCCGCTTATTGACAATAAAAATTAACGAATGAGCGCACGAGAATTTTGCAGTCATTGTAAAAAGGGTTATTGCAATTTTTCATTCTACTTTTTGGTGCCATTTTGAATGATATGGCCCCGCTTTTAATTAACTCTTGACGTTATTTTTTATTGTCTACGAAGTTTGCTGGCCACAACTAACTCCGAATGAAGCTAAACTTTTGCGGAGAACGTGACGGTGGTGGTGAGGTACTTCAGCCGAACGCTGCTGTAATTCTTGGCAGACACCTCGATCTTTTAACTTGACTTTGAAACAGTTTTCTCTGTTAATACAGACTACTGGCGCTTTAAAATGCGAGCAACAGATTTTCGTTAATAGTTTAACACCAATGCCAGGCACACGCGTGGAAAACCAACCACGTACTGGTGAAGGTCTTTGAGGACTCTCGTTATCCAAACTTACCAAGCGCGGATTGTGTAGAAGTAATTTTGAGTATGCTCGTCGCCAAAACAGAGGGAAGTGTAATACGTTTTCTAGGATGACATCATGAGCCTTTTGGTGGCGACAAATAGCAGGATATCCAACTTCAATGTCGGCAATGCGCAAAGAAAAAACAGGTTGTCTTTAGTCCCATCCACACTGATGCCTTTTTTCCAAATTCTCTGTTTTCACGGCGATATTGTATCGTTTTCAAGTAGAAGCAACGATTGATGTAAACAACTGATTTCAAAGATTCTTCCACGGTTTATACGTCATTTGGGTTTAAAGTTTCCTTTATTGCTGGTTTTCACTCACGTGATCAACAGCCATGTTTTTCAACGAAAACAAAAGGAAGCGTTTGCATAATAATAGAGTTAAATTCCCGGAGGATTTGGTCGGGGCACCAACATGGCCGCCTTTCTTTGTTTAGGGCACCAACATGGCGGTCATGACGTCATGTGAAAACCGAGAATTGGCCTTTAGAAAACAGTCCTAAGAAAATACGCGCGCTGATTGCCGGTTAAAAATTGTGTTTCTATAACTCGATGGAGATACAGAACTAGCACGAGCTGTTGACGCAAAGAGAATTTACATTTTGATAATTAGAGTTAACAAGTTGTTTCCCTTTTTCTCGTCGCGTCGTTTTCTAAAAGAAATAGAAAACATGTACTCCGTGTTTCTATCGATTTATAGAAACACTCGCGAAATTTTGGGAGAACTCGAAAAAGCTATGGAAACACTCGCCTGCGGTTCGTGTTGCCACAGCATTTCTCGTTCTCCCAAACTTTCACTCGGTTTCTATAACTCGATACTGAAACACGGTACATGTTTTCTATTTCTTAAGTAATAATGCGTCTAAGTCAACGTTTTCAGAAAAAATAGGAAGAAAAGGAAACGTCCGTTTCCAAACGAAATGGTAGCAAATTGTTCGGTTAAAACCGGTAAAAGGTATACGTTTTGACGAAATCGCATTAGTGTGCTTGGGACCTCGGTTGAAAGGGAGCGGCCGTACACTGTTTGTTGTAAAAGCCGGAGATTAAAACCCCCTCCAAAACATATTGGGATAAAATTTGCTGTAAAAGAGGGAAAAGCGGAAAATTATTAACGCAGACCCACTTACATGATTTAATTTCAAAGCAGTTTAACGTCTTAACGACGCTTTTACTGGTCGTTCCTAGAAGTATCAGACGTCCTAATACGAGAAATACTGAGCAGGGTTTCTTAGCATTGACGAAATCTGAATTTAATTGTGGCTGATTTTTTTATTTTTAATGAGGACATTGATTATTTGGAATCTCACTGGCCCAATTGAAGTGCGTCCCGCGCGTCTTGAGTAGCTCTTAAGAACCAAACCTTTAATATAATGCATGTAGATCGAATTAGACCACGTCCTCCACTGTCAATACAGTCAATAGCTACAGAAAAATAGCATTGTAGACAGAAAACGAAAAGAATAAATTCACTCAATTTTGCGGGATGTGGAACCTTCGGAACTGAGAATACACAAGCCAAACAGTTTTTGCCGTATTTTTGCGCTCTTACAGATTAAAAAGTGATATTTGCTTTTCGTTTATTTTTGTGCTTTTTTTCCGTTTGTGGTTTGTCAATGTGAATAAAAGAATCTAAATTGGAAAACACTTCATTGTGAACACTTATAACCAAGGAACTCCGTCATTTCCTACAAAAGGCTCGATATTGAAATAATAACAAACACAAGTGATCATGATGCTAGTAGTATACATAAATTAGTTAGCTTTAAGAAATTTAGTTTTCTACAATTATAAAGGTATTCTTTTTTTTGAGAGAGAGCTCTTTACAGCCCTGTGGAAGATCTTTTTTTTAGCCTACTGCACGCGAGGAAGGCCAGACCGACGTAAACTTAAGGTTCTCATAGAAAACAGACAATTTTACGTTTGCTTTCAAAACTAACTGATCCGCATCGCCTTAATTAATATAAGTTCAGTTGGCAACGTTTACCGCATTATAATTACTCGGAAAAAAGAGACAGAATTTTAAATGAAAATGTTCACAGCGAGCTTATAATTATGCACTTTGCCAACCTAAATTTCTCCATGTGGTGATGATCCACGCAGCTCAACCAACAACCGTAAAAAGGTTTAAAGTCATATTCTTTGCTATCCAAACTGGTAAAGAAAATACTGGTAAAGAAAACAATAGTATCATCTGCAAGTATTCTAAAAAGAATTCAAAATGAACTTATTGAATTGCAACATTTTGGATATTTTACACATTCTCAAGAGTTTTTCTTGCCTGTTTGCAGTTCTTTGTTAAAGTTTTAAGACATTGAAGGGTTTTTTGTTCTTTAATTTATTAATATGAGATTCTATCTTCAAGACTCCATAAGTCTGGGTGTTTTGAATAGCTAATCCTCGGCACAGCCCCTGACTTACAGATGACATTCAACAGAAATTAGCTAAAAATTAAAATACAAAATGTTTTAATGTTTCAGCTCTCTATCGGATATAAGTTGGCTTAGCCAACTTCTTTTTCTTACGATCGTCATCCTTCCGTCAAACTAATTTTAGTCGTCTTCTTTAATGGAGACAATGTCGGGTATATGATATTTTAAGGTGGCATGTTGTTTTCCACCCGTCTATTTGTTTTGATATTTCTGCCCTGAATAGCTTATTTGTGGCTTCAGGCGCAGCTTTTGTGCAATTTATTCCATCCAAAAAAACAACCGCAAATTACTTGAATGCGCCAAATGACCCCAAGGGTTTCAAGGTTTTGGCATTTCTAGAATCATGACAAATATACATATGCCTTTTCCTAGTTATAACTCTTATATTGTACTATCAATCACTACTTATGTCCAGGCCGGCCGGGCCTGTCAAACCGCGTTTCTAACAACACTCCAAGTTGCCTCGAGCATTACAAGTGGCCATTCGGCTGGAACCGGCACGAAACATGTCCATTTTTAGAACAAATATCGTAAAGGAAAAAACCCTTCTCTTCTAATATCGTTAATTACTGACGTCTTCTCCGATCGATGTTGTCAGAAGCTGTCGTGTGATGCATTGTGATTCGTTTAACATATTGATTTATGAGTTGACTGTGATTGGCATAAGACGATCCAGCAGAACAATAAGAAAACAACATTAAGTCATGATTCCACAGATTCGCAAGTGTGGTGTTTAGTGAAGCACGCGATAACCTTGACATAAACACTGATGAACTTCATTCTTAGACTAAACTGAACGCCACAAGATAGGATAAGGATGTGGTACTGGATTTTGGCGTGGCTGCTGACCGTTTTGACCGTTATTGGAAATGGACTGGTTATTTGTCTGATAATAAGCAATCGAAGTCTTCACACGACACCAAATTGGTCCGTGCTCTCACTGGCACTTGCAGATCTCGGTGTTGGACTTACATATTTCCCTCTTCTCTTCGCTTTGAACGTAGACAATTTAGATGGCCCGCCGGCAACAAACAGAACATTTTTCTTAGTTTCGCGTACCTTTCTCTACTTGTCAGCCACAAATCTCTTTGTAATGATCCTTGATCGTTACGTGGCTATAGTACATCCACTGAAGTATCTTAATGTCGTGAGAACGAGGATCATAGTCATGTCTCTTGCTCTGGCCTGGTTTGCTCCAATATTCATCTTCAGCTTGCCCTTCGCTCTTAATTTTAAAGATAACAGAAAATTCCTCTTGGTCTTTCGAGTAATTTTGTTCCAACTTCTACCAATTGTAATATTTGTCCTCGTAACTTACCGGATATTCCTTATTATGCGAAGGATTTCAAAGAGGACGTCAAGGATTTTTGCCCAACTTGCCTTTAACCATGCTCCGAAATCTTCGACGGGCGAAATCTACTCTGGGGTCGAAAGTAAGGCTGCTTCAAAAATGACAGTGGCTATTATTTTTTTCTTCGTTGTATGCTACGTGATAGAGAATTACAAATGCTTTTGCCTAGTGTTTGAAATGTGCTTGGTAAGCCCCTCTCTACAGCAAGTAATTGATATGCTCTTTGTAATTAACTCAGCCGCCAATCCCATCGCCTATGCTTTCCTTAAAAGAGACATCAAGACCACCTTCCTTCGTCCATTTGCTCGACAAAAAAGGCAAATTTCAAGTGCAAAAGGGACGGACGCGTCGTGTTCAGAACACAGAAAAGATATCTCGCTATCCGTCTTGTGATGCCGCATTATATCCTGAACATTGATGCCTCTGCAACTGAAACAAATGAAGACATTTTTGAGAGTGCTTGGTTAGTTACCGTTGAAAAATTTAGACTTATGGTTTTTGTTTCGTGGACGTCATGCATGACATGCGACCATTCTTTGCTCTACTGAAGTTGATGAGCCAGTTACTGTCTCTCATAACAACAAGACAGTTGTTCCGACATTTGTTTCCTCGAAGGATTTATTTGTTTAGTATTAGGAGTGGTTCTATTTCAAGTCGGCTGAGTGTTTTTGTAAAGCTAATCCTCGGCATGATCCTCCGACTCACAGTTAACATTCAACTAAAAATAGCTAAAAGGAATAAAAGTATGATAAAATCACACAACTAATGTTTTCAAATCGACTTAAGCCTATTTTTGTAACTGTGTTGTAAAATTAATTAAATTTGTCAACTGAGAAACTTTATGATGAATCTTCTCGCAGACAATACCTTGCTTTTATGTAGCCCCGCTGGGCGTAATTAGCTGTTTCTCAACCAATCGCTAAATGAGCCATTATGCCGTTGTAAGACAAAAGATTCGGGTGAACCTTGGGGGAACCTCACGTATGCAATCTCGATTATTAAAATTTTAAATCTGCGAAAATGAATTACGTTTTTGTTCACATTGAAGAGAGAGAAAGAGAGAGTGAGTATATTTCATTGTAAATGAAAGTGCCCGGCTGTATAGTTTCCGGGGAAAATAACAAACTTGTTTTTACTGATCGACGGCGCATATCGACTTCCGATCCACGCGAACACGAAAGAAATTAAGATAAAAGTTGATTGAAGCAACCTTAACTTGGCGAAAATTCCAATTAACTTTCCAAGAGCTTTATACTGTCCCTCGTTTTCTCACAGCCAAAAACATTGGCCGATTGCTTCATGACATTGCGCCATTTAAACTGTGGGATACCTTTCTATACCATAGAGGAAGATTTCATTTCTTGCGTTTACACTTTCGACAAAAATCTGTTTTACTCGTGCAGTGACCTTTGAAATGAAAGTACACATGCAAACTTTAATTTACAACAGGTCAGCTTATAATTTCGGACATTTACGGAAACCACCGAGACAAGACCCTGAGTGAACTTGCACTTAACAAGGTAACTACAGCTGAACGGAAACTAAACTGTATAACATTTTTTCAACTCCAAACTGACATCAGTCGCCATGCAGGCAAACATGCGGTGAACTAAAACAGAAATAATGTAATCTGGTTGTTTAGGAGCAATTTTTTATCACCTGCGCCTATATCGCAAGCCATTTTTTGAGCTTTTCAAATGACAAATGACTTTCGTCTATTTCAAATTCACAGTGAGTCCCCAAATTCATAATTAATCAACTAGCCATTCGAAACTTTGTATCCGGATGTTATGGAGATGAAGAATTGTGTTTAAGTGAAATGGTAAAAGGGAAACGACAAGCTACTTCCCTGGAGCTAGGAAATGAGCTGATATCGAACAAGAAGTGAGCTGATATCGAAACAAGTTTCTTCCCGTGATTTTTGGCAAATCATGTTTTAGCCACACGTTTGACGCCCCGGGTTAACAAAAGGGAGCTTACGAAACGAGGACGACGACGGCTACGAGAACCTCATTTAAAAATACGAGGTCGCGTTATTCATATCAGTACGAAACTATTTCATGTCGTTTCGCGTTAAAAATGTGTAGTAACTGTCGAGGAATTAAACTGGTATGAGTGGATTGGAAGCGTAGAGAGAGAACTGAAAATTCATCGTCATGTGCTAACGTCCTCGACAGAACCTTGAATTTGGTCATTTCACGTGGTCATTTAGGAGATGATGGCAAAGAAATGTACCAAAATGTAAGACGCACGTGCAGAGCGTGCAGAGCCATTGTTTTTGTTCACTAAACCCATCGTTTTGTAGCGTCATCGTTGCCGTCGGCGTCGTCGTTTCGTAAGCTCCACCCTATACACCCTTTTAGTAAGTCTAATACATGCCGTTTTCCGCTAATGACGTCGAACTCACATGCTTTCAAATTTTATTCAGAAATGTACAAAGGCCTAAAACTTTTCCGATTTCTTTTCTTGTTTTAAGCCTTTGTACATTTCTGAATAAAATTCGATGTCATTAGCGGAAAACGGCATATATTAGACTTATTAAAAGCGTGTATAGTAAATCTTTCCACGTACAAGTACCACTCGGAAACACTGAATTTAATTCCTAATTTCTCAGTTTTATTTGACTGTCTTCTCTCTGTCGATAACAAATATTTAATGGTGGATAGATGTAATGATCAAAACAGTGACATTGGGCACATTTTTCTATCTGCTTCATGGAATGTCGGAGATAACGAATTACAACCCGCTTGCCTTTTTCTTCGTTCCCGGAATTGACAGCCACTCGGCGGATACATGCGGAATCATTTAAGCCAAGATCAAACCTCGCAGTCTTGACGAACGTTAAACTTACACTGAAACCAAGCAAAGATGTCGGAGCCTTTGTACATCAAGGTGTATAAATAATAAACACGATATTAAGATATGTGCTTCACACTGAGTACTTCACCGACTTGATGACAATACAATCTTGGTAAAGTGGTGACTTTTTGAGTCCATGGTTAACAGCAAATATTAAAATTTGTAATTATATTTATCTTTGCTTAAAATGAAATCGAAAGTTCACTATGGTTATATTGTGAAACAAACCGGATTCAGTCAAGATGGAAACTATCTGATATTAACAGACTGATTTGAAATCTCTTGTATTAACATGAAGCATTTTTTATTTTCAGTAAATATTCGATAGAGAGGAGCCTTTGTTAGTACGTCGGGCAACTATGAATATCCTCTCAGTTATTGGACTAGTAAGTTCCTCGATGGTTGAAACAAGAAACTGAACTTAAATAATTAAAATAAACTATTGTAGACATTGTAGCAATAATCTCGGATTATTAAAGTGCGTTCGATAGTCGCTTTGGAAGCAAAGCAGAAGGGTAGGAAGTTCAGTTGAGGATACGAGCATGCACTTCTTGAGATGGTTCAATAAGCGTAAAGTACTATGACTCATGTGATAGGAGTGAAATACTTCGCAACTGGGTAGACACTGAATCAGTGACTGGGATCTGTTTGATTTAAGTCCCCCCCTTCCCCCCGGGATTTAAGAAGGTACGCAATGGTCAAAATAACAACGCATTGTTTCTGTGGAAATAATACAACGTAAATAGCACCCCCCCCCTCCCCCCCCCCCCTTCCTGAGAGGGTATGTGGTTGCTAGTAAAATTTTCAAGTTTACTTCAACTTTTTTCTTACAGCAAGTTATGGCTATTAGTTCTACTTAGTTGTTGACGTTTTAACACCTTTTAAAGCGGACTTTGACCTGACCGACTTATTGCCAACCAGTCAACCGCGCTAAGACGCGAGGCTGACGAGGCGACAGCCTTAACAGAGACGAAGATTGCTGTGTTTTCAGAAAAAAATTTGGAGCGCTGCTGGTAAGGGCACAAAGGCCTCTTATCATGTGACTTTAAGGACCAATGAAAGCGCGTGTTTTGAAGTGTTTCATTAGATTGAAACTGGCATGACGCGACATCGTTAACGTTCACGTGGATATTTATGATCGACTGAAATCATACTTCTTTTCCATTTCTCGGACCATCGTGCCGTGTACACTTGCTTTGAGTGTTCTTTAATATTTATTTTTGAAACAGTGTGTGAATCATGAGCTCAAGACTGAACCAGCGTACGTGTTCTTTTATCGGCCGCTGTTGTCAATTTCGGCCCGGGTGCCATTGTTCAGCAGAGCAGGTTGTTTTCGTTTTGTGACCATTGGGTTGTAAAAAAATTCAATTAATTTTCAAAGGAAATCATATTTTCTGTAAAGTACACAATTAAACGATCAATTTGACTTCTAATTCATGGCTATATCTTGCAAAATAAAAATTATTCAAGTGAAACAACGTTCATATGTCATGCAGGAGAGTTTGATTCCTCATGACATGTTTCACACTGAAAACGCTCTCGCGATTTTGCACATGGTATTGTATTTTCCCCAACTTGATTATCGTGTATTCCTGTTAAAATTGCGGCCGTTCAAAAATTACAGCAGTATTTTCAATATTATTGCACGTTCACACTTACATTGTTCGAGATACAAAGTTTACATACATTTCTATTGTTATTGTGTTATTGTTAAATGAGATATAACAATGGGAACATTTCCATCTTCTCCCAAATTATGTTTTCTTCTTCTTAATTGCAACGCAGTTGAGATTTCAAGGCGTAGGGAAAAAAAAGTGAATAAAATGAACGTCACAAAGGCAGACTCGATTTTTTTGCTTTGTGCACGCTCAATTCTTCGAAGAAGTGACGATTTTTCAATAAAAGTGGAGTTTTCTTTACGTTACCGGACAATGACACTGTTAATGTCTTGTATGTTGCAGTTTGAATGTCAAAGCACTTATTGTTCCAAAGTGCTTTCCGCGAAACATCAAAAGGCTTTTTTCAAATGCAACTATCGATTCCCATGTTTCCCACATTACACCGTAAACATCACTAGCTGCAATTGAGAATTTGTAGGCATGTTTTTGAAGAGCCCGCTAATTCCCCAACTAAAAAGGCCTACTCTGGGACCTTAACTCGCCGCGAGATTGTGCGACCTAATGCGAGTTAAGGCGAGATAAGGAAAAATTAAGCTTGCCTATCAGTTGTGAGTTTGTGCGAGTTAAGGCGAGTTATAGGGAAAATGATCAACCTAATGTTGAGGTGATAAGGGTTAAAACATATAATATGCTTTATTAGTATAATTTTCAGCGGTGAATATAAGAATTTAGAGTTATATTCACCGCGCTACCCGGTGAATATAACATTTTGGAGGCGCGGCTGCTAAGCCAATCAAGTACTTTTCCTGCCTTTTTATCTTGTTTTAGCCCGTTGTTTTGCACTTTTCTTGATATTCACCGCTGAAAAATACACTAAAACAATTATTCGCCTCAGGCTCAGTAAATATTGGGGAATATTTTCCTCGACTACATCTCGGTAAATATTCACCAATATTCACTTCGCCTTCGGCGAAGTGTTGTTAAGTAACATACATATAAAGATGCCTTGGAATCTTTGTATGCCTTATGTATATATCCCTAACAGCCTCCATGTTGCCCAATTACAAAAAAAAAAGTAAACAAAAAAACTTCAGATGAGCTCCAAAGTTGAATGAAGCCAAATCTTATTTAAAGTCAGTAACTGAATTTCTTTTTTCCTTCAACTGTAATTGGACACGGATTGTGTCAGTAGGTCCTGGAATTCGTCCACAGAAAGGCCAGAGAGACAACTTCACTCGTGAACGGCCATATTTACAACAGAGTATTTTAGGCGTCCCAGTCTGCGTGAAACCATCTCTCGCCTCTGTCTGAGACAAGACCAGACACGCATGGTTCTTACGTTACGTTTATGCCTATAAAATCAACTGAAATGTCAATTGCTGGTTTAAAAAAAAAAAAAAAAAAAAACCAGCATGTTAATTTTTTTGGTAGGCTAGGTATCGAAGAGCCATAACATTTGCGCTTGCGCTGACGGAATGTTTGAACAAGAGAGAAAAACGCAGTACCTCCAGACACCGGCGCTGGAACGTCGTACCAAACGATTCATCCCGGGATTTCGGCCCGTTCGATCGCTTTTGGACGCAGTTGGCCCTTCGCTGCTTTCTGCTACCGACCTTGCCTCCCGGTACGGCATTGAGGGAGAGATATGTCGGCCCCTAAACCATTTGTGACAAATCCCACGCCTACTCACAGCTCCAAACCGCCCTTGTCAATATGGCGTAAGAATTAGGTGGCTTATATATTCAAGAGAAAAGTCATTTTATCTGTCACATGGTAAGCACTGGAGTCGCAGATTACAAAGTGTGCGCATGCGCCCCGCTAAGGGTAACGTACATACAGTAATAAGCTTTTCCCGAATAACTACAGGAGCTAATATCTTGGAGACATTACATTTACAGCTAAAATACATAACATATACAAATACCTTCTAAATACAAAAAGGCAAGGAAAAGGAAACATACAGGTCAACTACTCTGCTATATTTTCTGTTGAATGAATGATATCAATAAAACTATTCAAGGTAGTGGCAAAAGTTGGACATCCGTCACTTTTTAGCAGCGCTACATGGCTCAAAGTCAGTCAAAATCCCGTAGTTTTACTGTAAATTTAGCCTCGTTTGCCCCCCGCCAAGATGGCGTCAAAAACCGTGGAAGCATGTCTATCGGTGTACGCAGTAAGTACGTTGGAATTGACATTCGATTATAAAAAATTTAAAATAACCAATCGCATTTGGTGTAATTTCCATCACTGTGAACCGTCCCCATTACTGACCATCATTGGCTATGATTGGGCATCATTGCCTCCAGTGACAATTTTTGCGATAAAAGAAAGGGAATGTGGTTGGTTGGCCAAAAAGAAAGGGAATCTCTTAATTTCCAGTCACTAAACTTCTCCCAAATTGACATTTCAATATAACACAGCTAAAGCGACATACCATAGCGGAGTTGCCCGGGCGTGTACGGTACTGAAAAGAACTTTTGTTTATGTGTTTGATGTTATGAGAGCACGACGGGAAGCTAACTCCAGTGGCGAGTCAACTCACCTCTAAAAGGTTGTTGTTGAAACGACACCATCTGGACCAACCTCGTTCAGGGTCTTTCCTTCCTCCCTGGACCTTGGGAACGAGGTTGCATCTGAACGATCAAATTCCAACAATTGACCTCTTTAGCTTGTACGTTTTGTTCTTCCATTTCAGACCACGTGATGTTACTCTAGGGAACAGTTTCTTTCAAATGTCGTCTTATGCACGTGCATATGTATGCATAACTTATGAAAAAACAAAAGGAAAATTCCCTTGGGAAGATCACGTGGTCTGAAATGGGAAAACAAACCGTACAAGCTAAAGAGGTCCATAGCCCTTATTCACGATAGCCGCCATGTTGGTTTTCAAATTGTCATGCAAATTAGCCATCTGTTATGCTGGGGGGCAAACATTTAAATAAAGGCAAATTGCGGAAATCGGCTCGTCGAAATATTGAATTAACATTGCTAAAAGTACATTTTAGAATTTAGAATTAAGTACCTTTTATAATAAGTTTATACCTTTTGATTGCCTCCGACATTTCTCCTTTCTACCTTGTTATCTGCTAATTTTTCAGTAAAAAAATCGAAGTAACTTGTGTGAGCATTCTATTTTACTACTTAGGTGATAAACATTCAATGAACATGAGACAAATCATCTGCGTGGCTAAGATGTTCGTTATAACCTGTCGAACTTGTGTTGTTTGCCCCCTCAGGAGTGTGTAGCTAATTTGCATGATAATAGCAAATCCAACATGGCGGCTATCGTGAATAAGGTCTATTACGGATATGGCAAAAACGCGGAAATTGGAATCAGACCAGGAAAAGCTTTCTTCAAATCATGAGGCGACAATTTATTCAGGATAAGATCCAAACGCTGACCAGGAGCCTATGAGTAGGAGCGAACAACGGCCTTATATTCCTGTCACGGCGTTTTCACAGACCGATTTATTTTTAGATTAAATTTCCCGCGTGATTGCATGGATGCCTGGTAACTCAGCTGGAATAAGCCATTTTGAAATTCGTAAAGTAGCGCTCTGCGCATGAACAGATCGCAAAACCATTGACAAAGGTTTTACTTTAATCCGGCTCGTCAGTTCGGTGTGAACAGGGCGAAAATTTTGCACTGCACGGTTCCGTGCGAACAAAATGTCCGGTCAAATTTTCAGCCGGTAGAAAATTCGTCCGGTACCATGTGAATGTAGCCTCGGGACTGATAATCGAAAGGTCGTAGGTTCGACTCCTGCCAAGGAGCACTCGGATTTTTCCGATCATCCCCTACAGCTTAGTGGTAAAGCATCCGAACAAATAATCGGAAGGTCGTAGTTTCGACTCCTGCCGAGAAGCACTCGGATTTTTCCGAATATCCCCAACAGTCGGAAAGTCGTAGGTTCGACTCCTGCAAAACAGCACTCGGAGTTTCCCGAGTGTCCCCGTGTCCTAGCTCCCAGCTGAGCTCATGTCACGGCAACAACACTGTAAAGAGGTGCAAAAATTCAACAAGGAAAAACACTGCCAGTTAAAAAGGGAAGCTCCACCTCAGTCTTACGGGATATATATTCGCTTCAATTAATGTCCTTTGTAGCTCTCCAAGTCACTTTTACAACTGAAGCACACCTTGCACGAAAAAGGTTTTTAATATTCGGCTAACAATATGCCGTTGAAGAAATGTATTTTACTGAAAACAGAAAGAAGTTCAATATTTGAACTCTAAAAATTAATTAACTAGGCTTTTAAAAAAGCGGGTTCTTTACCCCTTCTCCCTATTTTTTAAAAGTTTAATTAGCTTAAAACGTTGTACACGACAAAGAGAATGGGCACAAAATTGTTTCAATTCGAATCACAACTACCTAGTGCTAATTCCCCGTGTGTCTGTCCCTGATTCAGAGTTACATATCGTCGAATGGCAAATAATTGAAATGTCAAGCATCAATGTCAAAAATCAATAATTTAAGGATAAAAGGTGTGAGTTATTCATATAAGTATTACCAACATTACCAGTACTACATTCTTGTCAGGGTAATATTAATATTCATCTCAATTAAATTAATTAAGTGACACCTCAAAAACAGTACAAATTGAATAACACCTAACTATGGAAAATTGTCAATGGCAATAAAATAGTATTCATCTCATATTTAACCATTTAGACATTCCTGGAAAAACAATTTATTTACACTTAAGGCGAAGCGATATAATACTGCATTACAACCTGTTGTCCGGTCGAATTAATTCCCTATGAAATCTCAACTAAAATCTATTACATTGATTCTTGGAAAAAATCACCCAATTTTAGATCATTTTATAGTCTAGTTTCCTATTTGAATTAAAGATAAACCCTCCATAAAATCACTTAATTTAACCAACTCCATTAGCTTACGATTAAATTGCTATGAAATTCTATGCGCAGTACAAATTCTGATGAATAGCATTCCAGATCATGGAAACATACCTTTGAAAGATGGCGAAAATCAAAGAACCGTTTATAGCGATTAATGATTTAAATGCTTCAACTTTACGTCCTCTGAGTCGGTGATTTCCAACAGTTTATCGCTGAAAAGTAAAACAATTTACTTACAACATCCAAACCGATTTAATTTCTTCAAAAATAAGCTTTTGCGAGAAGCTGGCGACTCCTAACATTCAACATTCTTCGAATAATTTGTTGCCTCGTCGCACCAAATCTTTTCGCAAAATTCCCCAGCATTTTCTTCCAATTGATTGGCAATCGCATTCTATTCTGATTTAGACCTGCTGTTCATCTAGACACGTCCATTTCCAGACGAAGATCTATGAAAGTGGACATTAACCCAATGTCCGTTCCTTAGCTGCCATACTCTAGTTTCCTCTGATTGGTCAGTTACGGGCGCTCCGCTGTTTCCAATCCGCTGAGTGAGGCGCACGTAGGAAATGCACGCCGACTCCGTGCTTAGGATATGCACGTGTGGTGACAAGATGGTGGTATTCGTCGGCGCGCTGCGTTGCCGCACGCCGTTATCGAAGTAAAACTTGTGAAATTCAACGCCCTCCACTAGATTACCATTGGCTTCGGGTTCAAAAGCCGTGATGTGTGGGTCGACAAGTTTACTGTAGGTATCGAAATCCTGTGTGGTTATGCTCGTAATAAGCTGCTGTGTTAAGCGAACAATTTCTTGCTCCTTTTGCGTTTTCCAGGTCTGCTGTACCGCGGAGGTCTGAGATGCGCCATCGGCTTCTTCTGGTTGTGTCACCGTTACTTCCTCGTCCGATTCCTTTTTTCTCCTTGAGCCGCTAAAGTTGTGAGTCGCCAACATGGTGGTGAGAATCGCCCCTTTAAGCTTTCGCCGCGCGTTAAACTTCCTTAGGCCATCGAGGGTAGTTTGCCGATGAACCTTTGATGCGATTCGTTCACGATTCTAGAAAGCGAAATTGAGAGTGATGTTAGCGCTCCGCGTATTGCTTAAAATCAGTTTCACAGTTAAAGAAAATCAACGAGTGACAAATTTCGCGACGGAATATCTTGGCCAAATGGGTCAACACGGCCTACTAGCATAACCAGTCGCAAAGAAGTTTCTTTTATTTGAATACACATCTGGGGATCTAAAACAGGTGCACAAATATTGAGAGAGAGAGACAGTTGATGTGTTTACGCGATGTTGCAATTAAGATCGACAATCGATTAGGAACTCGCACCAATGAGTTGGTAAATGCGAAGGCATTTTACTATAATTAAGGCAAAATTAAGTATAGAAAAAAAGAGACAGCTACGGGAATAATTATTACTTGTCAAACGTCTTTTAAGACAGCATGTTTAAACTGGAACAACCGAAAAAAATCTTGTGAACAATCTAGAAGGTCACGGTGCGGGATTTCGAAAGCATAGCACACGATCCTGTGGCCTGTTTGTCAGAAGTCCCGACCATTTTCGGGCCTATTTCGCGTGCTACAATTCCCGGTATATCTTCGCAAGGCCGAGGTTCCAAGCCATCAAACAATCCTCTTAGTTTTTCTTACATTAAAAACATGTTAAAGGATCGGCTTTTCAAAATAAGCAGATTGCAGTTTGACGACTGGCTTTTCGGGTCCGAAAAGTTCTCGGGACTTTCGAGAAACAGGCCCCTGGACTCGCCCTTTCTTTGAGAAAAAAAAAATTTGGTAAAAACTGAGAAAATCTGTCTCGAAAGGGCCTCAAAAATATCTACATGTAATCTATGTAACAAGAAGGAACCACACCACGCGAATCTCGCATATAAATTAACAAAAATATTGGCCCAAGCGGAAACTACCATAATACTCTTTGTTTGTTCACCCAAATTTTGAATAAGCATTGTTTCCTGTTTCTCTTGGGACTTACGGCGGTCCCAAGAGAAACAGGAAACGCTGTTTATGCAAAATTTGGGTGGACAAGCAAAGAGTATTATGGCATTTTCCGCTTCGGCCAATTCGGAAATTAAGAAGGAATGGCCTATGAACATGGGATTTGAGAGCTGTTATAAATCCCATGTAAATTGAAAGAGGCTTTTTTCACAATTTTCAAAGGAGATTGGAATAACTGCTTCGTTGATTCTTGAGCTGTATAGATATTACTTCTTTTTTCGTAGTTGGTCCACGAAGAAAAACTTTTTAAAACAAATTGGTTTAATTAGTTCAATCAACTATTTGGGTATCCCAAACTTCACACAATACTATTTATCATGAAAGTCGTTTTACTTTCATGTATGTCATACTTTTGTGAAATAAGACAAACAAATGTATGACCTGACTTCCTACCTTTTGAGCAATAGACATCTGCTAACTTGAAATCTCACATGACACGTTATCACAATCAACAAATGAATTGATATATGAAACGAATCATATATTGAACTGCGGATATGAAATTAAGTGAAGCTATGAGCTTCCCAGTTGGTTAGAGTGTCGCACTGGAATCGCCGGTTCAAGCCCCTTTGAAGTCCTGAATTTTTCAGGCTTCTCTACGCAATTTCTAAAATCGCGTTAATTACTGCGAGGATCATAGCTTCAATTGATGTTATCACGATGGAGAACAAGTAACCGTATCAAAGCCTACTTCATACAGGACTGTGTTTGCTTGAACAGAGCCTTGACTATTGAGGTATGCAAAAAAAAAAACAAAAAAAAAAAAAAAAAAAGAGGGAAGTTAAACACTGAAAGCCCAACCACTAGGCAGCTCTTTGAACAAAGTGCTTCTTTAAACAAAAAGTTCCACTTCTGGGTCTATTTTGTAATAATCTAGATTCTCCATTATGGGAAGAAAATTATTGTTCATGGATGGTGGTGGTACAACAATAAGCTCTTGGGAGTGGATTAAAATTTCACGAAACTCTCTTAGGTCACAGAGGTCTGGCTGAATATGTAAGAGGCAGGATTGCTGGATCTTTCATGAACAGGAATGCTCTGAATTTCAAATTCCCATCAAAAGTTTCATTTTCTTCTGCAACCAGTAACTGTAATGGAACAGGTTCATGGCTCACAGATAATTTTTTGATGTACTTCTGTTCAGTTTAATTGTTTTCTGTTTTTTTTTTAGCAGTCTACAAACTATTGCAGCAAATGCGAGATGGCAGTGAAAACAAATTGGTTGATTGTAATTTGAACTTCAGAGTACACAAGTTAATGAAAGGTGAAGTAAAAGGAACTTTCTTTTGCAAGGGGAGTTTAGTAATGCCTTTCAGGAACACATCTGTTTGAAACAAACAGAAAGCCTACCACAATCCATGGATGCTTCAAGACTTCTGCAGCAGTGATTCTCTTGCTTTGGTCCACTGTAAGCATTTTCTTAATGAGATCCTTGGCCTCATCTGTCACGCTATCCCATTCCGGTGATGGAAACTACCATACAACAAACAATAAAGAAATTACAACTTCAAAATGCATAATTTTTTTCAAAAGACAAGAAAGTTTTGTTACCAATCATACAACTGACACATCATACCCACAAAAAAGTACTACATCTACATATATTTTAGATGCAGGGATGCAGCTGTATTAAAACAAGAATACATAAGAATTACTGATACATTATTAAATAGTTGAGGGTGATATCAGGCTTATGTTGAAATTTAGGCTTTCCTTGAGCTTTATGCTATTTGCCTAGGTTATTTCGCGTGTACCACCTGAAAATATATGAGGTAACTTGTTTGTTTTTACTAGTTTTTCTTAAGATGCAACAAGTCAAAAGGAGAGCAATCTGGATGTAATACTTGAAAAAAAAAAAAAAAAAAAAAAACCAACCAACCAACAGCACCTATCTTCTGCAATGAACTGCCACAGGTCTTACGTAAAGATTAAAAGCGAAGATAAATTAATTAAGAATGGCCAAAATGATATGCAGAAGCTGTACATTGTTGAAATAGCTTGAAATTGGTCTCAACTTGATGAGTACACAGGAACACTAAAATCATGTCACCCTAATAATTTCGTGAAAGGTAAGCTCATTAATGCATGAGTGAATTTATAGAGGAAAATGTTGCTGGAGTGTGCACCTTGTTTTTAAACAAAGTAAAATATTGACATGAAATAATGCAAATACAACACAATCTGTCATTTTTTCCAATGTAATTAAAAAAAAACCTTCAAATGTTAGGATAATTTTTTTCGTAAAACTGATATCATTCATTTTGTGGCCTGTCACCCACTCATGTCATTGATTCCCGACATCAAAAAGGTTAAAACTTCAATTATTGTAGCCATTAAAATCTGTAATATCCAGACTAAATTAATTCACTCCGAATTAGCGCCTGAATTTGCTGGATATCAATCTAGGCATGACGTATATCATACTGATCAATTTTCTTGAATTCACGAACCCATATATTCCAAACAAATTTTGTGAGTTCTTTACTTTTAAACACTTAGCAGCAGGTTTCTTAGCTTTGTAATTAAAAAAAACATTAAAAAATTGACGCCATTTGCCTGAATAACCTACACGGCCTCGATTATTGAAAAAAAAAATGCTATAATTTACCCCAAAATTATCGTTCCAGGTGTTTTCAGAAATAATAGCTCTATAATTGAAGCTAGAGAAAACCACAATGTAAATGAAAACCATAGCATGATTTAATCTCTGCGCACCGGCAATCTCCAAGAGCAATATATCTTGGACTCCTTGGCATTTTTACAGTGGAAGATTTGCAAAGAGAAAATAGCTGCATAGAAACAGAATTTTAAAACAGGAGTGAGTGTCAAAGCGGAGAAAGGAAACGGGACATGTCATTTATCTTTAAATATAAACATTGGTCACGTTCTCCGGTTGATGGCTAAACAGACAAGCAAATGGAGAATTTTAATACATCGATCACACACAAAAAAATTAATGATATAGAACGAATCGGATGCAACGAGAAAATTATTGGAAGGCATGCTTTTTGACATGAAGTGCGAACTATGGAACTATGGAACTAACCCTAACCCGCGAACTATCATACGCGATTCCACGAGAAATCAAAGTATATTGGCAAACAAAACAAATTGAACCAGTGTTTTTGTAAGATTACTTACATCGTAAGCTCCAGCTTTAATCTGACTGTATAATTTTTGTTGATCTTCGTCCCAGAAGGGTGGGTAGCCAACGAGAAGAATGTAGAGTATAACCCCAGAAGCCCACAAATCAACCGCTTTGTTGTAAGCCTCTTTCTTCAAAATCTCTGGGGAAAGATAGCCTGGCGTCCCCGCAAAACCAAACCAGCCCCTTTTATCGTTGTCTACTTCGATCGCCAGTCCAAAATCTGCCAATTTACAAATAGCTGTCTTGTCTTTGCTGGAAAGAAGAAGATTTTCAGGTTTCAAATCTCTATGAACAATGCTGTGTTCGTGGCAATGTTGAACACTGTGAAGAACCTGTTGTATACAATGAGACGCGTCAGCTTCGCTGTAATATTCTCGGGCCACTATCTCCTCAAAAAGTTCTCCACCAGTCACCAGATCGAATACTAAGTAATAGAAACCTTCTTCAAGGACGCTGGAATGAAGACGGACAATGTTTGGGTGTTTCAACGCCCGGCAAATACGAGCTTCACGCTCAACTTTCTGTATGTCACGAGAGGTCATCTTGCGCGTATCGAGGATCTTTACCGCAAATTCCACCTTGCCTTCTTTCAGAGCGCATTTTCGAACTATGCTAAATGCCCCTCTTCCTAGTTCTTCTTTGATATCATACATATCATGAAAAGGCCTCAAGCTTGGGGACGCCATTGTTGCTCACAATCTCAGCTTCGATCTTTTGATCTTCGAAGAGAAAGGACTGGTGTAGAGGCAAAGACTCAAGCTCACCGGAAATAAATTTTGCCCACGTCACGTCTACTTCCGATGGTCAGCAAAATGAATAATGTTGAAATGGCCAAAGATGGTTTTGCTTTTAATCAATTGTTTGTTTTCTACTTTGTTCCAGTTCGTAAAAAAAATCCAATATTTCAAAAGGAGACACTAATTGAGAAGCAGCTTCAACAACATAGAAGTTAAGTGGTGTTGAGAGTCGGTGCAATCGTTAATCGTTATTCAAATGTAGTGGTAATGTTCTGTTCAAAAGTTGTAAACTTCTTTCTTTCGAAGGACTCTTTTCCTTTTGCGTTCGCTGGCCTGACGAGCACGGGAAAAACACACCTCTGTAGCCTGCAAGCAAGCTCTCTCGAGGGGTTTTCACCGACCTAGAGAGCTCGCTCCCAGGCTAAGACCTCTGCCAACTCCACTGCCATAGGTCGAAACTCACTATGTTGAGCATGCGCGTCGGTTTCTTAGCGACCAAATCCTCACGTGATACTTCAAGTTGTGTGGGCTCATTTAACAACAGCGGAATTACGATTAAATGATATCTGAAACGAATCATACATTGAACTGCGGATATGAAAATCAATGATGATCCTCGCAGTTGTGTACGCAATTTTAGCAATTGCGTAGAGAACTCTGAAAATCTCAGGACTTCAACGGGGCTTAAACGCGTGACCTCGACATACCACGAAGCCACCGACGCTGATGAAAAACAGTTGAGTGAGAGAGCCAGTTCAGCAAGACGAAGTAAAGTTTCCGAGCTGGTTCAAAAATATTTGAGTGCTTGGAGGCCGCCTTTGTTGTTGGGAATGACGGTGTATAAAGATGTTATGTCCATGGTGAAAATGATTTTGTTTTCGCCCGGAAAATTGGCAGCTCTGCTTTGCGCGCAAAGTGTTATATCTAAATATGACTCTATTTGTGACTGTGCTGGGAGTAAAGTTTTGGCGGCGCAGAGGCTAATCGCGAGCGACTTTATTCCGCGCTCCTACAATACCGTAAGCTACGCAGGCTATGACTGTGCTAAGGCAAGACCGCAAAGTGATAGATCAACGCTCTTATCTAATTCAATCTTGAGCATTTTATTACCTTTCCGGTCTCTAAGACAGGTGATAGGTTTTTTTTCCCAGATTGAACGATGAAGAGATGTTTGTTTGCTTGTTTATTTGATGAAGCTGTTTAGTCAACAATTATTCCACGAGGGCGTGTTGGATATGAGATGGTAAATAGCCAACGAGACCCGTAGCTCCGAGTTGGCTATAACCAGTCTCATATCCAACAAGCGCGAATGGAATAATTGTTCTATTAAATTTCCTTAAACTCTAAAAGTTTGGAAGTACGAAATACGAGCGAAAAAAGCGAGAAAATTCCACGAGGGCGTGTTGGATATGAGATGGTAAATAGCCAACGAGACCCGTAGCTCCGAGTTGGCTATAACCAGTCTCATATCCAACAAGCGCGAATGGAATAATTGTTTTATTAAATTTCCTTAAACTCCAAAAGTTTGGAAGTACGAAATACGAGCGAAAAAAGCGAGAAAATTCGAGCGAAATCGCCAAAACTCGATGAAGATGCGATGTTGTGTAATACCTGGTGGTCAGACAGACGCAGGCTCATCACAAAAACATTTCTTACCTTTTCGCGGACTTCTAAACGTCGGAATTGATTCAAACTTTCCACAAAAACGTTTTTTTGCTTTATTCAGAGAGAAATTTCGCTTTCCGTCGAAAATAATTTTAACTTAGCAACGCTTAGTGCAATCATTTGCCATATAAGGTCAAACTAAGGTATATGAGTTGATAACCGAGATTGAGTAAACCAATCAGAGCACGAGAAGTGCATTACCCGAGGCTGAGAATTTAACTAGATGCTTCTGTGAAGCATACACTGGCTTGCCTGTGGTACGTGCTACAGAAAATCAGAAGGCACTGAATTGTGTGATATTGAAATACAGCATTCCAGTCTCTGAAGAATAACAAATAAAAGAGAAGCGAGAAACATTGGCTTCTGGGCTGACATGTTGATAATTTTCAAGTTCCCTCACAACTTCTGTTTACCACAAGTGTGCCCTCTGAGCATCTGAGGGCTTTCTAATACTAAAGTTCACTGAAGTTAAGCCCTGCCGGGCGGGGTTAGTGTTTGGATGGGAGACCAAAATAATGTACCCCTCTTAAAACAGAAGCATCGGACCGAAAATTCTAACTCAGCAAGGTACAGATCTTGTTAGCTTGCTTTATGCAAAACAAATATTGATGAAAAAGCAAATAACTATTGATACACAGTTTTCAGAAAGAGCAGAAGGAAGTTTCCCGGACGGTCGATCGAGAATAAAATATTTACGACATCAAAACAACATTAATTTTGAACCGTGAATATAGAATATAAAAAGTTACGATCTGCGACAAACATTTTGGGAGATTTTTGCTACGTTCAAGTAAATTGCAAAATCGAAAGTGACATGGCCGGAATTCAGCGGGCGCCGTGATTAAGTTACCGCTGTATGTTTACTCGCCAAACAGTGAAGCATCTGTGTCAAATGATGGCAAGATACCGGGTTTTTGTATGTTTCTTTTTCTGTCAAGTGTTATAAAGTTTGACAATGAAATGAGCGAAGTCAAAACAAAGATCACAATCGCCCAACTCTTATTTATGCAAAGTCAAAATTTAATCTCCAAGACACGTACGACGTTATTTATCACCAGGTAATTCCATCATTTTGGAAATAGCAGCTACTTTATTATTCATCTGCGTCACAAGTTTTCACTGATTTTGGGGCTCATTTTGTTGAAACTCAAGCACGCTTCCAACAGGCCTGTGAACCCTTCCTGCTTACAGAGCAATACTAAAAAACTTCTCCCATATCACATTTCAACTTTAAGCTCGAAAATTCAATACACAACATGATATTATAATTCACAAAGGCAGAAAATACCACAGAATCCTTTTCCAGCGAAAATTTTATTGAAACAAACAACATATTTGCTCTTAGAGGCGAAAACCTCTTCCTATTTCATTGCGTGCGTGAAGACAAGAAACTCAATTGTGTCAAATTACCATGTACTTCAGGTAAATACTGCTCACTTTGATTTCGTCTCGACGGGCGATAGATTGTTGTCGAAGTCCAGTACTCGTCGCTTTTGAGATTCATGCCTAGTTTATCCAACTGACTTTCCATTATTGAGCTCCATAAGGGTATATTTTGTTTAAGGATCCACTAAAACGCCATTCGCGTTGCATGACTTTCGACGCCATTGCAGGCTAAGTTAATGATTCTACTGTGTCCACCAGAGAAATCTACGCAGTTCCACTACCCTCTGGATCCTACGAAAATACGCGCAGAAGGCTCTATCCACAAAGACACCACTTACCGGGGGAGTGACAGGCAAGACTTTTACCGACACGGAAAAAAAAAAAAAAAAAAGAAAAAAAATAAAAAAAAGAAAAAAAAGAAAACAAACAAACTAAACGCAAACCTCGACTGGGTTTGCCCATAGGCAACCCAGTAACTAGATGTGCTTAGAGTGTGTATATATTCACAGTTGCGAGGGCAGCAGTACTGAGATCTTTGCCAAGATTGAAACTGGCGGAAAGTGAGTTATCACCGCATGAATTTATCCGGCGTTGAAAAACTAGTGCCTAAGTGATGTGGACCTGCTGTAATTTTACAATTGCACTCAAAGTCCCGACCACAACGCCAGGGGGAGGTACATCTGTTGGTTCTTTAACGTCTCACAGAATTATTTAACACTGAAAAAGTGCCAAATTAAACACTTTGAAGATGGGATTTGAATAGAACGCACTGTTTCCTCAGTTATAGAAAGACCCTTCGTGTTGGTCCGGCCAGGGCTCGAACCCACGATCTCTTGCATCTCTGAGCATCTGATCGGTGGTGAATGTTATTTGAAGCCATCATTACGAAAGGTAGTGCCCCAGGGTCTTACAGGCGATAAATACGCTTAGAACTTACAACTTGGGGAATAGGAATATTATGTTTGGATACGGAGTGAATTCGAACGTACTGCGTTGCCAACGTCTCGCACAACCTGAAGTGTGTGATATTTTTGCGTGAAGCCGCAACTTCAGACTCGGGACTACATTGCATGTTTTAAGTAGCATTCGTGGGGTATTCTAGACGTGACAGGCGAAGAGCAGGATAAAGAAAGCTTTTTTCTCACATAAAAGGCTTAAATATATTCCATAAAGCGTTAACTTATTACCGAAAAAAAAAAAAAAAAAAAACAAAGCACAACACCAATTAAAGCTGTTTGCCTCATCCAAGCTTCATAACTCGCTGGTTCAAATCCCTACGTAGTGATGTCCTCGGTATAACAAAACGTTTTTGACTCAGTAAAAATTTATGGATTTATGAAAGGAGCCTTGGTACTAAATAAAGAAAGCCCGATAGAATGAACTTTCCCAATGAAAAAGTTGAAATTCAGTTTTCAGAGAACTATATTCTACGGATTTTTCAAAGTCTTCCGAAATTGAGACTGACAAAAGTGGCTCCAAGGAGAAAATAAAGTGAGGAGAGCGGGCATCCACATACGTGCCCTTTTCCAAAGGTAATCTGTATCAAGTTATTTTTAGAAAAGTTAGTTTCATTTCGCGCGGATAAAGTTACCTCGCGCGTTGCGCGGATATTTCGTGGAGGCTTCGCATGACACGACTGAACGATGCACAAAATCATGGCCAACTCTCCACATAAATTCTCCATCTCTTCCTCTGAAAGACTTTTCTTCCGTTTGTCAGTTGATTTTTTTTTTTGCCTTCTTTATTATTTTTGCATAGGTGGACGAGTTCAATGTCGTGGGCTTTTGTTTCCCTAAACTGTCCGATTTTTTCATCTCTTCCCCCTCATCTGCATGCTGATGTATCATCGGAGCAGGATCTTTCTGGTGTTTCGCTAGCACTCTCTAGCTCGTTTTCCGTTTGTATTTCCTCTTCTTCGCTGACACTGATTTCTTCTTCTTCGCTACAACTTTCGTATTCACTGGAATCACTGGAACATTGCTTTGAGTCAGTAAAGGCAATTCTGATTGTTTTGCAAACAGGGCTCCAGTCGAAATCTTCTTGGAGTCGTTTTCGTTGACAAAACGAACAGCAATTTTGCTTTCCGCATCTTCTGCCGTTTTGGTTCGCGTCACTTTGCGAAGGACGCGTATGTGTCCCTGAGCGTGGGCTGTCCAAGCGGAACACATTCCCGGCATATGATTGGCTGTTGCATAATTATCCCCTTGGCATCTATACAGCGTGGGAGTCGATACAAAATTTTTACTTGGTGGCTCCGTATAATTCGGAGCGAAAAAAAACTGTTTAAAAAGCATATTGTATTAACCATTGATCACTGGAGACACTTTCATTCAAGTGAAAATTAACACCGGCCAGTGGTATTGCTTGAAACAACTAATTTGATAACTCTTTTTGCGTCTGATGTCCCGGTCAGTCTTATCACCAGTAGCTTTGTCTTTTTTGCCATCAGCTGGATCAGTTCGTTCATTTAGCTCTTTGGATTTTCACACTTATGGTCCATAGTTGACCATATTCTAGAAAAGCACAAAAAGTCAAAGGCATGTTTAGTACTCTTATTCCTTAGAAAGCCATGATGTTTCCGCTCGTTTGTTTTGTTTATTTAAGCCCACAACTATTCATAAATTGCATTACGTACGTTACACAAATCTCTATCTAATTAATCCAGTTCTTTTGACGCATCATTGCGAATCGGTAATATAACTATTTCAAAGAAACTACAAACTGGGTGGATGCAATCACAGCGATTGTAGTATCAAGCTATTTTGTTTGGTGGGCTTTGTAATACTCTGGAGTTTATCCATTGTATTTTGTTTGTGCAACGAAAGCACTGGACGAGGAGGGGGACGAGAGGGAAAAGCAGTCCATACCGCAAACCGATCGAACGATTTACCCCTGAAGAGGAACAAATGATTCCGGGCGAAACATCCGAGAGGATAGCGCAAAATTACAGAGAAGGAATTGCAGACTTGTGAGGAGTTTGAATAAGCTTTGGTAGAACGATTTCTCACGTGTGTATAAAAGTGCTTAAACACATTGATAATTCCAGAAATGACTTATCAGCAAATGGGTGATTTACATTCGTGTTTCACCTACTGTAAGCCCATCAAAGTCGCAAGTATATTCTTGGGCAACGGTAAGAATTGTCGAGCAATATCAAGAAGAAAAACATGAAGAATATGTTGGTTAACAAAACACTCGAATGGTTGAGACAAAAAAGTTATCATCGTTTAAAAAGGCACATGAAATACTGTTTATTTACTGCTCATCGAAATAGTCTAAACCTCGAGTTGAGTTCAGTAGTGCGCAAACTGGAATGACTTGGCGGGTCACGCACGAAATCGAGAACTTCGCATCAGCCGTGCAGTTATTTGAACTTCCATGACTTAAACACGCAGGAAGGAACAATAAGCAACACTACTTTTACCTTCCTTTTATCGCGTCCATGAGCGATTTAAAAGTACCTTCTAAGTTTTGTCCGCTTTTGACGGGATTCATTTAAATTTCTGGGGAACGCGACACGCAAACTCGTATATTAAAGGTTTGTCATATGCAAATAGTAAGTAAACGGATTCAAAGCTCGGCTATGTTCATGCAAAGGTTTTTTTTTTTTTGTCCCAACCAAAATGCCCAAAAAGTAGAATGAAACATTGCAATAACCACTTAAAAACTGTTGAACAACCGTAAAAGCAATACAGTAAAAGGAAAGAGAAGCATGGGGATAAACACAAATGGGTGCAAGATTTTGAAACGGATTGCATTTGGATAAATCTTTGAAAAAAATCGGCCTCGAGCTTTTTTCAAGTTCATGGCAAATCGCCTGGATAAAAGATGGTCGTTTTTGCTCAGAATAATCTTGTTTTGTGATGTAACGTAGACTGCTGGCCGTCTGTTTGTTCTCTCGTAATTCAGTACAGGCTATGAGCTGAGCATTTTGGCTAAAGAGGAATGGGGACGAGACTTGGGCGCGGCGGCAGCACTGCACTTAACCGCGGTCAAACGCAAAGAGCATGCCGCAATGGGCACTCGTACCCGGTCGCCGGGCGACGCGAAAATTTCCCGCGCAAAATTTCATTGAAACCATTGCAGACCCCTTGTTACGCGGGAAAAAAAAAAGATTGGAATGACAGTGGGATTAATTTGCTAAAGTGACAGCGAAGTACTGCAAACAGGAATGTTTTTCGTTTTAACAGTCCGATAGTTTTTGATAAAACTTTCTTTATTGCCTCCGAGTTCACTAATTTTTTTTGACCTTCACCTAAAAAGTTCCTTAGTGTTAAAACGGTCGACATAAGAAAAGCTTGTCGCCGCTGCGATTTGTTTACTGTCGTTGTCACTGAGCTGTGACCACCCGGAAGAAGATGTATAAAGGAAGCGAGAACGCGGACAGGAAAAAA
>NC_090874.1:62281204-62286204 GCF_036669935.1 Montipora foliosa
CTGAATTCTGCAAGTCTAAAGGCTTTATTCAAAATCTTCCTCACTTGATTGGATGGAACTACCTGAAGTGCACTTTTCTTGTGAACTTGATCAAAGCTTCATATATGGCTAGCTGTCTCTGAGGCTTATACACTTGCTGAAATCTAGGTATTATTATCGTTCACTTATTGTAATCAGCAGAGCCAGCCGTGGGTGCCTGGATGTTGTCTACAAAATGTAGGTAACGTATAATCTGAAGGAATCTATCCCTGGGCATTATACTGGCGAAAAAGGGAGAGCTTAAAAGCAGGATCTGTGTTCCAATAAGAGCTAAGGTTTGGTTTAGTGACCCATGCTCAGTTACAGGAACTAACCCAAGCTTTTATTTCATCGGTTGTGACCGGATACCACACAGAAGATTCGTGATGGTCCCTCTTCTGTTCTGCATATAAATTAGTTTGTTCTACTAGCAATTTCGATACCTCCACCGTGAAGAATCATCAAAGGAAATCCAGGCATCATCGAAAGTTTTCAGAATTAAGATTTATTCCAATCGGTCATCTTCGTGAAATAATTCTACTAAAAGTCTCCTCTGACCAGTCTTGTACCTCTACTTCCATTTCCTCCTCCGTGCCCTCGTTAGATGTCGATTCATCTGATTCTTCATGGTCGAATCCCGACTAATCAGAATAAAATTCGTTCTCAGAGATTAGGTGTTAAACAAAATTTCATCTTCATCAACGAACATGATATTTACAACACTTCGATCATTCCTTGAGTCGGAATCCGACCAATTATTATTTTTAATTAAGAGGGATGACGTATGCATGCCCTACCGAAATGAACTAGTGGTTTCCAGGCCTCAAAACGTGTGATCAAGAGAGAGAGCGAAGTGGGACTGTTTAACAAATCGAAAGAGGGTTTGCCTTGTCCGTAGTCTTGTCGACAACGATATTCGTCATCACAGGGGTCAAAGTTGGTGTGGACTCACGAAGCGCATCCGGGTGAGTCCACAACAAATTTTGACCACTGTGATGACGAATATCGCTGTCGATAACAGCAGACAACGCTGAACCTCTTTTGATTTGTTTTTTACCACAATATTCAACGCCAAAGAAAGTGTTTATTTCAGAGCGTGACCAAACTCATGACTCAAAGAAAGAGCAAGCGTTGTCTATAACTTTCTGGCAATATGAATGGTTTATTTCCCAAAATAAGCGTTTCTGTTTGGCTATTAAATTGCGTGACAAATTGACGCGAGCAGCGTTGTCTAGACGCTCATGGACAACGGCAAATTAGCCAATAAGACTGCGAGATTACAAGCAGTTGTGGTAAAAATTTATTTGGACATATGTGTCCAGCTACCCGGGTGGGGAGGGGGGTAATCCCATATGAAACAGATGGGGATGCTCGTCGGAAATTTTGAATTTAACCCCTAAAGGAGACCATCTGGGCGTGGCTCAAGCTTTTTGTGACCCCAAAAGGAGACCAATCTGGGCGTGGCTTAAGCAATTTTTGACCCCTAAAAGAGACAAAATCATCGAACGCTTTTATCTAAAAGTAATTTTTAAAAGCATTGTCATAAATCTCAAGTTCTTCAATTCAATTCTGTGTGAGTTCGTGAACCCCTAAACGAGACCTTGGCGGCTTAAAATATTGGCGCTTTGCCCGGAACACCCTAAGCGAGACCAAAATCCAAAACTTACACCCCTAAGGGAGACGACGAGCATCCCCCGGGTCCAAGTAGTATGTTAATTAATAGTGTTAAAAATAGGGATATCGAAGTCACTGTTTCTTAGTGAATATCTGATAATAATAATAATAATAATAATAATAGGTATTTATATAGCGCTCATGTCCTATGTTCAAGGCGCTTCCCTTTCGACTTCTGGAAAGGAGCAGAACGCTATCATAGAAGTTTCAATTTAGGACATGGTGGCGAGAAGAGATTGTTTTTTTCCCAACCCTTCATCTTCGCTTCCAAACCATTGTCGAACGCACGTCTTCAGGATTCTGGTTTCCGTTTTCTATACGCCCGCGGGGGAGGCTAGGCTGCTGCAGCTACAAATGTAGCCCCGCCTTTTGCGGGAAACCAAGGGTTCTGAGAACGAGATTGTTCAATGATGGCGAACGAAGCGAGAGAGTTTTTGTCGGAAATGGTGTTTTCTACTTTGAATCATTCCTCATCACGGAATCACTTGAACTTCTCCCGTTGCTTTCGACAATGGACTGAAATTTGGAGAACCTTTCTGCGTTCTGCTGTTTTGTCAGCTGGAAAGAGCTGCGTCCCCTTCTCAAAATATCTCAGTATTATTAACTGCAATGGTTTCTGGTATTCGTGTATGCTAACTCTTCAAATACTAATAAATGCAAGTAAATGTGAATTCCATTCGTGGAGTTGTTTGGCCCAAGAAGACACCGCGGAGAAGGACACGGTAAAAGACGTTGCCTAAGAACAGAGGGAGCGATTTTAGAAAACCAAACCTCTTCTACGAGCTTACTATACATGTATCGTCCTCCGACCAAGAATTGAATAAGCATCACTGTCATACGTTAGATGAACAAATCCAAGGAAGTTGAACGATGCAAAATCATATCAAACCCGAAAAATTAGACAACGGCATCGCGCACCATGCCATGCATCGTCGTAAGGATTGTTTAACTGTAACTATTCTTCGGAAAGAAAGTTTTCATTGGTCAAACATTGCCAGAACACATCTTTCCAGAGGACAAGTCTTCTCTCTCCAGGTAGGTTCTTATCAAAGTTCCGAAAATATTGACATGAAAGTAACGAAGCCAAACGTAGTTACTAAAACGTACATCTGGTGCACGATTTAGGGGAAAATTTGGGGCGCTTACTTTTTGTGAGGCATCACAAATCACAAAATCACCCCGCTGACCGAACTCTATGAGGGCCCGTTCTGGTCAAAATTATCCTCATATATTTTTCCCATTACATAAATAATAAAAATGTGTTTGCAGTTATTTTTATGGTATGTCATCAATAATAATATCTACTACTAGAATTATTTATATGTGTACGAATTAATGTTATGTATCCTATAATTATTTATATGTTGTTTGAATTATTTTTTCTGTGTTTGGTTATTTTTTTTTCTGACCATGAATTAATTTTTCCTCTGCATGAATTTATGAGCAAATCCCGTAGGCCTTTGCACATTGTTAGCGGATCCCATTATCCATTGCGTTTCAACATGGCTGCCCGAACTACTAGCGAGATTTTCGCAATTTTCTACATAATTTGAAGGCAGTTTTCCATCTCTTTTTGACCCCTGGTAACGAACAACTAAGAACTGACGCTCTAAGGGACGCAAGGCGATACCTTCTAGATGCTAAAGAGACTTCATCTCTGCTGTTGAATGACTTAACTAGAGGTGACCCAAACCCAACAGGGCTACCTGCAAATGCTATGCAGGCACCACTGCGGGATTTAAGGGAATCCGTTACTCAGCTTCTGTATATTCTGTCAGTCGAGATAGAAAAGAGGGAGCAAGAGTCAGCTTCTACATGGATGCAGCCTACTCTGCTGGAGTGACATCAACACAGCTTGGACCTGGATGAAGACGTTATGACATCTCTAAGGATCAGCTAGAACACTTGCGATCTCTTTTTTTTGTGGCAAAAAAAAGCAGATATGCTCCAGGTGAGTGTTTCTACTATTCAAAGAAAGTGCAAGGAGTTTGGACTTGGTGACAAGTTTGAAAGTTATTCAGATATAACAGGTGATGAACTGGATGAGATTTACGTGAGTATAACAGGTAACTCAAATGAAGGCCCCCTCACCCCGAATATTGAAAGGAGGCGGTTCATTGGTGCATTGAGAAGCCGGGGCTTAGGTATTCAAAGATGGAGAGTCAGCGATTGTTTACGTCGTGTTGACCCTGTTTGCACTGCTTTGCGGTGGCGGATGACCATCCATCGCAGGAAATATTTTGTTCCAACACCTAACAGCCTTTGGCATATTGACTCTGGGCGCAAACTAATACGATACAAACTGATAACTCATGTCTGTATCGATGGCAAAACAAGATTATGGTATCTTTCCTGCTGTAACAACAACAAGGCTGATACAGTCCTGTCTTTGTTCCAGAAAGGAGTGGAACAGTGGGGACTAACATCTCATGTGCAATGTGACTATGGCATGGAATACTTTTATGTTGGCCAATACATGATAGACCACCATGGAGAAGGTAGAGGAAGCATCCTAACTGGATCCTCAGTACACAACTCCAGAGTTGAGAGAGCTCATCGGGACATTTACTCTGGGGTGTTGGCTTTTTATGTACGCATTTTTGAAGCAATGTAAGATGAGGGCATTCTTGACATATTGGATAATGTCCATTTATACAGTCTTCGTTATGTCTTTATTCCCAGGATCAATAGATTTTTGGATGAGTTTCTCCAACAAATGAACAATCACCCAGTTTCAAGTGAAAACAACCAGTCACCCTTACAAATGTGGGAAAAGGGTACAAGTAACAATGTATGTTAGACAACATGCATTCTGGCAACACAGCACTGTCACCATCAGAAATTGATGACTTTGGAGTAGATCCAGAGAGTTTATTGTCTGTTGATGAGGAAGATTATCAGGTCAATGTTTCTCCACCATCAATAGAGGTTTCTGATGATCACTTAACCCAAATGCCAAGTGCATTACAGAATGATGAGAATAGTGGTGTTAACATCTTTAAACAGTGCATGGAGCTACTTAATTCTTTTTTTAGTTAAACCTTTGTTAAACCTTGAAATAAGGAGACAATGAAAGTCTGGAAAGAAGAGAACAAGACAAGTTAAGCATGCAATGTATTAGTGATGTAGTATTCCCCATTATGCAATCTACCTTTTGACAGCTTTGTTTTGCTGGTGTTTTACACTTTGGTTGATAGATGCAGTGTAACAAAAAGGCCAAATTTCTTGGGTTATTTTTGTTTCTCTGAGAGCTCTGGATTCCTTTGTTGAAAAGCACTTCTGAGTGTCTTTAGTTTTGTTCCTATTAC
>NC_090874.1:62301204-62313704 GCF_036669935.1 Montipora foliosa
TTATGGAACTTGTTGCGAGACAAATTGAGAGCCATTGCGTCTTTGCATGACTTTATCTGAGCAATTCAACAACACACTAGATTAATTACTGTAATTAATTATATCATTTAGGTTTAATCTTATTTCTAGTTAATGCATGTCATTGTTCATTCTATTTTAGGATTGTATTTGTTTCTCAGAGGAGAGCATGCTGGGGATTTATGCCTCCCATCCCATACGGACCATTAGGAAGCATGCCACTGAACTCTTCTTATGCTTTTTGCCTTTTTGTTTATGAAAATATAGAATGATAATATTATAGTGGTGTGTAACACTCACAGGCATCAGATGCTGCTTAAAAGCTGTTTCTTTGGAACCTTTAACTATTATTTTTGTAAGCCAGTGCTCTGTGAGTTCTCATGTTGTATGACTATATATATCACTTACAGCTCTACAGTAAGATTATTTTATATTTGTAGTGTCATCTTTTTGTCCATCAAACCTTTTCCCTGTATTTTTGGCATTTGCGCGTTGAGTGCCCCGGGTATAGGGTATATAAATCAGAGCGTTTGGGTCTAGAATAGGGTATCATTTTTCACGAAACTGACCAGTTGGTTGAAGATTTTATCTAGACTAAGGAAACCAGGAATTGCTACTCAAAAATGTAAGAAAATGAAATCGGTAAGTTTAAATTTTCACGACTCAGCCTCAACAGCGTTGATAGACGACTATCATAAAACGCTACTGGATATTATTAACTATCAAAAATTGGGATTCAGACGGAAATCGGTGGTATTAATACTGGTTAAAATTAAACAATTTATTGTCTTGATAATGTGTAGGTACGTGCTTGGCATTGCTGGACAAGTATAAATAAATCTTTTTTTAATAAAGAAGTGATTGTGGAATAAGGTTTTGTTTTGGCTTTGTCTTAGACTGTGCTAGTGACCTCAGTTTCTGGAAAACAGCTACTCTAGGATAGGAGTTGAGTCCATCCCATGTTAAACTGCATTGTTCAAGTAAAAAGGATTTCAGACCTGCGTGGTCCTGCTGATTTGTATTATAAAAGTCTAACACTTACGGTAATAACTTTTCGTTATACTCCAGCCATGATGGTCTCAACCTATTGCAGTAGGGAACATGATGATACATATAACGTATTCCCTGGAGAGTTGTAGATGTGGTTAAAGGCTGCAGAGCTACATTGAATTTATAGCCAATATCTCCTTTCTCTTTGGGCGGTCAGTGTTCATGGTTAAAATCTTAATAAAGCGTTGCATCTGACCTAAAAATTCAGATCCAACACTTCATTAAGATTATAATCTACGTTCTCCTACATCTCCTTTTATAAGCAATGTGCCATAATTTTAAGGAGCATTTTTTAAGGTGCAACTTATTCCTATTGGTAGTTCTGAAGGTCAAACTTATTTTCATGTTTGCTACAATGTCAGGTTCCTAGAGGCAAGGGCTGTGAAGAGAAGAATTACACTGTATTTATCACACTGGCCCTACAAAGAGCAGTAAAAACCACACTGCGCCTGAGAGATTGCTGACACAGGGGTGTATTGTGGCCCACTGTGGCTGTTAGCAACTGACCAGAGGTCTTTGCGAGAACAAAATGATGCTGTAAGAACATTGTAAATCAGTACGTATACTGTCCTGATTTTTTGAGTCCTCAGGGCACTTTTTTCAATTTGGGATTCTAGGAGGCATATTATCAGCATGCTTGTTTAGGAGTATTACAGTGACTTTAATTTGTACAATAAAATTAGTCTCATTGTATCAGTTTTAATTTGTTTTCAAAAAAGTGTGTAATGGAATCAACCAAGAGTGGCCCTGCCAACAAGTTCATACTGACTTTTATCATGGAAAATCAGGCAGTTAAACACAGAGGAGTGCTTAATTGGCTTTAGCTCACCTGTCAACAACTTAATTGCAACATTTTTTCTTATAGAAGCTTCAGCTTGACGGTCTTATTTGAGGCTACCGGTAACTATTATTTTTCTTTTACCTTGTAAATTTTACAATTTTTCTCTCTTACATGTATTTTCATTTCTGAAGGCAATTGTAAGGTCACTCTTGATACAATACAGTATTCCTTTATTAAAGAGGGTAACACCTATTAATTACTATAAAAGTATTCTTCCTAGTGGCCCTCACTCTTAGCTTATGCAAATAATATTTGTAACAGGAAATACCATATGAACACAGCGGTCAAACGTCTGCGCATGTGCAAGCGTTGGAGTGGTGAAAAGGCGGCCAAAATGGCGGTGCGAACTCGTGACCTTAAGTTGTGACACTCAAGTCGCCTCACTGGAGTTAAAAACGACCACAGTAGCCATACATACAGTAGCCACATGTAGAAGTGCTATCAAACAGTACTTCAAACTAAAGCAATAACAGCTAATCGTACGATGTATTCGATTTAGCATGGTCTAATAATACTAAGGCACTCTGCATGAGAAGACAGCGCATTGGAAATCATTGTAAGTTAAACGTAAAGAAAGGTGAAATGCCGTGTTCTTCTTGTGATTTGATTGAGAAGCTGTGTAAATATTGCATCATTCATATCGTCCTTAAAGCTTTCGTACAATTCTTGAATTAAGGTGCATAGGCATGATTTATACCTAATCCTCTTTTTTCATTTTAAGAAATGAAAAGTTCTTTCGATCTATCGTGTTTTATTTTGTTTACGTAATGCTTCTGTGTAGTTGTATTGTTTTTTGTTTTGAAGTACCTGTTATTTCCAGAGATGTTCTCCTATTTGTCTAACACTTGAACTTCACCATTCTTCCTTTTGTAAGAGGTTTTAAGTAATGCTAATTTATCTCTTTTGAAATTCGTTCTGTACACTGCACTGTACATGCAAAATACATGTAACTGGTCTTTAGTCACAGAAATGTTACAAATGTAAGAGAACATAAGTTGTGTTGTAATGACAGTTCTTGTTTAATTTTTGCCAGACATGCTTAGCTTCCACTCAGTGCACTTTGATATTGAAATTCTACCTCTTTTCATGCAATTTCAACCAGCTTTGAAAGGCTTTAAGAACATACTATTGTACAAATGGCATTTAATTCAAAACCAGGCTAATCTCAGAGAGTTATTCAAGGAATCTCCCTTGATCTCTTATAGAAAAGGAAAATGGCTTGTCAAAGCAAAACTGTGAAGGGTACTAGAACACCATGGACACACAGCAGGAGTCACGCTGGTCTTTCAAACCCATTTTACACACATTTTACACAAAATGGACATTTTAGAAAGCCTCCTTTGAGATTTAATGGGCAACAGGTCTTTGGAAGGTGGGCAACCGAAAAACATTCATTGGCAACCAAAAAAACAAAACTCCGGTTGCCCAAAGGGCAAATTAGTCAGAAAGTAATTGTCAAACACTGCATAAAGCTTCCTTTGAACTGCTTTACGAGTAGTTACCCATGAACTGCAATGACCACTCGCATAATTATCAAAAATGATCATTTCCCAAACAGGTCTGCTCTGCCCAGAAATTCATATTTGTGGTGAACATTCAGCAGTTGATGTTGTCCAGAGATTAGTAGCCTCTTGCAATGATGAAATTGAAGTAAAATACTAAATAGTCACTCAGAGAAATATGAATCCACCAACGTCAGCTATGCATTTGTCTGAGCCCTCCCGTAGGAGGAGCCTCTCTGGGAGATTGCAGAGATCCTTCACCCTCCAAATCAAGGAGTGGATTCACTCTACCAATAATAACTACTGTAACTGTTACAGTATTATTTCTCCAAGGATGGCACCTTGTGCACTTCCCAAAAACTAGCAACTCAGAGACTGATCTTCAGCTGATGGATCACTTCAGGTGATTTATCTTTAATCAGAATGGAATTAATTTAAGCATTTCACAAACACCACCATTTTGCTGTTACTGTGCACCAGTCGTATTTTTCAATGAGAAGGGAAAACTATTATTATTTTTCTTCCTATGTCCTTGATTTACATATAATTATATTTTCAAATTTTTCTACCTAAAGGCTTTGATAATTGTAGAGAAAGAGGTTTTGGATCTTTAAAGTTTTGCTACTATTATAATTGTAACTTGCTTCAAGGATGAGCAATACACTTTCACAATGGAAGACCTGACACCAGTGCTTAGTGAATATGGTATACCCTAACTGTCAGAAGCCAACTTATTTTGTGTGAGAACTTGCAAGAAATGTAAATAACAATTCTTCGCAAAACGTAATATCTATCTTTGTAAACAGACATCAATAAAACATAATAATGAAATAAAGCAATGGAGAAATGATCCTCGCAATTGCCTTAGTTTATTGACTGTCTAAAAAATTTCAGGTTCTTCCAACGGAATTCGAACCCATGATGTAAGGGATGTCGGTGCAATGCTCTACCAGGTCAATTTGTTAGGCTCATGTGTTCCCGTGAGAGGAATCATTAAAAGAAATGTATATTAGCTATTTGAAGTGCAGGCTTCAGAGACAAAAAAGAGAAATGATCATCCTTGCACTTACTTGTACAATGCTTAAATTGTCCAGATACCGGTAAGTGCATGTGAGGATCATTTCTCCATTTAGTTCAGATATTTTGTTGTTTGCTAAAATTTCCCAGCCCCATCTGACTCATCAATCCTCTAAAAATCAGTATTGATGTTTGCATAGATTTTTGCCATTATCACAATGACAGGTTACATGTAATTATTTTCTACCCAACAGACAGTTATTCATGAAAGGAAGAAGTAATTTTTGCACTTCTTTGAGCGGTTGAAGCTGCTGCAATAATTTTTTATTGTCTCTTATAATATATATCAGACTTATAAAAACCTCAGCTAGCTTCTACTCGACTCGAACCCATAACTTTTGCAATGTGGTGTACTGCTCAACCAACTGAGCTATGAAGCCACGCAGGTATGTATTATTATTTGAAGTGTGTGTTATAAATGAAACTAGGAAGAAGTGATCCTCTCACTTATTGTCTCTATTCGGAAGTGAGCTGCCCCTTACTTTTGTCTCGATTATGGTAAAACAATATGACATCCAAGCCTAACTTGCACTTTACACACTCTGCCAACACAGTCTAACTCTGAGAGATTCTGTTGCCATCAGGAACATTGGATAGGAAAGCTAAACGTGCCAAGAATAGGAGTGAGGTATTTTCCAGTCCCTGTGATTCCCAGCAAAGGCAGTTTAAAGGGTCTGACTGAAAATGAATACAAGACAGTCAAAAGAAGAGAAAGGTTTCTTTTCATGAACTTGTTTTTTTTTATTTTTTTTATTTTTATTTTTTTATAAGTAAAGAGCAGGTCACTTAAGGAAAGAGACAATAAGTGAGAGGAACACTTCTCTCTTCTTCTCCTAGTTTCATTTATAACAGACACTTCCAATAATAATAATAATACATGTACATTTCCATGTCATTGTTTTACCATAACTGAAACAACCCAAACCTTTGTAAAAATGCTAACCTTCGGCTTAAACATTATCTAAAGCATAGTGTTTGAGCCTAATGCTAGCATTAGTAAAGGCTTGGGTTGTTTCAGCTCTCATGATGAAACGATGACCTGCAACCTGCAGTTTACACCCTCCACTGTGTTGGTTGCTCTGATTTTTTATTAAAATGGAATTTGAATAATAGATGCAATAATGCCAGTTGAACAAAGGAGTGATAATTATGTCGCATAAACAAAAACCTGAAACAACCCAGGATTTCAAGGAATGAGAAACAAGAAAGGACCCCTTCTTTCCCTCACCCCTCCTACCCCACCCCACCCCCCACTTCTTCCTCCAAGGGGCTGATGTTAAGCAGCCGGTTATTTATAATGCACCCACTTGAGCCTAATCAGCTCAATGCCAAGCTTAGCTTTTCTCGAGAAAATAAAGAGATTGAGTTCTTTAATGTCATGTGGTAGTTTTTTGCCAGTGGTCAGCTGCCAGTGTTGACAGCATTGTTTTTCCAATGTTAGTCCTGAATCGTGCTTTATAGAAGTTGCTTTTTGAAGCATATCTAGTGTTGTATGTGTGAACATCACTAGCATAAAGAAAATAATTAATAATAATAATCATCATCATCATCATCATAAGATAGCCCTCGCAGGGGTTTTGGGCAACAAGGGAACATGGCTAATTTTAAACTGAGGAAAAGGGGAACTAAGACAAAGTATCCTGGGAAACAAAGGAACATAAACAATTTTAGAGGTGAAGGGAATGAGAACACCTTTGGAAGTAATTTCGGCAACAAGGGAAGCGGAAACAAGGGCCCAGCTCCCCTGGGAGGGACTCAAACAGGAAAACAGCATTATTTCCGGTTGCTGTCCCTGGCTATAAAACTTCCAAGAATGCTCTTCCGCATAATTGGCTAAAAACAATATTTCTTCTTAAAGAACGGAAGTGACGCCGATTTTTTGCGACTCTTTTAAAGTGTTACTATGACGAAATTTGCATCTTCCCTATCTAAGCCATTTTGGCACATAAAACATGTAGTCTGTACGAGAAGAAGAATGCTGTTTACCATTTTCAAATATCTCTTCTTGTTCTGGAGATATTTAAGTTTTTTTTTAATATGCAAATTACCCAAGTGATGACGTCATAAACCCAACCAAATTTTGACCAAGTATGATGGAGAAAGATATCTCAGCCAATTTGTATCAGAAATACTTGGTTCTTTGCAGTAAGATTCTAGTAGATGTGTTCCACAATATGAGCATACCATTTTTGTTACCATGGCAACATACTGGGTTCCAGACCTCCCTTGCGGGCCACCTTTGGCGTTCTGTTTTGATATTTGTAAATGGTGCCTCATCTGCATGATCCTGCCAGAATATAAAGATGTTAGGTCGAGTTTGTGGCCTTGTTAAATGTTTTTCTAGCCTGAGATCACCCAAATATTGAAATCAGGTTGGAGGGGACTGGAAAAGAGTGAGTTGCCATCGGAACCAATTTCTTTACAGTCGTAGGTGTGTTGCATTCAGAACTATTAGCTCACGAAGTTTCAATGGTCTCTGTTGCAAATTGACCGAGATAGCTCTATTTATATTCTTGATGTTCTATTGGGTTGGGAGAATGACGTCATCAGCCTTCTCATTTGCATATTTTACACATTTTTCAAACTTAAACATCTCCGGAACCAATGCAGATATTTCCAAACGGTAAACAGCGTTTTTAATGTTTCATGGTACTCTGTGTGATCAACCAAAAAATTCAAGGGATAAAAATTTGATCATAGTAGCACTTTAAGGGACTGGTAAGCATTATTTGAGTCGTCCCAGTTTGGAGAGAGACCTTTGTGTTCAGTTTATTTCGGAGGCGTATTTGAAGAGAGATTCTACAAATTGTATTAGATGAGAGAGTCAAAATCCGAAACAGCCTCCGGGGCAAAGTCAGTTTGGCTAGTGCTAAACCCTAGACTTCTCTTCCGCATCTTCGACACCGAAAAGGAACGGAAATAAAAGGAACTTAATTTAAGTGTCCAGTCGTTCTAGCGCTGGAGCGCTAATTGGGGACACTGTAATTAAACTGAAATTAACAATTAACGCAAATCAAGTCAAATGTTGGTTTCTGAGGAGAGGGGAAACCGGAGTACCCGGAAAAAACCTCTCAGTGCAGGGTAGAGAACCAACAAACTCAACCCACATATGATGCCGCTTAATTAAACACGCAATTTCCCATTTTAGGACTGCTTTTACCTACTTGAGTGGTATTTCGACTTGTGCTGTGGCTTGGGTAATATTTGGCCTAGACTCCAAAAGTCCATTTTCTGAAAACAGTTCCAAGGATTTCATGGTAAAGTACTTTGTGTTTATTTTTTTATCATGCTTTATTGAAACTATGGGCATTTTATTAACGTTATGATAGCTCAACAATACGAATGGTTCCATACCATCGCGGTCAGAATTCATAGAGGAGGGGACATTGGGGTTTTTGACAGTTTAACATTTAAAATGATCATTTGTCTTTGTGCCACTGTAGTCTAAATTTCTGCAACTGATATTGTGTTAGGATTGGGGTGTTTGTTTTTTATTAAATAGGCAGAAATCAGGACTGGCATTCTCTGGTATTCAATTTTGTATACTTAGGTCCCTTATTCTTCATGTAATGACTGCGATATTGGTAGGACTAGGGGTTTTGCTTGCTCTGATATCTCATGTTGGGACCAAAGAGCCTCTTTCCAAGGACGGGAATCCCGACATTCCCTTGACGAGGTTATCGACCCTACAGGCAGCAAATTTCGCAGTGGTAAGTCTGTGCTTAGTCTATATGCTAGTCTGTTTTAGCTTGAAAACTCACTGCCACATTTTACTGTTTCCCTTTTTTCGCGTAGTTAGTAGAGAAGAACGCGCATGTACAGATTACCTGAAGAAAATAATCAACTCTTCAAGGCAAGACAGCCAGCATCCATGGCATAATGAGATTTCTAGCCTCAGACATGCTGGCCCTTTTCTAAAATCTTCAGGATGATGCCATAGTCTTTTGATTTACCATGGCATGTTGCGATTGTTGGTTCTCTATCTCCACGAGTTATTCCCTAGGGAATTTCAGTTTTGCCTATGGTTGATTTGTAGAGTCCTAAAATTCTATATTACTGAAACAATGGACTGTTAAACTTGGTCATTACTAAAACTGAATCTTTGTTTGTAATGTGGTTATGTTTTGAGAAAGTAGTTGTTCGCGGATACCCGTAACGAGAGTAGTAAACGGGCGCTGTCATAGACATTTGCTTTATTAATTCCCATTGTGAATCGCATTTTCTTTCCTTCTTAGAGTCTAACATCTTTCATTCCGTCGGACGCTGATCGAAAATTGATGACCCGTCTTAAAACAGGTTGGGTGTCTAATTGTAAAAAAAAATTGTACATTTATTTCAAGAAAGTCACAAAAGGTTCAGTTCGAAAGAGCTTGTTAAACAAAGTGAATCGTGAGGTTTCAAAAAGAACGTTTTAAAGAAACTTAAATAAGTTAAAAAAAAAACGTTTAACGTTTGTTTTTCTAGGTAAGCTATACAACCCACTGCGCGGATTTGTTCCCTTTAACAGAACAGATCTTGTTCATCAAGCATCTTACCCTTTTGCCCTCGTTTTGAAAACAGTTTTAAGACAAGCTCTTCCAGCTCTATCGGGTTTATTGTCGGTTTACGTAATTTACATGTAATAGAGACCTTTAGATACTAGGACGAGCACGAGAACGAGTACGAGTTTTGAATTCCGGTTTTTCGCGAAACTACTTGGAAAATTTATAACCCGTACGATTGATCTTACTCTTTGTTATAGCAGTATAGGTTGCTCAGTTATTCGTAATGCGAGTAACTGAGCCTTTTTGGTGATCGAAAAATGCCAAAACTGCTACCGTGTTGGTGACTTGCTTTGAAACGACATTTTTGCAAAACCTCGTAGAGTACTAAAATGACGACGGCATCGCGTTTTTCCCGCCAAAATGACGCTGGTTTGCCGGATTCAACAATATCAGAGCGATTAACTCTGTTTCACCTAGCGGCAAGGTTATCGTACCATATAAAACACCAATAATTGCTTAACAATATGCACTTATTAATGTGACGTAATATATTACCATGGAAACAAAAAAGCCATCTAAAAACACCCCTTATTTTGCCTTAAAACGCTCGCATAAAAATGGACATGACCTCTAATTTTCATTGCTGGAAAGTGATTAGCAGGCTAGGACAAAAATTCTCTGCACAGTTAAAATTTTTTTATAATTTTTATAAATCAACTCCTAAGAACTTTTCAGAGAGTTTTATCTTAGCCTGCTAATCTTGTTAATTGGTGTTTCAATTGACACCATGGCATTTTCCATAGGCGAAACAGTGTTGTACAGTGAATCGTTCAAATAAGACATTTACTCGGAATTGCTGAAATTAGTGTGAGCAACCTCAATAAATAATGACGAGGCCATCAAAAGCAGTTGCCACACACGGAAATTAGTCCACTAGATCTTTGTCCTTCAAGGAGGAGGTTTAGGACAAATGGTAGTGTTTCTCCCATTTATTGACCGTAAGGGACTTGAAATCGGGAACTCTGAATTTCAAGTCGGCCACTCTGTGCCTGGATAATAATCCTGCGCTATAGCAACAGACTTGTTAAATGATTTAAAATAGATCAGGCTAAGCAGTTTTTAAAACAGAGATAAGACAAAATGTGTGCGACCACGACCGGCTATGAAACGAAAGAAATTTAATTGTTACGAGTCTAAACTTCTTTGCTGTATTACAGGATTAAATGCTGAGACCACCAAAGAGAAGGATTGTCCATCGCGCAAAACCTCTCTTGTTAGTTTCTGCGATTGGATCCGATGGAAAACCATCAGAAACCAGAGGGAAGAGCCAGCGTTACCGAAGAAGGACGATGTTCTGGAAGAAAATCTTTCATCAAGCAATGTTAACTGCGCTGGCGTTAACAATGGAGGTTATTCTGGTAATATAATGGCACTGAATCCAGGTGCTGATTCGAATGATAAAAACGTCGACAAAGTTCCAGCACCCATCAACGTACAAGCTGTTTCACTAGAAACCAAGGGCGTTCCTTTACCCGAGACTAAGGCAAACAGCAGGCCTTTTATTATTTCACGGGACAGTGAATCCGCTCTTCCATCACGAACACATGAAAATAAAACTGTACGAGAGTGGCTCATTGATCCTCGCTTATACATGGTAAGTATGGGTTTAATTGGGTGACAGCCAGTAAAGACACAGAATTGAGGTCACATGTATTAATATGCCGTGAAATCGAAATGAAGTTCAAATGTTACCTTTTTAGTTATCAGTTTTTCTGAATCTTAATTACAGACTGATAAATATGATAATTGATGCATAGTACCGCAAGGCGTTTGTGCTATGTACCCAAGATGCAGCGTGGCATACGTTTTGTCCGTGAGGTCTCCGTCAAAGTGGCCGCAGCGATTCATGAAGTGTTCTTCACTATCCACGCGAGCTAATCAACATATCACGAGCTAATTTCACCAGTCATCTCAAGAATATTCCAAATTGCATTCGAAATCATGGAATTACTTATACTAAAACAAATGAAACAGTTTACACACCAACAACAAACAGCACTTCTTATTAATCCTTTAAGCCCCGAGGGGTTCCCCATTGACAAGTAAAATCGTCTGGCGTTAGACAGAGTAAAATCTATAAGTGCCATTTGGCACTATCGGGGCTGAAAGGGTTAAACGGGGACATAGTTTTTTCACGCTGTTAGCTTAACCCTTTAAGCCCCGAGGGGTTCCCCATTTACGAGTAAAATCATCTGGCGTTAGACAGAGTAAAATCTATAAGTGCCATTTGGCACTATCGGGGCTGAAAGGGTTAAAGCCTAGGACATTGCCTGGGACAACACTGAAGCTCAATGACTCTCTCCTTTTATAACTATCTTCAGGTTGCCGTCGTGTATTCCTGTACAAGGGCCTTACAAAGTCACGCCTATTCTTATCTGCCACTTCCTTATTTACAAAATTCGTCTTGGTAAGGTATGTACGGATGTCAAAATGACTGCATCAATCTGTAATTCTCTAACCAAGAGAAAAAAAAAAGAAGAAAGAAATAGTCAATTTCTGGCCATTGCATGCTTGAAGAATTGGTCTTTTACGTTAGATGCGATACCGCTAGTGACCGCCCTCCGTTCTTTGCAGGGCACTATTGCCTAGATTTTAGTAAACTTTCTAAAATTTAAGGTTAGCTGTGAAACATCTTTTTTTTTTCAAAACTGTGTTATTTTACAAATATTATTTATTGGATGAAAACACCGTCTTCATTGGAAACAGTTGGGTGTAAAACCACAATTTTCAGGAATCCATTGTTTACCCGCCGCTCATTATGTTTATCAGTGCCACTGTATCTTCTATATTTTCAGAGAAGTTGGTTGGGATAATAAAGTAATCTTTCTGTGGGAGTGGAGATAATCCTTTGTTAACGCGAGGCTTATGTCAGAAGCCCATTAATTAACCAGAATTGTCGATCTCTTTCATTTGGCCCTAGCCAATCAGCTTTCTGTATTATCTAAATTTAGTATACGGGTCCCTCCAAATTTTGGCCAATCAGATATTGTGCATGATGACCGCAACGCCTTTGATTGGTCTGAAACCAAGCAGCTGCAGGAGGGATTGCTCGTGCTTAATGGAATATTCTGAATCGTGCAACGAACCGTGCCACGTTTTTCCGGCAAAAATTCTAGCAGTAGCCGTTTTAAAAATGGATAATGCTGAAATTCCATCGCAAATCGAGACTTGTGGGCTATGGTCTTCTGCTTCTTTTCTTTTCTTTACCTAACCTTTCCTAATCTACCTTACCTTGTTTCCAATGAAACCGGAGGATCAGAAAAAAGAAGATCTATTGCTTGTACATAGTTCTTTCAAAGTGAAAGACCTCGGCAGCTCAGGAAAGAATTTAAGCAATTGCGGAGAAGCCTAAAAAATTCCCTGGCTTGAACGAGAAAACGGAGCTTAAGCACAAGACATTTTTGAGTGACAAACGAAGGTGAACATTTCGCACGCCAACACAATTAGCCTCTATCAGATTTTTAAACT
>NC_090874.1:62328704-62376204 GCF_036669935.1 Montipora foliosa
GAGACTAAATATTGATAAATTCCGATTTTATTGTGTTTCAAAGTAGTCAAGTTTTACAAATACTGCTGGGCTTTATAAACAAGGCGGGAAAAAAAAGGCGGGAATCGTGACGTCATTGAAAGATACGAAACTCACAATACGCCACTCGGGTCCCGGATGAAGTGGCGTATGGAATCTACGAGTGGTTTAGTTCCCAGTAAAACACTCTCCTCCATATAATAATTATTTATATTTCATTCTTTGGCTTAGTCATTTTAGAGTTGGCCCAGTTGTTCAAAGGCCGATAACGCTAATTCCAGGTTAAAAATTAACCGAGGAGTATTTTTCTCTACTCCCAACTTGAATGCTGTTCAACGCTGATATTCGGCAAGACTTTACATCAGAAGAAGTCAATCTTGAAAAACAAAAATAAGCAAAAGAAACTTTCACCAAAAAGTTGAAAACATGAAACAAAAGTTTACGCTAATCCTGGATTAAGTTAATCGGCTTTCGAGCAACCGGGCCCAGATCTAGATCTTTGTATAGGCGTTTCCTCAGTGTTCCATCTTCATAGCGCTTTACTTAGCGGAGTTATGGTTTATTGCCTTTTAGTAGTTCGAACCACGTTTCTACACATCTCGACGCGATTCTTCTCAATCAATCTTCGATTAATACCGTTTTAAGTTGTAATTTTTTGGGGATTATACTGGTTTCGATTAAATACATGAACTTCAGGTGTTTACACCTCGTCTTCTCCAACAACGCAGTTGAGACCCGGGGGGGCGGGCTTTCGCATTTGCTTGAACATCCGGTCAATTGGTCATCCGGTCTCTTGCCCGAGTATTTCGGAATAGGATTACAGGAAATAACCGATTTATCCGATTTATCTGTTTTCTTTTCTTATCTTTTTTGAGGGCCGATGCTCACTATCTTTTTTTCCCGAAATTAAACATTTGGACTCCACCCTGATATTTTGCAGCAGATGAAGATAGGGGAAAGCAACAATGTTGCTGCCGAAAGGGGTGGCCAGCTCAAATACTAAAATATGGTGGCTTACAAACAGTATGTAAAAATAAAAAATTAAAATTAAAAATTAAAAAAAACATAATTCGAAATTCTTGATTAGCTTCAGCGCTTTAAGTTCTGTTTTAGCAATTTCACTTAATAAAGGACTTTGCCTAAATCTGATCCTAGCTAATTAGCTTAAACACGATAGTTAGTTACGTAGTGCTTCAGTCGCTATTTCCGTTAATCGTTTCTTCAAAAACGATGACTTGGTTTCAATTTCGAGTTATTGTTCTTGCTACCTCGATAGCGGCTACAAGCTATCAAGTTTGTCATTGTTTTATGTTGGATTTATCGTCTACCGGTATATTAGGAGCAAGACCAAAGTAAGTCTTTTCTTTTCATTCTTTGGCTTAGCCATTTTAGAGTTCAGTTCTTTTACGTTAAGGCGTTTCCTCAGTGTTTCATCTTCATAGCGCATTATGATACTCAGTTGAGCTATGGTTTATTTTAAACATCGTTGAACAAAATTGACCGGATGTTGGCGCAAATCGTCTGCCCGGAGCTTTACATGCACCGTCTGTCATCTGGCTATCGCGAGAGTATTCATCCTGTATTCATCTTTCGGAAATTTTAGGGCGTTTCTGTCGAAAAGAAACACTTTGAAAGCCTTTTTATATCTTTGATTTTTGCTTGTTAAAATGGTCCGCCCCAAAGTTTAACCGATTAGGAAATTCTTGTGTTCCGAAGTCAACCCATTTGTCACAAGGAAAAAGTTTAAAATATTTAATTTTATTCCTGTCATATGACCTAACTGAGCAAGAACTCTGAGGAGAGTAATATCTGAAAGAAAGGATTATCACTGATGATTTTGGTAGTTTTGAGACCCATGAAGACAGCGTTCATGCTAAAGCTCGGAAGGACAACAAGGGCGGCTAATAGAACGTCATTCAATTATTTCAGGATAGAAAGTGTGAACCAACTTTTCAGAAATAAAATTGGTGTGAACACTGTGAAGGTTTGGAGAGAATTAGAAAGCACGCACCATTTCATAACCTCAACTCTGGTAAAGGCCAGGGCAGACGGCTTCCGTCAACATTTGCTTCAACATCCGTTCGATTTTTGTTGAATGATGTTGAATGATGTTGACTGCTGGGTTGGGGAAACGATTTCAACACATCATCAACATTTGATTCAACAAGCTTCACGAGAGGCCTGGTATTCAGTTACGGACATGGGTACGTCATTGAGAGATCGATTAGCACGCTCATACCCAACCATGTTAAAAGAGGAGGGCAAACGGCTTGAAAACAAAAGAAATGTTGAATGGTTGTTGAAGCAAAAGTTAAAGCATTTAAACTCATTTAACATCCATTCAACTTCGTTTCAACATGTTTCAAGTCTTAAAATTATTGATAATGCTACCTCTTTCTATCAACTTAAAATCAAAAAGAGCTTTAACGTTGTTCGGTTGAAAGAGAACAATAAATACTTTGGCGTGGCGCGTGGCGCCTTGTATCGCTTATTGAGTGATGCTTACAAAGGTCATGTCACAAAAACTGATAATCATGATAATTATGATAATCATATTATGGCAGTTTTTAGCAGAAATTTCTTTGAATGTCTGCAACCTGAGACTAATTCATTTCTGTTGTTCAGGATGCACATGTCTGGTTTACAGATTATGAAGTATTTCTCCCACAAGCATATATATAAATTGCATTTCTTGTTGACGTTTGAATGCGACTTCGCTTGCTTTACTTTGCGCCATTTGATGGTGTACGTAACTTTCTTATCTTTCAAGCTCCAAACGTGTTTGCTGAGTTCCGTTGCATGTTTGTAACGTTCGTTCTTGAATGAGCACATGTGGTTAATTTTTCTGTATCTTTGTTTAAATGTCGTGTCACATTGTCCGATCATGTGTATGTTTCCTTGGCAGTTGCAGTGGATATCTCAATTTGACAATTTTTTGTACTTTAAAAACTGCTAAAAATTGATTATCATGATGCTGGACTCAGTAACACTGGCGAGATTCGCAACAACAGGGACCAGTGGAGAGCAGCCATCCGTGATTCCCGAGTTGCTGTGAACCGCAACACACAGCAACAGATCTTATCAATTTTGTTTATTATCCAACCGGTTTACACACACAATAGGGGATTGTAACAAGATTGCTAAAGGAACTAGTTTTATATTAAGTGTTTACATGCTACAAATCAAGTTCATTTTCTGACAAGAGAAAATGAGGGGACACAGAGGGAGGCTCAGGGCGTTGGCCGGGATATGTCATGTCCACGAAAGTCATTTTTAGACGAGCGGAAGTCTTTGTCCTAGCGGAAGTCTGTCTTCCGAGACGTCCGCATGCAGTCGTGGCTCGCTCCCAGGTTCTCAGTGAAAAGGGAAAATGGCGGCGCAGCAAATTTCCCTTTCGTAAACGGTCGTTGCCATTTGAAACGGTCGATGCCATTTATAACGGTCGACTACACACTTCACTTCAAAGAAAATGAAAAGAAACAAACTAAGAAAAAATATTAACAAAAATTAAGACAAAAAAGGAAAAAAAGAAAACATTTATAAAAGAAAAACTGGAGGAAAAAAAGACTCGAACTCTAGTTCTTAGCCCTCACCCTAAACAGAACCCTACCCCCGAACCCTAACTCATATGACAAGCGAGACATAACTCGCAGTAACCGCAACCTTTTGAGTTCTTATACCTAATGAGTGTAATTCAGAGCTAAAAAATGGCATCAACCGTTTCAAATGGCAACGACCGTTCTGAGAAATGGCAACGACCGTTTACGAAAGGGAAATAAGCGGCGGCGCAGCTTATTTCCCTTGCCAATTCTATGTAAACTCTCATTGTACCCGAATTAAGAAGGCTGGTTTGGCCAGCCGAAATATAGTACACCACTAAAATCAAATCTACGTTGTATCGGCTCTTGCTTAAAATATTTATTTCCCCATTTGAAACGGTCGTTGCCATTAATTTTTGTTAATATTTTTTCTTAGTTTGTTTCTTTTAATTTTCTTTGAAGTGAAGTGTGTAGTCGACCGTTATAAATGGCATCAGCCGTTTCAAATAGCAACGACCGTTCTGAGAAATGGCAACGACCGTTTCAAATGGCAACGACCGTTTACGAAAGGGAAATTTGCGACGGCGCACGTGGAAGGCTGATGAACATTTATATTCATCATATTCTCCGTTTAATTCACTGATGTCAGCCAGCGAGTCATTCATGTCCACAGAAATAGTGGAGCTTATTTCCCAGCTGGAATTATCAGACCAGAAAAACCATTTTCCGCGTTTCTGAAAGTCACGGTTTTCATCGACAAATTCCACTTCGTCCGCTAAGGCATGAAATCTTTGCTTTTCTTTCAAACATCAGACCGAGGTTGACCTGCATGCGGACGTCTCGGAAGACAGACTTCCGCTAGAACAAAGACTTCCGCTCGTCTAAAAATAACTTTCGTTGACATGACATATTCCCAGGCTTGGACCGGGAGCCTCCCTCTCTGCCCCCTCATTCTCTCTTGTTTCTGAGTAACAAAATGCCCTTAGCAAGTGCTCTTGGTACCATGAAAAAGAAAATTGGCGGTAATCATGCGTTATTAAGAGATAAATTTGGAAAGGAACGCCATGCATAGCTTTGTAATTTAACCCTTTCACTGCCGAGGGCTTCCCCATTGACGAGTAAAATTGTCTGGCAAGTGTCAATTTGCATTTTTGGCGGTGACAGGGTTAAAGGTTTTCAAAAATACCGATGATTAATTACCTTTGAAAATGCGTGGTTACCTCCAATTTTCTTTTTGTTTTCAAAAACACTTGTTGAGGCCTGCTTTTCCCGCATATTCAGTAAACCGAGCAAAAATAATTTTGAATCGGTAGGCATTATTCTTAGCCTGCATAAAGGCCTGGGCAAACTGCTTCAACATTTGCTTCAATATCCGTTCGATTTTGTTCAACAGCGATGTTGATTGCTGGGGAGGGCAAACGGTTTCAACACATCATCGACATTTGATTTACCAAAGCTTCACCAGAGTCCTGGTTTTTGGTCGTTCTCAACGACAATGGAGGCAGAGACGAGAGACCCTGAGAGAACGACCAAAGCTCACTCTCATACTAAACAATGCTGAAAGAGGGGGGGGGGCAAACGACTTTACTCGGCTCCATTCAACATTCGAGACAACAAAAGAAATGTTGAATGATTAGTGAAGCAAATTTTAAACGCTTTTAAACTCATACAACGTTAATTCAACTTGTTTCAACACGGTTGATATGGGTGGGGGCAAACGATTTCATCATCGCCGTTCAACCCATCCTCAGTCTACCTCTGAAATGACGATTATCGACAGAATTTCCTGATTATGGGAAATGAATATCTAGTTTAAAATCCAAACCCCCATGCATGAACTCGCAGGATTCGGACCTGAGGCCCGTTTCTCAAAAGTCCCGAAACTTTACGGGCTATTTTCGGGTGTCACAATTGCCTCTGTATCTCAAGAACGGTGAGGATTTAAGTCGACAAACTCCACAGTCAGTTCGCTTTTTGTTATCTTCAAAACATGTTAAAAGATCGGCTTTCCTTGACAAGCGGTTGGTAGGTTCACAAATGGCTTTTCGGGCCCGAAAAGTTTTCGAGAAACGGGAATGTTCGCTCGATAACCCTCGGCACCAGGGCCCGGTTGTTCGAACCCGATTAACGTAATCCAGGATTAGCGTTATCATTCGTTTCATGCTTTCAACTTTTTGGTAAAAATTTCTTTTGCTTATTTTTGTTTTTCAAGATCGACTTCTTATAATGTAAAGTTTTGCCGAATATTAGTGTTGAACAGCATTTGGGAGTATAGAAAAACTCCTTCGTTAATTATTTTTAATCTGGGATTAGTGTGGGGAGGGAGTGTGGCCGAGTGGTTAGGGCCCGTGCCTTGAGATCCGGAGATCCCGCGATCAAGACCGCGGTCTGACCACTCATTAAAATAGCTACCTGGTTTGCCTACCGCCAGTTGGGATTATTAACAATTGTATATATTTAATGCTCGGAGATATTAGCTATTAGCCACTCCGACAATAAACAAAGTGATTATTATTATTAAATGGCTTGTGAACAGCCGGGCCAGACTCGCAAAATGCCAGAACATTAATTTTTTTTAATATGTCAGTACATTTCTTTTCTTTCGAATGCCGCTGCAAACGTGTCTTATCACCCGCTAAGAAACAACTTTAAACAGGAGAATATGTCGGTTACCAAACCTCAAGAAAAAGCTAACCATTTTAAAATCAAGCACTAGACTTAACTACTATGCACGTGCGTTGAGCATGTCAAAAGTGTCAGTATGCTCACGCTGTAAAAAAGAAATCCAGTTAGTTAACCATCATCTGAGGATGAACTTTCGTCAGTGACGGCATGTAGAAATTAATTCGTTTCGTTTGTTTAATGTTGCCAATTCCGGTTTGGTGATAATGAAAAGCTTCTCCGTCGTGCATAGGTTGCATCGCTTTGTCAGATTGGAGTAGGGTTTCTCATTAGCCAGGATCTTCCATTTAATGGTGAAGCGTTGTTATTTCCTTTTAAGCTACCAGATGTGTTTGCTAAGCTATGTGTTTGTCGTTCTTGCGCGTTTCGTTGTTGAAAGACACCTGATGGTTTCTGAACCTAGCTTTGAATTCCGTGGCTGTAAGACCTATACAGGTTTCGCTTTTGCTGGCAGACGTCACCTGGGCTTGGTAAACGACTTCTTTAAAGAGGCAATTTCCTTCCAAGGGGCATTGTTCCTTCTTCCTACAGGTGCATGCTCTTTCAGCTTGGTCTTGTGTCGGTTGTGCCGAGTTCTTAAAGACAGTTTGGTTGTGTCCCTCTATAATTTGTTGTACGTTCGGCATGCAACTGTAGCTCAGTTTGAGAGTGTTTCTGTTGAAGATTTTCCTCAATTTGTGGCCAGCGGGGAAGCATTTATCGATTAGGCCTAGAAACTCTCTTCCTATCTTAGTCTTGACGTTCTTGTTGTACGGCGGATTGAACCAGATAATTTTCCGTGATCGATTACGTCTTTGGGATCGTTCCCTTTGCGGTGGTTTAAATTCCGGTTTGTATGTGTACCCACTCTTGTACATCACATCCTGATACGGGGTTGCAGCTTCGTTAAACACGGCTTCGTCGGATGAAATCTCTGAGAGCCGTTTGTTAACTGATTCCGGTATATTTCTGATAATGTTGAGAATATGGTTTGATTTGCTATGCACATAGAGTGGGGTGTTTAATGGTTTGGAGTATGGCTTGAATTTTTCCGTGTTCACGGCAACATCCAGGAAGTCGACGATTTTTTTTTTTTTTGCTTCGATGGTGATTTTGCTAATTTCGAACAGACAACAATAAACCGATGCCTACAACTTCCCGCACCCTACAAACAACTCATCGACAACATCAACAGAAAAACAACACACTGATTTACTCTATCACAGTACTGCCCAACGTATTCTACGATACACGTACAGATCTTAGACCCATAGACGGATCGAAACACACCAATCACTGTTTAGTCTTCCCAGCCAATTACATCTAGGTTCAACTGACAGTCGACCAATAATGTGACCAATGACATCTACGACCGGAGTTCTTATAGTACCTACTGACGTTACACAAATCACTTGACTCTGACGATAACTTCCGCATAGGTTGTCAAAATGTCAGTCAATGTCATCTCAAACAGTTATAGTTAGAAGATAATTGGTACAACTGTTACTCAGTTGATCTTTAGTGGTTAAGTGGATTAACACGGTTCTTTCAAAGAGGGGGCTCCGGGTTCAAATCCTGTCCAGGAATGCCACATCAGCTAGCCAATAGGGAGACACTTCCTACCTTCGATCGTGCCTTACAGCTGCAATAGATTTGTCTTTCAAGTACAGTCGAACCTCCACTAACGGACACTTCCCGAATGCGGACACCAAATCGCGGTCCCAGCGATTTCGCCTGTAGAACACTACATATTTCACCTCCCGTAAGCGGACACGGACACCTATTCGGGGTCCACAGGGTCTAAAATATCCTCCCCTAAGCGGACAGTAAACAATATCAAGACACTTTCTAAGGAATTAATTCGGACGGTTCGATTTTAATGGTTTAATCGCACACTGTCTTATACAAAACATAGTCATTTCGATTACAGTTAGCATTTTTTTTTTCATTACAGTACATCAAAGATTTCCTTTTTTTAACTTTTTTTCAAGCCAGTCGCACGGAAATTTGTTTCCTTGAAATTTAAACTTGCAAGGCAATGCCATACCATATCCTGCTCCTCTGCTTATCCCGCTTTCCCGTACCGCGCCCTTCAGGACATTCGTCACCCAATCTCAAACATATCCTAATGAACAAATGGCATCTTATACAAAACCAGCATTTTCAAAGACAAATCTTTAAAACCCCTCCTCTAATTTGATATAGAAAAGGGACGTCTTTGAATGATGTACTTGTTAGAGCAAACTGAGCTCTGAGGTTGTTTGAATTACCTATCTTGACAAATGAGGGTCGTGTTTGGCTTGTCTAGACCTTGACAACTACAAGTTGTCTTAATTAAAAGCTTTAAAAGACTTGTTGTGATGTATTATATGTCCTCTATTCCAACCTTTTTTTTTAACCTCCCATAAGCGGACACCAGGGTTTTTGATAGTTTTGTAAAGCTGAAAGCACCCGTCGTCACAATTTAGGGGCCGCAAGGAGCCTTGGGACAGCCGAAGGCGCGAAGTTACCTAGGGGGATCTGGGGGCATGTCCGCCTAGGAAAATTTCAAAATAGAACACTCAGAAACGCTTTTTCAAGTGTTTCTGGAACCCCAGTTCCCAGGCAAGGCTGGAGTTCACTTAAATTAAGCAAGCAAAAAAATATATGTAATAAGCTTAATCATTTAATCAGAATTGCTAAAGAAGGTAATATCGTGCAGGGAAAAATAGAACTGCATGGCCAAATCTAATACCAAACGCACATGGCGATTAATAAATGAAGTTTAATTAATAATTAAACAACAGACATGGTGCAGAAAAATATGTCGTGCAACTTTAAGATTATCAACTGCGTCAAAAATCTGTATGATCCAAGCCAAAACCGACTCAAAACATTTTTTTTATCAGTTTTTTTACAAACACCAGCCCCAATTTAGCTAATAATATTCCACCGTCTTCAAAATCTCATCGTTCCTTTTTGTTAGAGAATTTTACAAATTCAATATTTTTTGACACAGCATCTGAACAAGAAATCATTGAGATTTGTCTCAGTGTTAGCTCTGGAACTGCTGCAGGACATGACCATGCTTCTATTGTCTTAGTTAAGGATTGTGCTCATTTCATCTGCCGCCCCTCAACTCATATTTGGGAGCTTTAGCAACAACAACGGGAACGGCAACGAGAACGTCATCACAAAACATAAATTCTCATTATTGTAATCACTTCACGACTATTCCAAGTTTTTTAATGTGAGAAAGGTATGGCAGTCCCTCAGAAATGAAAACGTTATGAGCGGCGCTTTATTTAGGGGAGAAAATGAAAAATTATCTTCAAATGCTGACGTCCTTCATAAAACCTCAAATTTGATGATTTCACGTTGTTGTTTTGCTGACGACCGCGAAGAAATAGACAAAAATGAAAAACGCACGTGCCGAGCGTGCAAAGCTATTGTCCTTGGCCACTAAATATGCAAATTTGTGACGTTCTCGTTGACGTCGCCGTTGTCGTTGCTAAAGCTGCCTATTATTAATCAATCTGTCTATGAATTGTTCCTGATCAACTGGAAATGGCTCGTGTTCTACATATATTTAAATCTGGTGATAAGTCATATTTTTCTAAGTATAGATCTGTTTCTGTTGTTGTTGTTGTTTCCTTCCTCACGACGTTAACCTCTTGCTGTTTCCGCAGCCTGTCAGCCTTCAAGCCCCATGATTAGTGACAAAAAATAACTGACAATCACTTTTTTACAGGTTTTCACAATGAATGCACTGTATCTGCGACATAGATCTTATGATTTAAGGGAGCCACAGGGAGAGTCTCGCACACCCTTCTTTCAACGTTGTGTTTGTGGATTGGGCCACGCCATTAATGACATCACTCGACAACTTTTCTTTTCTTTCCGTCTTGTCTTCTTTATGAAAGTGCTTGGTCTCTCTCCAAAAATTTCCGGCTGGTTGATTCTTGAAAAACAGCTGGTTCACGCTGTCGCGTCGCCCGTTTGTGCGATCTTGGTGGAGAGAATTCGAGTTCCATTTTTGTCCCGAAGGCTTGGAAAAAGAAAGTCTTGGCATTTGTGCTCGACGATTTTGGAAGCAGTATTCGTCCCGCTATTTTTCACTCCTTTCTACTTTTGTCAAAATTCGGACAGTGGACAAGGGCGGATGATGATATAATTTGGAATATTGAATGTTATTTTGGGTGTCGCCGGCAGCTTATTGGATATTTCTCATTTGTCTCTTATTCCGTTTATTGCGAAAAATCAAATGGAAGCCGGGGAATTGAGCGCATGGAGGTTTGTACATAATCCTTGTCCTTTATATACGAGTTCATTTGCAATGTGACTGGTTGTTAAGGCATCCTGCTAGTATATAGGAACATGCATTCATGTTGTCGGTCAAATCCGGTCTTAAGACCTCCACACACTCGAGTTATCAGCCGTGCAAAGTTTCAATCGTGAAATTGGCGTTTTGAGCGCTAAAGTTTAAGCGTGCCATCGACGCAGAATATTCAACATGCTGAATAATTTTTGGCACGAGTAAACATTTCTTCTAAGTTTGCACGCGTGCAAGCCATCGCTATACCACCTTTCACCAAAAAGCATGTGTAGTATTGGAGATACGACGAATGAGTATGTCCTTACAACGTAAGGTGTCCCGAATAAAAAATCGAGAATTACTTAAAAAATAGTTCCAAGAAATGACGGAGAAACCTGTGCGTGTGCTTATTGTGCATGTGCTTATTTGGTCTTCTGGACAACATTGCTTCAGCTACTAAATCACTACTTGCCGCCGTATTAATTCGTCGTATCTCCAATACTACGCATGCGTCTTGGTGTATGATGGTAAGGTGAAAGCTTTTCACGCGCACACACTTGGAGGAAATGTTCACTCATGCCAAAATTTATTCAACATGTTGACATTTCGGCGGGGATGGCATGCGTGGACATCAGCGCTCAAAATGCCACCGCACTCTAGGGGAACTTGCTTCCGCCAACATTCACGAGTGAAACTTTGATAGCTGATAGCTGTAGCGTGAAGCGGGTTTCGGGTGGAATCCATTTTTACCTAGGTTGAATATGCGTTCTATCTGGTTTAAAGCAGCTATCACCCTCCAAACAAGGACTGAAAACACCTATACGTTGCCTCAAGCTCTGTCTTACGCATCTCAACACAACCTTTTAATGTTTGGTATCATCTTATCGGTTTATGTATTTCTACACTTATTTCTTCAGTCTCAACATTACAACATAGTAAGGGAACAAAGAGTTGTTTTATGCACTTATTTGTACTTGAACTCGGACCCCGGCTGCAGATCCTGTGTCCTCACCATTACACTACAACGACGAACATTACTGTTGCATAATAAGTCAATTATATCCATGTAAAATAATCAAAACTAATCCTGACCTGACCCTAATTTTTCTCTAGGCTTAATTTAGGCTCCAAAAAAAGTTTCTTCAATTCATCGGAGTGCATATTCTACCTAGGTAAAATGAGGATGATTAATTTAACCTAGGTAAGAACGGATTCAACATGAGAAAGGATTTTACGGGCAACATAACTACATACTTAATTAACCTTCCCCCATTGGGGCTTTTTATGGCCAATAAAACACAATAACCGAGACGGCAGAACAGAAAATGGCAATGACAACAGCTCTTAAGGAAGGTGCCTACTATTTTTATTGCTCATACGTTCTGCGGATCTCAAGATACTCGAATTTCCTATCGGTGATGCTTACCAATACAGGGATATTTTTGCGCGGTTTAAAACTATCCGGAGACAGTAGATCTCACTAAGTACACTTGGTATCCAAAAAGAAAATTGGGTGGTAACCATGCACTTTTGAGAGATAATTTAGCTTTAATTTTGAGAAAGAGCGCCATACATTGCTTTGTATTATATTATTCATGAATTATCTTTGAAAAATACGTGGTTACCTACAATATTCTTTTTGGATTTCAATAACACTTGTTAAGATCTACATTTCATGCATAGTCATAAACCGGGGTAAAAATATCTTTAATTAGTAGGCACCCTCCTTAAGAATTTAATCAGTGATCAGAATGGGTCTTGAACCCGGGATCTCCGGATGCCGAGGCAGGCGCTCTAACTGCTTCCCCAAGGAGCCCCCAGGTGGAGCAAACACATGGACTAATCTATCAACCCCTGGGAGGTCGGAATCCGCTTCCCGCACTTGATAATCATGACCAAATCACAAATTTTAATTTAAAGTGGTAATCAAACGTGCAATTTCCCATTTTAGGACTGCTTTTACCTACTTGAGTGGTATTTCGACTTGTGTTGTGGCTTGGATAATATTTGGTCTGGACTCCAAAAGTCAAATTTCTAAAAACAGTTCCGAGGATTTCATGGTAAAGTACTTGGTGTTAAATTTTTATCATACTTTACTGAAGCGATGGACATTTTATTAACGTTTTGATGGTTGTGTGAATGGCGCAGCAGTAGATTGCGGTCAGAATTCCTACTATTTCTACTTTGTGGCTTCCTTTGCGCTCCTCGGTGTTACATTTTGTAACAGTTCAAGGACTTCTTTTTTATTTAACTCCGGTGCGAAGCGATCTTAGCCAGCCGCAATGGTTTCCTCAACGAAATGGTTTTAGCTCCGTTTTAGTTTTAAGCCAACGTGTACGCTTACCATATTTGTAAATTATGGTAAAGTAGCTCCTATCCCATGATGGCTAAGCCAATAAAAAGTCTTTAATATTAATTGCATTATCCAATGATCGAATTTTTAATAATATCCCTTATTCTTCAGGTAATGACTGCAATATTGGTAGCATTAGGCGTTTTTCTTGCAATGATATTTCATGTTGGGACTAAAGAGCCTCTTGGCACGACCCTACAAACGGGAAATTCCGTGGTAAGTTTGAGCCTAGTCTGTACCTTACTCTAGCTGTTTTCGCTTGAAAATCTACTGCTACATTTCACTGAATCCGTTTTCTCGCCTAGTTAGTGAAGCAGAACGCCTATCATGCGCACGGATTACTGGAAGAAAACAATGAACTCTTTGAGGCAAATGCCAGGATCCATAGCATAGTGACAACTTTAGTCTCAGTCAATGGAGGCCCACTTTTAAAATCTTCAAGATGATGCTACGGGCATTTAATATGCCATTGCATGTGAGATTGTTGGTTCTGAACAATCTCCTAAAATTATTGATTCAGAAGGGATTTCAGTTTTGCCTTCTACATATCTTCCGAAAACCGATGTTTTATTGAGTACTGAGTCCTTAATTATTAAAGTGCGTACTCTAAGACTGAAACAATGAACACTAAACATGGTCATTACCAAGACTGAACCTTTGTGGTTGTGTTTTGAGAAAGCAGTTGTTCGTGGATCTCGGTAAAAATAGTGGTAAACGAGCGCTTGCGGACACTCATTGACATTTGGTTTAATTCCTATTGTGAATCGCATTTTCCTTCCTTCTTAGAGTCTTACATCTTTCACTCCCTCGACTGCTCATGGAGAATTGATGACTCGTCTTTCACCAGGTTGGGTATCTAATTGTATAAACTAGTACATTTACTTGATTTCAAGAAAGTCACAAACAGGTCATTTGGAAAGAGCTTGTTGGACAAAGTTAAATCGTGAAGTTAAAAAAAAAATGTTTAAAAAAGTTAATTGAAAACCTTAAACAATCATCCAATGTTACTTTGTTTGTCTAAGTAAGGTATACGACCCACTCAGTGTAAATTTGTTGCCTTAACAGAGCAGATCTGGTTCAAGTCTCTTCCACTATTCCTCTCGTTTAAAAAACAGTTTCGAGATAAGCTTTACCAGCTTTATTGCATGGGCTCCTTGTCGGTCTACCTAATTTGATTCAATATCCCATTCAAGGTCGCTTGCACCAGTTTCAACAATTCTGAGGGAATTTTTGTTGTTAGAACAATTAACTCTACAACATTGGTTCACGTAACGGCAAGGTTATCGCACCATATGAAACACCAATCCTTGCTTTTATCGCTCAAATCTTTAAAATGATGATTTAAGATAGGAGCGTTTAAAGACAAAAAATATAGCGTATTTCTAGATAGCTCTGTTGTTGCCATGGCAATCAACTACGCCACATAAATAAGTGCATCTTGTTAAGCATTCATTGGTGTTTGGAGTGGCACCATGACACTCTCTATACGTGTAACAGTGGTTGCCACGTGAAGCGTGGTATATGTTTTTGTCCGTGTGCTCTCCTTCACAATGGCCGCTACGATTCATTAAATGTTGTGTTCACGAGTGATCCTTATCGTGTTCTTCACTCTCCATGCGAATCAATCAACATATCACACGTTAATTTCACAAGACATATTAAGATAACGTGGATTACGAGGGTCAATCCTCAGTAATTCATGAGTGAATCGTTCTAGTAAGATAGTCACTCGGAATTGTCGAAACTAGTGTGAGCCACCTTAATATTTAATCACGAGACCATCAAAAGCGGCCGAACCATACAGAGACCAGTCCAGTAGCACTTAGACCTTGAATTTCACTCACTGATGAGTCTTCCTTGCTGAATTACAGGATTAAATACTGCGACCAGTAGTGAGCGAGATTGTCCATCGCGCAGAACTTATTGTGTTAGATGGACGGCCATCAGTGACCAGAAGGAAGAGCCAGCGTCAGCAAAGAAGGCCGCTGTTCCGAAAGAAAATCTTTCATCAAGCAATGTTAACTGCGCTAGTGTTGACAACAGAGGTTTTTCTGGTAGTATGAGTGCGCTGAATTCAGGTGCTCATTCGGATGACAAAAACGTCGACAAAGTTCCAGCACCCATCAATCTCCCAGCTGTTTCATTGGAAACCAAAGGTGTTCCTTTACCCGAGAATAACGCAAAAATTAGTCCTTTTATTGTTTCACGGGGCAGCGAATCCGCTCTTCCACCACGAACTCATGCCAATAGGATTATACAAGAGTGGCTTATTGATCCGCGCTTATACATGGCAAGTATGGGTTTATTTGGGTGACAGCCAATGAAACTTCAGAATTGAGGTCATACGTATTCCTCTGTCGTGAAAGCCAAATAAAGTTCACATGTTACATATTAGTTAATTACAGAATAACCATTCTGATATTGAGATTAAGCCTACTACATTATGTTGATAAATATGATAATTTATGCACAGTGCCGGCAAGGCATATGTGGTATGAACCCAAGATGCAGCGTGGTGTACGTTCTGTGCATGTGGTCTCCTTCATAATGGCCGCTGCGATTCATTAAATGTTGTGTTTACGAGTTATCCTTGTCGTGTTCTTCACTATCCACGCGAGCCAAGCAACAAACCACATATTAATTTCACAAGTCATCTCAAGAGAACAAGAAGTAATTATAAGAGAGCGAATCCTCCATAATTGACCCTATTCCGATGAAAATTATTTGAAATCATCTTTAATTAATACGTTCTGTGTCATAATGCGTGGCTATTGGTCGCTTGCTATGAAAGTGGATCGCGCAGTCATGGGATCAACAGATCAACCTTTGCAGCCGGGGCGCAATCTAAAAATAAATTTCAAATAATTACCATAGGACATTAGGTTTTACAATCTAATCATATATTCTTTTCAGCTACAATCGCAGGGGATTATATCAACGCAGAGATCTTGTTAAAATTATTTCTATCACTTAAAGTAGGGTTGGCGAGGCTTAAAATCGCACGAAATATAACAGCGCTCAACAACAGTTCATGGCACTAATAACAATATAAACATGAAAAAATGTCCATTCTGATCAACCTCGTTCCCAGGGTCTCTCTTCTCAGCCTCCTTTGTTGAATTTCATATGTAGTACATAAAATACCTTGCCGATGCTCGTTTGACCACAAATCTAATGCGTGCTGATTTCCTCAACCGCAATGATAACAAGGCCTACATTTCCTCCCCCCCTTAACACATATGTGGCTTACCTCCCAGATTTTGGGAGGCACGTGACCAGCCTGAACCAGGGTCTTCCTCCTCAACGACAAAGGAGTCAAAGAAGAGAGACCCTGGGAACAAGGTTGCATTCTGATTGGCTAAGAGAAATGCAATTTTAAGGTAACACAGTACACAAAGGAAGTAATTGCAATTGTTGTGTAGTCACTCTGCAGTGAAACGAAAACAAAATAATTCCTAACTTAGTATAAATAAGAAAACATCAGTAAGATAGGATGGGGGCATTCTCGTTTATTGATCAGACATAAATAGCGCCAGGATAGTTATTGGAACACAATAAATGTAAGAAACAAAACCACGGAAAGTTACTAAAACAAATCTACATACCAGCAGAAAACTGTCTAACACTTTTTTTTTTAATGCAAAAAAGTAAAAACCCAAGGATTCTGATTTGTCAACCATCAAAGAAAGTCACAGATAGCCAATCAAATGCGACCCGTGGATGACCCAAATTCGAGCGATACTTCTGAATTGCGATAAGCTATATCGTTTTTTTTCATGTATATTATGAATAAGAAATCACATGATTTTTATCGTGAAACCTGGAATAAATGAGCACTCGTAAATTTTTCAAATACTATAAATTGGCCTCGTGCAATTTTGTTCATCTTTGAGAAAATTTACTCGTGCTTATTTATTCTAAATTGGCTGCACTTGAAATCATGTGATTACCAATACTGAAACAAATGAAACCGGTGGCTTATACAACAAAAACTAACAGCACTTCTTTTTACAGCCCAAGACAACACTGAAGCTCAATGCCTCTCCCCTTTTATGATTATGCTTCAGGTTGCCGTCGTGTATTCCTGTACAAGGGCCTTACAAAATCACGCCTACTCTTATCTGCCGTTTTTCTTCATTTACACACTTGCCCTTAGTAAGGTGTGTACGGATGTCAAATGGCTGTATCAATCTGCCATTTTATTATTTAATTTTTTTTTTTTCACAAACTCGTTAATAATTCACGAGCCTAACAGCCTATCAAAACATCGCTAAAACGTCACGTGTATGAGCTTTATATTCTGATAAAACATTCCTCGTTAGTATACTTTATATAAAGAATACCAATAAGGCATAGCTTGTTTTTCTTGTATGCTAATATTCACCTCTCACAAATAGAAACCATTGTTTTGAGTCCAGAGGGACACGCTCGGTGTGTGTAATGTTTTTTAAGCCGTTCAAAAAACTCGCAGCACGTGTTAAACCCCGATAAAACACTGCTGCTCATTTTCTAAACATTACTTTAAAAATAGTCAATTTTCGGCCATAGGCCACGAAGAAGAAACGGTCATTTAAGTCAGATACGATATCGCCAGTGACTGCTCTTCGTCCAGCTGTGCGCACTATCGCTTAACTTTTAGAAAACTCTCTAAAATTTAAGGCCAACTATGCAAAATCTTTTTTTTTTTTTCAAAATTTTGTAATTTTACAAATATTATTTACTATATAAAAATTCCGAGTTTATTGGAAACAGTTGAGTGTAAAACCACAATTGTATCTTTTTTTCGGTTTTCAGGAATCCATTGCTTATCTGCCGCTCATTATGTTAATCAGTGCCACTGTATCTTCTATATTTTCAAAGAAGTTTCTTGGGATAATTGGAAACAAGGTAAGGTAGATTAGATAAGGTTACTAGGTAAGATTAGGGACAGAAAAGAACACAAACAGAAGTCCATAGCCTATAAGTCCACAAATCTCGATTTGCGATCTGCGATCTGTCTGTCTGTTTGAATTTCAGCATAATCCATTTTTAGAACGGCTACTGCTAGATTTTTTGCGGGAAAAAGGTGGCGGTATTGTATTCCTTGCAGAATTCAAAATATTCCATTAAGCACGAGCAATCCCTCCTGCGACTGCTTGGTTGCAAACCAACAGAAGCGTTGCGGTCATCATGCCCAATCTGATTGGCCATAATCTGGCGAGACCCGTATTCTAATAAACCTTAGAGAGTTTAAGCAAAGACGATGGCTACGGCTACGGCTACGGCAACGCCACCAAGCAAGAATATTATTGGTTCACAAAGGAAAATACTCGTGCTGCACGTGCAACACGAATTTCTGTGCATTTCTCTGCCGTACTCCGCAAAAGAACAACGTGAAATCACCACACTTTAGGCTTTGACGACAACGTGAGCATATCAAAAAATGAATCAGTCCTTTTTGGTTTTGACTTTAACACCGTCCGTACCCATTCAGTTACAGGATAGTTCGCCTCGAAATACTTGGACTGACGTTTTCGTTGTCGTAGCCGTCGTCTTTACTTAAACTCCCTCTTTTTGCAGATACGGCGGCCATTTTGATTTCTATTGTTTAAAATAGCTATTATGGGATGCCCAGGGGGCAAATACATATTAATCTTCCCCCTGAACATCCCTACCCTGGGTGCTAGAGGAGTTTTTTTTCATGGTCGAAGAGAACGCTCAGCGATTTCAAATCATCGGTCGAGGACGAAAAAAAAAAAGCCTCTGGTTGCACGACCCCAGAACCTGCATATTGCAAATTTCTTTTGCGATCACAACACCAAGAACCCATGAAAACGGTCCTGTACAGGGATACCATTCAACATGACTACAATCTCCGTTCAGGACGTACCCGCGCACCGGTGGCTCAGTTGGTTGAGCATCGGGTTGCCATGCGGGAGGTGGTGAGTTTGACTCCGGTCGGACCAACACTCAGGGTCTTAACATAACTGAGGAGAACGTGCTGCCTTTGTAATTACATCCGCAAATGATTAAGACTTTCAAGCCTTCTCGGATAAGGACTATAAACCGTAGGCCCGGTCCAACAACCCTTTAATGTTCACAACCCAGTGGGACGTAAAAGAACCCACACGCTATTCGTAAAGAATAGGGAATGGAGCATGGAGCATGGAGCTGTTGTGCCGGTGAGGCCTCATTTCATTCATTCATGTGCTGGGTGAGATCACTTGAATGGACTGATAGTGGCTGCCAGCGATGCCTATATATGCTGATGTCCGATGTCACCCATAAATCACTTGCTTTTAAAGCGCATTTGAATATGTTAATAGAAAATGTGCTATATAAATTCATTACCATCACCATTACCATTGACCCCTAAACTAAACACGAAGAGATTTAGCGAGTTTGTAACAATCAAATTCAGTAATTGTGTTATGTAGTATGATATTTAATGTGTAGCTTATGCGATATAACTACTGTTATCCGCGATCTCCTGTCATTGTAGTTGAGTTGCTTGCTTGCTTGCCTGGTTGCCTGGTTGCCTGGTTGCCTGCTTGCCTGCTTGCTTGCTACAAGCCGGCGTTCTCATGCGCGAATCGATGAGCAAAATAACTTAACTACAACTGATTAAAATGGATCTTTTCACGTTGTCAAAGCCGTTGCAGTGCGTGAAGGCACTGAAGCAGCACACGGACCATCGAAACAGTTTGGCCTTTTCTTCTCGGGCCGAAGTCAGGCAACGCTACTTGTCGCAACAGCTGTTGAGAACCGGTTTTTCGATTTGTCCATTCAGTAACTCCCTCGAACATAATGTCCAATCAGCCAACAAGGACAAATTCTGTCCCAATTTGATGACATGGAAATGTGGTTCTGGGGTCGTGCGACCGGATCTAGAGGAATTTTTTTTTGTCCTTGACGGTTGATTTGGAATCGCTGAGCGTTCTCTCAGACCTTGAAAAAAAAAATTCTTCTGGCACCCAAGGTAGAGCATCCCATAATGGCTCTCCGAACAATAGAAATCAAAATGGCTGCCGTGTCTGCAAAAAGATTCATTAAAAAATAGAATGTGGTTCAGCGTTGTCTGTACTCTTGTCGACAACGCGGGATATTCGTCATCACAATGACCAAAATGCTGTAGACTCACGATGCGACAACGCCGGATATTCGTCATCACAATGACCAAAATGACTTACGATGCGCAGCTTTCATACTGTACGATACTCATTGAATCCATATTAAAATCGAGTCAAAGTGCTCACTCAGATACTTGTTGGTTTCCAGTCGAAAATCGTTGCACTGTATCGTAGATATTACCGTTCAATACCTCGGATACATTTTTTACCGAACATGGTTATGTTGGTGTTATGTTTATTGTTTGTAATATCCAAACTGGTAGTACTAAAATAACAATAAAAGAAAATATAGAAATAAAAATGGATTATGAACTAATCAATTGAAACCACGACCCGCGGAAAGTAGCGAGGAATGTAACATTTGTACAGTGTTACATTTTAAACCTTCTTCAGTCCCTCCTGGACAGTCTGCCATGGCCCCGGTGTTACGCAACGCTGAAAAACGCGATAGCTGCCATAGAGTTTTCAAGACGTATATTTACCAAAAAAATGCAAATTACGGCAATTGCGAGCACTGTAAGACCACAAATGCAGACCCAAAACAGTTGAAGTTGGAACGTTTTTCCTAACTCGGACCCAGGCCCACTCTGGCAAGGTTAGTGCTACAAGGCCCCACGAAAAGTCGCCGCCAATTTGAACAAAATTGTCACTGCCCCAGATAAGTAAAATTTTACAAAGCTCAATTCTAATTCTACCGCCATGTCCTCGTTACTTCCCCGCTACGTCCCGGGGTCTGGCGACCGTGGTTTCAATTGCCTAGTGCATTAGTGAGGTGCGTTCCATTTATTGGGAGCTTTAGCAACCACAACGGCGACGGCAACGAGAACGTCACAAATTTGCATATTCAGTGGGCAAAAACAATAGCTTTGCACGCCCCGCACGTGCGTTTTTCATATTTGTCCATTTCTTTGCCGTCGTCAGCAAAGCAACAACGTGAAATAACCACCGGCCACTCCTCTGCCAGTGCTTTGGTTGTGCTGTTGCTCCACTGCATTGATGCGCTTCGAGGAAAGAGGTACAAGAATTTTTTTTAGGGTAAATTCGTATTTTTTTTTAATCTGAACACCGTCAGGGAGTTTTCTTCATATCCACGAAGTGAAGCAACAGAGCTTTGCATTGATCATCGCTCCAGTCAAGAGTCAAACAAGTGAAAATCAATTTTTATTCCTCTTGAGTAATCTGGGTGTCAGTTTTCTTTTTTCTAATAACAAAGAGGACAACATTTCCCAGTCTCTGCTGTTTCCACATAAATGCAAAGTAATATTCTATGTTTGGGCAACAAATTCTCTAAGCAGTTTTCCTTCGAACACATTTACTGAAGTCTTCTCAAAAACTTGTAGAACATAATGGCGACTTTGCCCAAGCGATGTGTATATAGACCTTATTTTCTTTAAACTGCCTGGGTAACCTAATTTTCTCGTTACTTCAGTTATAGATAATCTTTAACCTTTTTTAACAGCTCCTCGACCAGTGAAGATTCAGAAAGTTCCTAGTCTTCTGAACAAAGGTGAAGATCCTAACCAGTTGAATAATTTAGCTGTTAACAAAGACGTCGGCAAAAATTGCAAGCGCTAGAGAGACAATGGGTCGAACCTACATTGAACAACTCCACGCGGAGATTTTCTGGGGATCCAACGACGTTAAATGCACACCTTCAATCGACAGGCATTGCGTGCAGTGGAACAACTTTAATATCTGAAAATTTCGCCAAAGCTGAAATTCATGCAACCAGATGGCTATGATAAGCAGTGCGAATTTCCATAAGAAAAACAAGCAGTCGCTTACGGTGGGCCTTTAAAACCAGAAGAAGCAGCAAGCGGCGCGATCAAACCTTTAGAATCCTACGAAATTTTCATGCAGCATATTCTCATAGCGCGGGAAAATTTTATAGGCTATGACTGGCTTTCTACTTGTCATTAAATGGTGGCAAAAGGGGCGAGGTATCACGCGATTACCTTAGACACTCAACTGACTTAAGAGCGCTTTACAAATGCAAAAATCTCGCCCCATTTTCTCCCATAGGAAGCAAGTACATATCATTCAGCTGTGACTTGTTCACACGCACTTGACGGTGCTGGTAAAGACGTTGCTCGCAGATTATGTGCGTTTTTTGTTATTGGTCAGTGATAGAGCCTAATCCCAAAAAAGCGAATAGCGCGATAAAAGAATCGCAAATTTTCCCAGAGTGAGAGCGGTTTTTTTCTTGGTTTTTATTCGTTTACCGAATCAAGTCAATCACTAATTAAGTGCAGGACTATGTCCAAAAATGCAAGTCCAATTTTTACATCCAACACGAAGTGTCCCTGTAAGTCTAAGCATTTCCTACCTATTTCTAACGAAGGAGGTTGGCGTTATTTTGAAGTCTGGGTAAATGGAGGCAGTACGGCAAAGTGAATAGGACGCTTGGCTTGAGTTGCGGAGTTCCCGGGTTCAAGCCTCGTTCTGACCACTGGTTGAATTTGTTCCCGGTAATCCGTAGTTCAACTTCTCGGCCGTAGTTGTAAATAGCTAAATGCTTTGCCTCCAACCAGTTGGGATTCTTAACAGTTGTTGTTGTTGTGTTCTGTCGTTTTGTTGATTGAATTTCATTGGCCCTATGAAAAGCCCCTATGGAGATTGGTCAATTATTGAATAATTGTACAATGCAGCAGTTTATCCTTACTTGAGAAGAAGCATTTGGGGGACATTTTGTGACGTATTTCTGTATTGCGAGACATGAGTGATATTGAAGTTGAGGACACTTCGTGACGCTTATTGATTTGAGCGTGCATCCAATTGTTTGCAACTGTATGTACGTACATGTAAGTGTAACAAGGCAACCGAGTCTTCTTTTTAAGCCACATTGAAAACCAATAGATCATGAATATACATTTACATGTGCAAACGAAACTGAGTTGATTTAAAATGTCATTTCTTTTTCAGAGGCCTAGTGATTAAGGACACTGTTCGACTATTACTCGCTAAAACGTCACTTTCCATATTGGAAGACAAAACTTGGTCAAGACATTGAACTGATTCAGTTTGTCCCTTGTAACTCTGACTGGGTTAACCACAAACGGCCCTGAAAGTTCTACATATCAAGCCTAAGATTGTGTTAAGAATGAACATTTTTTAGTCACGCCATTTCTCCATTGTAACTTTCCCTAACTTTGTTGTAACCTATTACGAATAAAAGGAATAAAATTGATTGAATGAAATCTTCACTGTATTTGTCAGTTATTGCAGTTCGTGAAACCTATGCTGTATAACCATCTTTATTACATAGACAGCTAAGGGAGTGTTTTACTGGAAATTATGCCACTCATGAAATTCATACGAAACTACAACCGGGACCCGAGTGGCGTATTTTCCATATCTTCCGTCGCGGCAATAAAAAGGATATTGATGACGTCACAGTTATTGTTTATTGTTACACATCAAACTCTGAAGAATACATGAGAACAGCCAAAGCCGGAGGCTTAAATGGCATATGGTCAGCAAAGATAATTTGAAAAATTTGCATGAATAGAAGAAGGCTTTAGCTAAAATACTTATACAACTAAATCTAACTACTTAATTTACAAACACACAGGATAATATAATTAAATAAATTGCATAAACAAGTACTCCTAGTAGAATTGTTTCAAATAACAGGAAACAAAACAAAACAAAACAGTCCACAAAGTTTACAATTTAGTCCCGGGGGACTTGATCAGACTATAGAATTAAAGGAAATGAGTTCAATTTTCGATTTTCAATGTACTAACTCAGCATTCAGAAAATGCAGTCTCAACTTTTTTTTAAAGTTACTTAATGTAAGGCTGTTGCGCACTGTTAACGGAATATCATTCCAAATAACAGGAGCCTGCCAGGTGATAGCAAATTGATACTTGTGGTTGGTTTTATGAAGATTAAAACGTGAACGAGTCAAATAATCGTGATATTCATGGTTAAAATGAAGGATTGAGGAAACAGGAGTAGGCAGAATATTGTTAAAATGTGAGAAAACAAAACAGGCCAAATGGAATTTAAAGATAGAATGGAGCGAAAGAAAATTATTTTTAGAGAAAAGGGGTTTAGAAGGTGTGCGTGGGGGTGAAAAAGTAATTATACGGATGGCTTTCTTTTGAAGTACATAAAGTGGTTCAAGGTAAGAAACGTACGTAGAAGCCCAAATTAGAGTACAATAATTGATGTAAGGCAGGAAAAGAGCATTATATAAAGTTTTCAGAGTATCACAAGGTAAGTATCGCCTTGCCTTACATAAAACTCCAATTATCTTAGAGACTTTATCACAGACAACAGAGATATGCGGTTTCCAGGATAGGTTTTCATGAATGATAATTCCAAGGAATTTGTCTTCCTGCACACGTGTGATGGGGGAATTATTTATAGAAATGTTTATATCTGAGAGGTTAATCTGTTTACGACGTGGGTGAAAAATGATGAATTTAGACTTGTCAGGATGGACAGTGAGTTTGTTAGCACTAAACCAAGAAGAAACACGAGTGAGCTCTACATTAAGTATGGTTACTAAGGTAGCCAAGTCATTATGACGAAAAAAGATATTAGTATCATCAGCAAAGAGAATGATTGACAGGAGGTTTGAGACAAGAAAAAGATCATTGATGTATAAAAGAAAAAGTAAAGGTCCAAGGACTGATCCTTGTGGAACCCCACATACAGCCGTATTATATGTAGATGTATGGTCATGAACCATGACACACTGTTGTCTGTGAGATAAATAGCTAGCAAGCCAGGCCAATGGAATTCCTCTAATTCCATAAACATTTAGTTTATCCAGAAGTATTTCATGGTTGACTGTATCAAAAGCCTTCTTAAGATCTATGAAGACTCCGATAGTGTACTGATTGTTTTCAAAACCTTCATAAATATTATTGACAAGCTCTAAGATAGCCATAGCGGTAGAGTGATGAGGTCTAAAACCGTACTGGTGATGATTAAGGATATTGAACTTTGTAAGGAATTCCGATAGCCTGAGGTAAAAGAGTTTCTCAAGAACCTTAGAGAGACAGGGGAGAATAGAAATAGGCCGATAATTTGAGAACAGAGAAGGGTCATCGCTTTTAAAAACAGGAAGAATCTTTGCATCATTTCCGCCGTTGCATATGGCGAACGATAGATTCGTGAAGTTCTCTGAAGCTTACGTAAAATACTCCTCGGAGAAACAAGAAAACGCTAAAAGGAAGGATAAAACTTCATACAACTTAAAATTATTCTAGGAGGTCCTTGCAAGTGAAGAAGAAATGCGAAAATTAAAGAAATTCCTGCTGCCCAGCTGCAAGAATTTTAGCCTGGGACCAGGCTCCGCAATTGGGGTTTCTTGAACGAAAAGGAACGTGCCAGAAAAAAAGAAAAAAATTGTCGCTCGCTTCGCTCTTTTTTTTTTTTTTTTTCGCCATATTCCTTTTCGCTCCATAACCCCAACTACGAAGACTGGTCCCACGCTACACGAATTGGCGATAAAGTTTGTACTCAGTGTTAGAAAAGCGGTAACTAAAACACTGAGTGTCCCCTAACTATATAACAATAATTTACCACCCGAAATAAACTTCATTTATTCGCGCCGCCGTGTAATATCTTCTATGAATGTAGCCTTTCCAAATTGCAAGTCAGCGTTGATGCTAAGCAAAAAAATATAAACTTAAAATATCGTGACAGCAAAGAGCTGGGCAAATCAAAGGCACCCGTTAAAAAATCTAATGTACCCTAACGGCTGACCGTTGTTCGTAATAACAGATTTATTTCTCTCTTTCCAGAACTTGCTCGATAGCTGTTTCTCAGAGACAGAAAATAAGCTGAAATCAAATAAATGCAATGATTTTTGTCAAACACCAAATTTCAGCCTACAGTTTGCAGTAAACACGAAACAATTGAAATCTCGCTTCAGTAATTTCATTTCTTTCTTAGGCCCGTTTCAAACGTTGAACTTTTCACGTTCCGAATCTAATGCATATGAGCTAAAACAATAGATTTTTGTCATTTGCATTAGATTCGGTACATGAAAAGTTCGCCGTTTGAAACGGGCTTCATTAAGATCAAATACCTTCGAATACAACATGGCTGACTGAAAGAAGGTTGCAATCTGCCTACTGCTAAATTGTCTTTACTGGATTACATCTCAAAAAATATACATTCTCCGTTGTGCTTAGAGTGCGTGACATTTTTGTCCCGAATGCCTATTTGCATCTGGTGTGCAGCAGTTCCTTGCAGACCGGCTGCAACGAAACAACTAGCAGGTCATTTTACTGGGTTCCCTGCACTAACACCAGTAACAGCAGGCCGGGGAGATGTATAACTTCACCAGCGTCAGCGGTACTACTCAATTTACGTTTTCCGGTTTCCAAACATGGCACCAAGCGCTTTGGATAATTTTTCATCGTGTAATCTTTGCTTATGTTTTAGAATTCGAAGTTGTTCTTGCACTGCAGAATTGCATGGAGCAAGTGTCAAAGCCTGAAAGAAAAAAAAAATAAATAAATAAAAAATAAAAACGCAAACAAAACAAAACAAGGACAAACGAAACGTTAGACTAATCGTGAGTAAGACTTAGATCACCGACATAATTCCAACCGTTATTTTGAAAACTGGCAGATATTTTAGCGCCCGTGTGCCGAGGAAGAACGTCAAGGAAAGACAAACATTGCGGAGCAGGAGAGAAAAGCGCCCATGCAATGGAATTACAAGAAGGACACAGGCAACTCTTGGTATTTGAGTGCTCTCTACAGAGACTTCTCAAGGGGCAAATAACTAGCAGGAACGTCGGAAAGATAAATGTAGGAGTTACTGTATCTGATAACAGCAAAACTGAATTTTCCACAAAGAACTATATTGTTTCTCATACATTAGGCGTTCTTAACAAAGTAACGGCAACTTGGAATACGAGATTCCATTTCAAACCAGACGCTTTCAAGGGCATCTCTGATCCCTGGCTTCTCCTCTATCACGTCATAAGAAGGCTTTGATAAAGTGAATTGGGTAACAAGCGAAATGATGACAATCTTTCGTGTAGCCAAATCTAAAGGTCTAAAGGTCGCTAATGAGACAAGCAGCCCTTTGCTCTTTCCGCTCTTAATTTGATTGAGTGGCCCATATCGCTGTTGAAATTTGACCGAATGAAAAAATGGCCGCCAACAAATTATTCTTTTTAGCCTGACTAACGCGTGTAAAACTGAAAGAATTTTGGTTGTAAAACGAGGCTAGTCAGAGTAATTATCACAAAGACAAAAGAATAATTTATTGACCGCCATTTTTGCATTCGGTCTGTACTTTAGATGTTTGAAGGCGAATCGTGCGGTGAAAAGGACGCTGCAAGTTAAGGCCCGCTTTAAACGGCTTCAACATTTTCTTTAACGTGCATTCAACGCTTTGTTGAGCCAAATGTCCGGTGCGTTTGAACAGGTCGTCCAACATTGCTGAAAGCGTAAAAAATGTTCAAAGCTTGTTGAAAGCGTTTTGAATCTAGTTTAAATTGGTTTAAACTTCATTCAACATCGATTCAACTTGTCCTTTGTTCTCGAAAATGCTGAATGGTGTTGAAGCAGTTTGAACACTCTGTTCAACAATTGTAGAACACACGCATGCTCACGTCAGCCCGCAAAAGTCAATATGGCGTAGTTTATCTGGACGAGAGAGTCTGTTTTCTAGTTCTTAGTTCCTCACAATCAAATTTCGCAAGTGTTAATTGGTTCTTTTGTTGGCGCAATGTTGGAAGCGTTTGAACGGCATAACTTTGTTTTTGCTTCCAACATTTGCCCAACATCCGTTCAACAAAGTTGAACGAATGTTGGTCAAATGTTAAAACCGTTTAAACAGGCCTTTATTGCTAAATGTTAACGTCCGCAAACGTACTGGAGAGGAGGGAGGGAGGGAAGGAGGGAAACTGGTACTTTCTAGACGCTTTCCAACCTTTTCTAAATCCTCCTTGGCCTTCTCATATTCATTCAAACAAACGAATGCCTGTAGAGACACAAATAAAGAAACTCGCCATCTTTCTCCTTATTTAACTGAACACTGTTGTTGTTGCATTTCTCCATGCCACTTCTGTTAAGCATTTGTTAGTTCTTTAAATTCACGTCAAGTAAATGAAAGAATGCAGAGGTCGAGGCTTGCTCGAATCCCTAAATCTTTTCAGTAAAATTTTGTGATATAATCATGCTGAATATATAAATATTTTTTTTCATCAGTGGTTTTTTAAATTAACCCATCTTTTTTTGCGGATGATTTTAAGCCAATATGTTGTGTCCATTCATACACGTTTGTAAACCAAGTTCAGACCACACAATATGGTATTCGTTCTCTTTGTTTTTCTGTTGTTAAACTTTGGAATTCACTAGCTCTTGATGTAAAGCAGATTATTCCTTTTTTCTAGATTCCGTCAAAACACTAAGAACTCTATCATTGAACGGTATAACAATGATACTGATAATTAATTAGCTTCATTTTATACATAATTCAACCAATCACAAGTGAAACCAAAACCAATCGTGGCTCGCGCGTGCACATTTTCCCGCGCTTTGTGTCGGCTACGTGTAATTACTTCGACTTTTGATTGGTTTACTGGATTGTCTCCGTGCTTTTTGATTGGACAAAGTAATTACTTTGGTTCTGGTTTTACTACTCGATTGAAACTCGCTCTATTGTTGAAAATTGGAAGAAAATGATTACTTCGTATTGGATGTCAAAACTGGGCGTGCATCAAATGGGCCATTTCCGCGTTCATGTTTGCCTCCTCTTCAAAGCGAGTCTACGTGCAAAGTTTTTGTTAAGGTAATTACTTCTACTTTACATATGAATAAAAACTTCACACTTAGACTCGCTTTGAAGAGGAGGCAGATATGAACTCGAAAATGGCTTATTGTTTGCGTTTCTGGACATAAGTGAGGGTCTTCGTGAGCTTTAAATATTAAACCAATCGAAATTCGTTTTGTGTTAATTTGACAACATTTATAAATTTCGTATATATTCATTAAAGATAAGTTGATATTGTAAAAAGTGACGCATGTAACAGGCATTTTAAAAGTAAGGATATAAAAATGAGAAAAAAAAAACAAAAAAATCCAATCTGTGGTTAAAAGCCGTATTTGAATCTAGAGCATCCACAAGCAAATTCAACATCTTAAAGCTGCTGATGTTTCATGTTGAAAATCTTAGCTAAAACATGTGTGCAACGGTGATGCGAAACAAGTTTCAGATCAGGCACTGTACCGTGTAACATGGTCGGTTTCGTGAAACTTTTTTTGAACTTCCGTTGCGAGAAAAGTTTCAAGAAAAGTAGAACCACCTACTTCTGCAACGGTGGCAGCAATCGCAGTGGTGATAAAAACAGGAGTTTCACCGTGAAACCGGCTAAGGCCATGGAAACAAAACACTTCGATATCATTTTCAACGTTAACGAACGAGTTTCGACCTTTTATGTCACACGATGCAACGCCTTCTGAAACTCGTTTTGCCGCGCCCTTTCACACAAGTTTCAGCTAAAAGTTTCAACGTGTAACAGCGGCTTAAAGGACGAGGCCAAGCCACCTCCTTTCTTGTTCCTGTTTTAATCCACTTAAGAATCCCTTCACAGGGGCACCCAACGATAATTTTTGATGAACTTTGTGTTCGAGAGAGTCAAACTATTCTAAGACTGTCGGTTCTAGGTTGCAAAACAGCTCAATATTTCTTTACTAAGACATTTCCTAAAAGATTCGTTACCAGGAAAAAGTACACCCTTACGTTTTCGGAAGGGATATTTGTGCAATTTTTGGCATTTGAAAAGGTCACCTAGCAGTTTCGGATGAGGAAATGGTCGGGTTGGAAGTCCTTAGAAGGTAACGTTCAGCAAGCAATTTCTGAAATGAAGATATCGGTCCATAAAATTCTCGGACACTTCAGTTTTCATATCATATCATATCATATGTCTTTATTTACCCTCGGATTTTAGAGTAGCTAGGTGTAGCTAATATCTCCGAGCATTTACCCTCCCAACCATGATACAACACAGAAGACAGACCACAACACCGGGAACTACATGCCCTACTCTTTGCGACAAGTGTGCGGGTTCTTTTACGTCCCACAGGATTATGAACATTGAAGAGTTGTGAGACGGGACCTCCGGCTTATCGTCCTTATCCGAGAAGACTAGAGAGTCTAACCATTTGCAGATGTAATTACAGAGGCAGCACTTTCCCCTCAGTTATTTAAAGACCCTGAGTGTTGGTCCGGCCGGAGTTGAACTCACGACCTCCCGCGTGACAGCCCGGTGCTCAACCAACTGAGCCACCGGTGCGCGGTTCAGCTAAGATATCCGAACAGATCAAATTTCTCTAGGTGATAAAAACATCTCTTTAGACAGTTTAGAGCCTAGACATCTCGCTCAAAGGCTTTTGGCTTAATTTGCTCGTTGGGTGCCCTTGACTTCAGTTTACTTGCAAGTGTCACATTAATACATAACAAAAGCTTCACAACCACTTGCCAATCAATCCACTGTTAAATTGACAGTGTGTGAACTTACCTGTCCTCTTCTGAAGAGAGCCTTAAGATTTGTGGGTGACATTGCAAGTACCTATAAAGGAATAAACGCGTGGTCAGACCCATGGATCAACTACAGTAACAATAATGAAGGGTAAAAGGAGACACGGGTGGCAATAGAAGAGAGAGGAACAATATAAATGAATAAAAACACCTAGTAATCGTAACAATGACATGGCTGATCCAGTCATATTTATGGGTCTGTCTTATTGTCATAATGTCGCATGCTCCTTGCCTATCCGTTTTGGAAGATGTTTTGCACTGAAGAGGACTTTGTGATTGCATATATGAGTGGATCCCTTTCTTCTTCTAGCTCAGTAATAAGTCAAATGATTATCATTGGTTTTCTACGTTTTACGGCACATTGAACTGAGAGCCTCAGAAGTACCATGGAGAAAATGGCCAATTATGTTCACTTTTAGTAGAGAAACGAAAAACATTCATATGCTTGACGACGTTAGTAACGTTAAAAAGTGGTGGAACTCAAACACTTTTTGCACCCATTAAAAGCAGAATAACTGTAAGGCAAAAAAATCATGTAAACTAAACTTAAAACGAATGCAACATAATTGAAAAAGTTACGATTCAATACCCGATGTTTCGACGCTCCTGGCTTAAGTGTCTTCTTCAGGGGTGATCTACAGTGTAAAGTTGTTTTCTGGCGCTAAACTAAACTTTTCCACAAATACTGGAGGGCATGACCTTTAAGTCATAGACAAGCTGCAACAATTACTTAACAATAAAATATTTCTAACCTTTGTACAGTTTTCAGCAACAAATTCAAACTGTTCACGCTTTCCCTGGCATGCTGCTAAATTTAGGAGGCACGACACTCTTAGTTGTTCAAACTCATCTTTGCTATCCTCAGGTAATTTGTCACCAATTAAGATCAGCTGCTTAAGAGCTTGGCTATACCGTCTGGATGCACTAAGCCAATTGCTGGCCTGTAAGAGAATTTTGTGAAGACGGATGCAAAGATTTTTGTTTTAATGTCATTATTTTATTGATTTTTGTATTTGGGAGCTTTACATTACTTTTACTAATGCCAAGAAGCTACATGTATTTAATTGGAAGGCTATTTATTGCTTATCACCTCTCCGAAATCATCCCAAATGTATCTTGTTGTTTTTAGAATTTTGCATTGAAAATAATTCACTTTTTTATTCACATTGAAAGATGGGAAAAGAGGTCATAGTTTGATTCATGACCAAGCAATGGAGGGCAATGGATCCGATACCAGGTTGACGTCACATATTACTTTGCATCGCTGTTTTCAAAGTACTATCACAATGCACAGCAGTCTGTGACGTCAACCCAGTAATAAACTCACTTCTCTTCCTTGTATGGTCGTACAATGTAGATCAAATTACAACCATTTTTCCACTTTTAGGAACAGTGACTTTGAAGAAGAGTGTTAAGCACACCACAGAATTAGTGTTAAACAAGTGAAGACAATTGTTGAGAGGAAAGGAATTTTTGAGGCGATTGACACGTAAATCATTAATAAGCAGTGTTAGGACCCTTTTGTCCTGAAATATTATTTGTCAAATTAAGTAAAATGTTTGATTGTAATAAACAATACCTAATTTCTGCAGGTAGAGTCCACAAGAAACAATTTGAGGCAATGTTGAGCAAAATTAGAAAAAAAAAATACAATTTGATATGGGAACTTTATTCATGATCAGCCTTCCAACTAGGATTCAAGGAGACGGGAGTGGTGAACTGATGCTAAAATAAATGAAATGACAGGCAAACGTTTGTAAAGAAGAGTAGGGAGAAGATATGAAGGAGGTGGGGAGGGGAGGGAAGAGGAAGAGAGAAGAGAAAAAAAATGGTTTGGCAGGGAAAAAGGGAAAAAATGAGAGAAAACTGGAGAAAAAATAAGCATTTTGAATTGAGCTTTGGTCAGACATTAATTAATAGGGTTAGCTATGGAAAGTTTCATTCTAATAAATAAATATTATACCTTAAAGCAGTCTGTTCCTTTGGCTTTGTGGTGCTTTGCAACTGTTAGCTTTTCTTCTGGAGTAGTATGCCAAGGGTCTTTTGCCTGCAAAAAAAAAAAAAAAAAAAAAAGAATTACAGAAATCGATCAAAATTGTGTGACTGTATAGCAATTAAAAAGGTGGTCAAAAGGAAAACAACATTATCCACCGCATAAATCCTCAAATAAGTAGTGGGGATTTAAAAAATAAAATAAGTGTGTGATGTCTATTCTCAGATGATCCCTGGTTCACTGGCATCAAAGCCAACCTACATGTACAACACTGTACGAAGAGGAGAAAGGAGGAAGAGAGAAATCAGCCCAGCTAATCAATTTTACTTGCAGTCTTGAGCATGAAATTATGAAGGGCACGGCTCAACAAGATCAGGCCAAAGGAATATATAAGGCACCTCAACCAGTTGCTAAATATGGCTATTGGCCATTAACATACATACATACATACATACATACATACATAAACTTTATTCAAGTGTCTATAACTATTTAGCTCTTAGCTAAGAGCTAATTGGGGACACTTAATTAAAATTGATCAATAAAATTAAGATTAAAAAGATAAAATTGATAGATACATGTAAAGATTTACAAATTTAAATAGAGTTAACGATTAACTGTAAAAAGAGTTAATTATTTACAATGCTACTAACATTACTAATTTAGTTAAACATATAAATAATTTAAAAAGGGACTAAAATCAGAAGTTATCGTCAGGACTGGCACACTTGACAATTACAGCTCCCGTCCAATAATCCTTTTATGTCCATACCTCGGATTGCGTGTTTAAATGCTTCAAGGCTCGTTTTTTGACGTAAGTTAATATTTATTTTACTCCATAAATACGGTCCTAAATATCGGATACTATGTTTGCCGTATTTTGTAGTGTTTACCCTAGGGATAGAAAAATCCTTGTTACGTAAATTGTATTTACTATTTGAGATAGGGAAAATGTCAATTATAGTCTTGGGTACCAAATTATGTTTCACTTTATACATTAAAATTAAAATGTCTTGTAGTCTTCGATTTTCTAAACTCGGTAGTTTTGCCCATTCGAGGAGCTGCTCGTACGTTGCTGTTTTATTACTGAATACAGCTCGCAAAGCTCGTTCCTGTACCCTCTCTAGCTTCTTAGTGTCTGATGCTCTCGAAAAATGCCAGACCATGTGGCAGTAGGTTAAATTCGGTAGCACCCCAGCCTTGTACAACTGAAGCAAGGCATGAGTAGGAACCAGTTTTTTGAGTCGATTAAGAACACCGACTTTGCTTCCTGCTTTCTTACAAATATCACTTATGTGTGAACTATAGTTCAGTCTACTGTCAAGTGTCACTCCAAGAAGCTTAAGGGAAAGTTTAGATTCGACATTCTCACCATCAATTGTGATATTAATTGCTGCAGCTTCCGTATCCCTGTTACACAAAATCATTGCACCATACTTTTTATGATTGCCTTTAAGATAATTCTCATTATACCATCTTGATATAACTACACCCTCGTTTCTAAGAGTCTGCTCTACTTGGGATATTGATTCAGCAATAACATAAATCTGGTGGTCGTCGGCGTACATTGAGATGTTTGCATCCGTTATTTGATATGTCAAGTCATTTTGAAATATATTCCATAGCAGAGGACCAAAGGATGAGCCCTGAGGACATCCTCTTCTCATATCCTTCCACTCACTTACCACTGAATTTAGTTTTACCCGGTTTTGTCTATTTGTGAAATACGAACGCATGAGACAAAGTGCTTGCTCTGAGAACCCATATGCTTTGAGCTTATTGATCAATAAGGACGGTTGCAATGAGTCGAAAGCTTTACTCATATCGGTGGAGAGTATGCCAACAACTTGTTTATTGTCCATAGCTGATTTCCATTCTTCTGTCAGTCTGATAATGGTTGTTTCGCAGCTGTGCATTTTTCTATATGCTGAAATGCTAGAGTCGAGGATATTGTCAAAGTGCTGATAAACTTGCCCACTCAATAATTGTTCATACACTTTATCCACTGTGCTTAAGAGTGTCACAGGTCGGTAGTTCATTTCATTTAGTGGATCTTCATTTTTAAATACAGGACACCATTCACCTTTTTTCCAAGCATCTGGCCATATACCTGAATCGATGCTTGTATTGAATAGCATTGTTAATGAATCTGCAATCCCTGTAGAAGCAAGCTTTTAGGTGTAATAGAATCCCATCCACAGGCTTTTCTAGTGTTCAATTTTTCCAATGCAGATTTTATTTGAGCACTCTTTATCTTTCTAAAATGAAATATTGGTCCTTCCTGTTCATATACCAGTTTTAATGCTTAAAATTAAATTGATGAGGAGGGAAACTTGTCATGAGTACCTGGAGGAAAGCCTGTTTGAGAATGACTAAAACTCAGCCCACATGCCCATACATTGTACTTAACTACAGGTTGAGGTGGATAGCAGGGATGACCACTACACTTGAGTCTGCATCCCTGTTACCTCAGGGACAAGTGAGGAAATGTGTTATACATTTCTCTACAATGTCATACTTTTGATGTAAAGGGGATAAGAAGAAGAAGAAGGAAAAGACGAGATTAAATAAGAATAAGAACGAGAGCAGTGATTCTCCCTGGACAAGTCAAGCAATTGCCTCTTATAAACACATGAACCATTCTGAGGCTACCAAGGGAGCCTGAATTTTTTGGCTACCACTGGATTCGAACCCATGATCTCTGCGATGAATGTGCAATGCCATGTACCAACTGAGATCATTTATTCCTGTGAAGAACTCTATGAAAATGAACGCATATTTGAAGTGCGGGTTAGAGACAAATGTCAGAGAAACGATCCTTGCACTATAATGGCTGGACATTTTAAGCAATTGTTTCTTATAGACACCTGACAAATACTGTTATGCCTGCAGGTGGATTCACCAAGTCCTTCACAGGAACAAAATAAGCCCAAGAAATTGACCTGGTCCCGGCTGACTGGCTTCATAGCTCAGTTGGCAGAGCAGTGCACCAGCATAATAGAGGACATGGGTTCGAATCCTGCTGGCACTGGAGTGACCTGCCTTTTTTATTCTAATAAGAGACAATTGTTGCTTAAATTGCCTATAGCCCACACTTCAAATATACATTCATTCCTTCAAAAATGTTTAAAGAAACTTGGTAGTGTTCTACATTAATTTAATTCTTACAGCTACATGTATATTTTCCAGTGGATGATGCTATCCACCCTGGGGTACATAGAGAGAAGCCTAAAGGGGAGATAGGCCTTCGGTATTGGGTGATACAAAGACTGAAACAATATTAATAATGTTCTCCTTGCAATAAAGTACTAGTCGCTAAGAATTGTGTCAATACTGACCTTTAAAAATGAAAGGAGCTCAATTTCACACCACAAGTCACCATCCGAAAAACTGGCAAATTCCAGGTTACCATTTTCCTTTTTGTGGGGTATGGCACAGACTTCCTTGGTGTGCATGCATTCTAAACATTTGTCAATGGTCTCTGAAAACTCATTGTCTCCTGGAAAAAAAAAAATTATAATTTATAAATTAAATCAGTCATTATTTTACAGTGAAGAATATATCTTTCAATAGTTTTTCATACAATACAGCTTACATATAGAACAAGATTTGTATGATCATTCTACCTTAAAATCAAAAGAGCTGCAGCTTCCCACTGTTTCACACACTCCATTCGTGGTGTTTGTGGATATCATTCATTGACCAAATGAAGAAATATTGGAATGTTGTGTAAGGAAACCCTTGTAACCATGGCACATAGTGATACAAAGAGTTGGATTTTGGTGCATCTGAAGTAGACAACGAAGCAAGTGCATGGTGGCTGCCACATACATGTAGAGATGGACCACAACACAATAAAATCCTTGCCCCAGCCTCTTTGCAATTACACTATGTGGATTCTTTAATATCAAATGGTGTAATAAATAACAACAAGGGTTGTAAGAAAGGGCCTATGTGTGTATATTCATTTATTACCGTAGTTATTCGCTTATAAGGCGCACGGTTTTTTCAAGAAAAATCTGTCTTTGGGTGGCGAGTTAGTGCTAAAATTGGGGTGCGTCTTATAGCCAAGTATTTTCGCGCAACAAAATCTTAAGATCACAATTTGAGAAGAACTTGCAGTTTAAACAACACAAGAAAAGGACACTAGTTGTCAATTTAAAAAAAGAATAGCACTTTTAGAGACCTTTAGAACACTAAACGACGTCAAGAGAAAAGTAAACAAACAGAAATTTGCATACATGCTTAATAGCACGTGCTCAGTAACGTGATACCCATGAAAACAACACAATCGGTTAAACCTTGTTTCGAATTCCGAGAATCATGTTTGTCGCTCGCATGAAAAGTTTCTTCTCTGAAAAAACAGTGTGGAGATAAAACATACCTTCTTCGTTCATCCAGCCTTTCTTGTGCACTGAAGGTTGCATCCTTGGTGGCGTGTTGATATTCAGCTGTCGAACACCTTTGAATATGACTTTCGGTGGGAGTTTAATGCCGTTCGCTTTCGCTTGAAGTCTGAAGTCTGAACTCTGACTATTTATTACGTCGGAAGGTTCAAATAAAAGTGTATGCGTTGTATGTTATGATTTTCAGGTGTCGACTTTTAGCTTTTGTTTTTGCGTATATCTTTCTATATTTTTTACATGTTATATAATAATAATATTGCATGTGTTACGTATATTACGTGTGACTTTTTCACTTTGTTTACGTTAACAAAAAGAGTTCGCATGCCAATTGTATAAGGATAATTGTTCTCAAATTCATCACATCCTTTTGATAACTCTCAATTTTCGGGTGCGTGTTATAACCGAGTATTTTCGTGTAATTTTCAGTTTGAGAACTTAGCTTGATTAAATTGCAAAGTTTGGGGTGCGTCTTATAACCGAGTGCGCCTTATAACCGAATAACTACGGCACCTGAGAGGGATGTCGAGATTTTAGAAATTCAGATTGATGAACATTACTTAAACAGCAACCAAACATGGGTATGTACCTTCATGAGAAGGCTTAAAAAATCTCACCATTTAAGTAAGCATCACGCTTCTCAAGGTAGTCTTTAGATATCCGCCTTACGATGCTCAGTCTTGCTCAGACTGGGTACTAATGAAAACCATGAGGTGCGCGATAGTCTTTGCACATCTGACATATGTCGTCATTCAAAATGGTGCAGAAAATACAGACAGTAGACGAAAAAAAAAAATCTCCAAAAAGGTTACCCTAGAAACCACAGGACACCCAAGATTATGAACTGCATTTTCCTTCATCGAACGCAATTAAGTTAGAACTTTCCCCTCAATTATTTTAAGACGGGGTAAGGAATTGCTACCCCCTGATATACTCTACCACCCTGGCCAATCAAAATTTGCTTGTAGACTATTTAACATAATGTCCATCTACTCTGGGATTCATGAATTGACCCCCATTTGATCTATTTTCAATTTAATGGGTGCAAACATCTGTGCCCCTTGGACACTGTGTTCCATTTTAATCTGCACCCCTCCCCCCTCCCCCACCCCCTCTCCTCCAACCCCCTGCAGGTACTGGAAAGCATTTTTTTGAATTACTTAGTTTTCCTTGTCCTGTAAATTTTGTTCTACGTAAGCTGTGCTCCGATACCTGCAGAAGGAAGAGGTCAAGGAACAGTTTCATCAAAGAGGCTGCCAAAATTTAAATCTCAAATGCACCGATAAAATGACTCTTCCGATTTTAGGGGCTGCAGGTAAAAAAAAAAGTGGGGTAAGGTAAGCTTACAGAATAAATTAATATTTCGCCACATTATGAAAGCACACTACGACACACTAAATTTAGAAATTTCTATTTAGAATGGCCTACATATTTACCTTCGCCGATCACAAAATATTTTTCGCTTGTATGTGACACAGAATCATCTTGAGGAAATATTTTCAGTTTTACTATACAAAGACAAAATTATATTAACACTTGAGAAAATCATGCTTACATAGCTACATGCAGACCAATGATATGTTGCCAAAACTAACTCTCTCATCAAGACGTTTTGAGCGACCAAATTAAAAACGCAAAGAAAAAAAAAAGACAAAATAACAAATAACCTTTGCACGAGGAGCCGTAGTTAGGTGTTTCTAATCCAATTCCTTTTCGAATTATAGTTCTTGGGAAAGCGAAGGCACCACTATCGTCCACCATATTCCACCTTTATCATCCGCCATTTTGGAATCTTCAAAGCTTTCATTTGATTGGCTTTTGGAAACAAACTTGGCCAATAGCAATTGACGTTTCACGTCCTGTAAAATCGAAACAACATGTGGACTTCCCAAGAAAGAGTAAATTTCCGCAGATTTTATGGCTGAAACGAGCTGTGAATATGGTCCGGCATTTGGACATCAATTACGTGTTTAAGCATCCTTTTGAGAAAGTTACTCGCGCTTACTTCAAGAAGGTAATGAAGTTGCCCCTGTCGATCGGTGTCCATGCCTTGTTAATTTTTCTCAGTCACTTTAAGCTCGGTGTCTGACATTTGCAGACTGTAGACTGCAGACTAACCCTAAATCACAATTATTGAAAGATAACCGTTTTAAAATGGGTTCTTAGACTTAAATACTGTTTATCAGCGCTATTTGAAATGGATGCTTAATAGACTTAAATACTGTTTATCAGTGCTATTTGTAGCAGTCTGCAGTCTGCAAATGTCAGCTAGACACCGCTTTAAGCATAATAGGCTTATTGCATTTCCTTTTCCATAATTAACAACTTCGCTATGGAAAGTTGTGACGCCTCGGGCTGAAATGAAATTCTAAACTGCTTTTCAAGGGTGGACATGTTGTTTTTTAATTTAGCAAGCTCTAGAGATTAAGGATTGCTAGGTTGGGGACACTCTGAGGGCTTCATTATTTTTTACTAGTGTTTTCTGAAGAAATCACCTCATTATACAAGCACCTGACAACTGCAGCAAATCTTAATAACCATTCATAAAAGATTGAATAATTTGGCAACTCTCGATTCATATTCATATCAAGATTGACATTAAGGTAGCTAAAACAAAGGTAAACATTGTTACATGGTTATTAATAATTATTGTCCAGTGTTGTCTTGTTTCTGACTTGCCAACCTGATGCAAAATTGAATTTTTACCCCTAAGGGAAATGTGTGTTGGGGATCGGACTGGTGATGGATTTATATACCATACATATCACATACAGTTTCATGGTGGTTTCAGCTCCAACTTGTGTATACCCAAAAAAAATTCGCCAAAATACCCAAAATTTATCCAAATATACCCAAAATTAATGGAAGCATTGTATACTGTATACCTGAAATTCAAAGAAAGTGCTATACCGAATACCAGTATTGAAGCTGCAACATACTGTATACCCGATTTAAAAAGCCCCTGCATGTATACCATATACCCAAAAACCCTGGCCGACCCTATTGAGTGTTGATTACCAGGATTTAAGGTTGTAAGGCGGGCCTATGGTTCGTTGTCCTTATTTGAGAAAACTTGAAAGTCTAACCATTTGCAAATGAAATTAAATACAAAGACAGCACTTTCCCCTCAGTTATTTAAAGACCCTGAGTGTTGGTGTGACTGTTCTAAATTTGAACCTGTGATATCCCACATGAAAGTCTGATGCTCAACCAACTGAGCCACTGATCCTTGGTCATCCTTTTATCATCCTTTTCACAGAGATCTTTGATCACAGGGGGTGATACTTATCAGATTTCACTATGGCTGATGGCAGACGATTTTAATTTACTTGTCAACTTGGGGTGTCCTGGGACAGAGTAAAGTCTGGGTGGTTTTAAGGCCAGTTTGGGTGTCAAAAGGGTTAATTAATGGGGATCGTTTTTTAGAGAGTGAATTTAATAGCATTGTGACATTTTCACATTTTTGTCATGTACACAGTATTCTTGTGGAAAGGAGACAAATGTAACAGCCATAACAGTCTTGAAACATAAAATAGGTAAATAGATAAGTACATGTAGCATTTATATTGTTTCTTTTTTTTTTTTTTTTTAATGAACACAAAGGCAGATATCTGTTTACTCCTGATAGGCTAACAAACATCAGGAAATCAAAGGTAGCCAGCCTGTTCTATGTTCTCAGTCAGAACAAGTCCTAGGGACTCATCAGAAGCATAAAGGGCACAGCTCATAACATCAAGTTAAAAGCATATTGATAAGGCACCTCTGGCAGCCACTATACAGTCCATGTAGCTTGATCTCAGCGTCACAGCCAGATGTAATTAGCTGTGAATAGAATAAGGGGAAAACTGCAGTACCTGGAGATAATAAAGCCCTTGAGACAGGTTGAGATCGTTCAATTTAGGTCCAGTAGTTAGGGCGTTGGGTTTTCATGCAGTTGTCCCGAGTTCAAATCTCATTCAAACCTGGTTTGGATTTGCTTTTTCATTGTAAATAGCTAAGTGGTTGCCTCATGCCAGATGGGGTTCTTAATCACGTTTGTGTTAAGTTTGAATTTTGTTTGAATTGTTTCTTACAGATTATTAAAAGTGGGTTTCCTGTGAACTAGTGTGATATTTATTAAGTGCACTTCCACTATAAACAAAGCATTTACATTTACATTATTTTAGTTCAGACCTCACATACGATGGGAGGCTAAAATCTTGCATGGTAATCAAACCCAAGACTCATAGATGAGAACTTTCCACTTCACCAAATCTGGTTAACAAAAGTTATTTCTCATCCAATTACATTATTTTAGCAGATCAGATAGAAGGTTTTTTTTTTTTTCAAAATACTTCAGCGAATGATAAAAAATGGTCAGCAACCTCTCCCTTTGTTTTTTGGAATGGAAAATTGATTACTCCCAATGAACTAACACCTGATCCATGGAAAAGTGACAAAGTAACCATAAAACCATGTATTGCAACTTTTCAAGTCTCTTTGTTTATAGACCCCGAAACTGCAGAGGAATATGTAGTGAGAAGAGGTGAATGTGTCAATGTTTTACCAGGAATTCTAAGAAAGGTACAGTAACTGTATTAAGGAGAATCCTATGTATAATGAGTTCTAACTTATATTAATAATATAGATGTAAGAATGAATAATTCGTTGGGAAAACATAACTAACAAGTTTCCCGAGTGACCAGACAATGAGTGCCTTGTTATATATTATCAATCACAGTTCTCGTTTTGTTCAGTGAAAGTCTAGGGATACAACAATATACTTTGAAACCAAATCAAACTGAACTCAACTCAAATCAAATTAATCTATGATTTTTGAGAACAGGGGTAAACTAGAGTACCCTGAGAAAAACCTCTCGCAGCCCGTTTCTCGAAAGTCCCGAAAACTTTTCGGGACCGGAAAACCATTTGTGAAATTAGAGACCTTAAGATACCCCGAAATCGGTGTACGGGTAACGGGTAGCGCCATGTTTTTTTCAGTTTGCGATGACGTCATCGACCTTACCCGGTAGACCCAGCCGTTTTCCCGGGGTAGACACCAGTTTACCCGTAGAAGAATTACGAGTAAGACAGGATGGAGAAGCGAGTAAGTTTTTATGACGTTTTAAGTGCAAATGTGAATTGTATGACTCCTTGGCAATGTTATTGCAAGTCTGTTGAAATATTTTTGCCAAATTTAAATTTTAGCTGTAAAGAAAGCGCTTCAAACTGGATTGATTTTGGATCTCAAATGAGCGGTTTGAACTCTGAAACGATATCAATTTGTGGCACATTTGGGGGATTTCTGTGAATTGCTCCAACGTTCGAGTCTCCCAAAAGCACTAGCATTGAAAAATTTTGTATGGGAGTCACTGCTGAAGTTGAAAATCAAAAAAATTGTTTGGCGACGTGCCTTGATCAAATGGCGGGGTTTCGATAACAATTGTTGTGCCCTCGCGCTTTCGGTCGAGGGACTTCCCGCCAAGTTTCTTTAAATAGTTCCATGATATTTCAATAAGCTTGTGTATGACTGAATTACTTGTTGTAGCTTGTTGTTAAGATATAAACTGTAGAATTTGAGTGCGATTTTGTATGTATCAAGCGACATGCATGTACAAAATTACTTTAAAATTACTATAACTTGCTTAGAACTAAAACAAGATCACCTACGGTTCAAAGCAATGTACCTAATTGTGAGAAGTACAAAGAAGTGTGTTCGTTTTCAGAAACCCTCCTATCCACTCTTTAGTATCTTAGAAAAAACCTCACAATGGTTTTTCATTTCTAGACTATGTTTAGATGGCACATAAACCATGATCTTGATCTTCTTAGAGAAGTGCTGGCATTAACCCTAGTAATCCCAATGACTGGAACCTAATTGCTGACAATCTCCAAAGAGCATGGGCAAATGAGGAAATCACACTCAAAGGCCGCTCATGTAAAGAGCACTTTGATGTTCTTCTCTGCCATCACAAGGATGAAAACTCTGCAGCTTTAAAAAAGGACTTCATTAATTCCTTTTTGAGTTTTTACAACACTTTGCAGCCATGAAAATAATGAGCAAATAGCTGAGGGTCTTATTGTTAAATTGTCAGGTCAGGCACTGAGGAGCAGTATAATGAAATTCATCAACTTTTAGATGATATCAGGGCTTATGTTGATGACTTACAGCAGCAGAGCAAGAGGGCAAGAAAAAAGATGAAGAGGATAAAAAGAAAGCAAATGAATTCAGGGATAAGGCTATGGAAACTCTGAAGAGAAGTAAGTTGTTACTCACTTGAGACTTAACTTTTAAAATAGAGGAATGTTAAAAATAACCATCCCTGTTCTGTTCTTTTTCTTTTTTCAGAATCAAGTACTTCAGGCAGTGAGAACTCAGATGATGAGGGAGCAGCTGGCCCTAGTGACAGTAAGTATAACTGGTTGTGCATGCTACTACTTTACTTGTGAATAAAAGTGTTATCCTCGGAAGTGTTCAGTAGATGTATATTCATTCCAGAGCCAGAACCTGGCCCATTGTCTTTTATTTTCTAAAGATTTATGAGCTAGAATGGTACTACTCATAGAATACATAGGTAAAACTGGCCAAACCACCCCCTCTCCCTCAAAAAGTAAATATGAAAAATTAATGCATTATTGCAAACACCCAAAAATTTCTTGTTCATCAAGATTCATTTTTGGGAGTGTAGTTTCATGACCCTTTTTTTTTAAGGGGGGTAGGGGGGTAATTCTCATTTCTGATTTCTTTGTATGTCAAGTCCCTCTGTATCAGGTTCACTGTGGAGTAAAATAAGTATCAAGCTGTTTGCAAAATGTCATTTTGTAGTTTGAAAATGCCGTTAGTTATAACCTTGGTATTTCCTGTGAGAATAATAATTCACACACATTGTGTAATTACCTTTAAATAATTATTATTGTACTAGGGAAGCCAAAGAAAACAAAGCAACGAGGTCGACCAGATGTGATGTCATACCTGTCAGAAAAGAAGGAGCTAGAACAAGCACTGAGAACCCAGGAGCTAGAGTACAAACGTGATGCACTTGAGGCTGAAACTAAACTTAAGCAAGAGCAATTAGAAGTTGAGAAGAGACGCATTTCCCTCCAGGAGCAACAAATGAACATGCAGCTTGAATTATTAAAAGCTTTTATGACCTCCAAAAAGTAGCACTACAAAATTAATGTTAAATGCTTGCATGAGACTTCTTGTTGACTTTTCATGTTGGGTTGGATATTTCATTCTTGTGGTAAGAGAAGTTAAGAAGTTATGGACGTGCTCTTTTATCTGAGTAAAGAAACTTATCAAGGTTTGATATCTGTAACTAAAAAAATCATGAAAAATGTAGGTAAAGTTTTGAGTTAAGCTTGTATTTGTCAGTTTAATTATCAGTTAAGGTATGTGTGTAGGTCAGGGGGAGGCAAGAAGAAGTAATCTGAAGTTACACTACCATATAGACAAGTATGGCAGTTAATCAAAAGAACACCCACAACATAGTATTTCCCAATTGGTTGCAAAAGGACTTTGAGGTTTTTCTGAAAATCGAGAAATGAAAAATATTGCACAACCTTCCCGAATGCCCATTCAACTGATTCCCGAACTTTGCTCATTCTTTTGTTGAACAATTCTTGAGCTGGAGTGAGCATTGCTCCTCTACATGTATAAGGGGCAAGTAAATGCTGTCGGAGAGGGTAGGCCGGATCTCCATACAGGCTGAATATATGTGGAGCTCTGAACTTTCCTTCAAGCCTGGGCATTAAATTACTCTCATGAAGCATGAAGGCATCATGGTGATGTCCAGCAATTGGGCCATATAAGTTTGCTATCAAACCATTTGGACAAACAACACTGAAAAATAAAACGATATTTGAGATATTTTTTAAGTTGAACATTTGCAAAATGCACTTTTAAAAGCAAATGAACACAAGTTAGGTTAACATCCAATTATGAAATGGACAAAGAATAACATATTAGCACTATAATTGGCCAGATGTCCTTTCTACCTGGAATTTCAAACCATGTGTCCGCTTGTGCCCGGAAAACAAAATTCGCTGGTTTCTTATGGGTCTGCAGCATGGCCTCAGTGTGCTATCAATAAAACCCCAGCAGTTGTCTAGTGGACTTCCAGCATTGTGAATGGCTTCTGCAAATGACTGTGCATCAATCCAGTTCTGGTCCAAGTTCTCCAACTTGTGGTTCCACCTGATGTATATGTCATTCAAAACCTCTAAAAAGTAGGGGGGAAAGGTCAATAAACAGGTGGCTTGAAAGAAGACAGTTAGGGGGGTGCTTCAAATACATGGAATACCCTTAATTAACTTTTGATATGTTTTATAAATATTAATACCAGTTAATACTACCAGGGAATACTACTTCTGATCTGTTTATGTCCCATGTGTCTGAAAAACGCACTTAATGATAAGAGTAGGGCCATTTATTTACACAAGTTAATGTTGACTCTCCCCTCCCCACCAATTTCCAACTAAAAAAAAATTTACTTACCTCATGGACTATCATGCTGAGTTCCGGCTCGGGTCTTCCAAACAACTGACACAAATCACACAAACGGTTTGGATATGTCAATCTTCGTAGTAGGATAAGCAGACCTTCCAAGCCACCAGCCACAGTTCCATTTGGACACTTATACACAACAGGTATTGAAAGAGCATCATGCAGTACTCTAAGATCGTTTTTGCTAAACCTGTGTTGAAAAGTTGTAAGGTTTGGAGAGTTCGAATACCATACTTTTGTTATCACGACTATAATTCAAACTCGCACATTTTACGTGTACGGGTACACTATTATCTGTTCCCCAGAGGAATCTTGCTGGCTGGCAAAAATACAGGCGTTTCGATGAGCTGGCTGGAAAATTTATTATTGATAGAGTTTTTGCCTGGGAATTACTGACTTTTTCTAGCAGTTCAACCCGAGCTGGCTGTAGAAACTCTGAAGACTGAAGACGACTAAAAAAAATAAAAAAAAAAAAAGGACCCCTTCCCTCTCCCAGAGAGTAGTCACCAACATACGACGGGTGGTCAGAGTGATTGCGCTTGCGGAAAAAACCTGTTTTGTCGCGCGGAATTCCTGGCTGGGAAATAAATTTGATCAGCTGGCTGGGAAACCAACCAATTTTATCTAGCTGGCTGGGAAATTCCATGTGTGTCTTGCTGGGAAAAAGGAACAGATAATGTTTTCCCAGCAACACTGAAAAACACCTGAAAATGCATTAATAACATTTATTTTCATTAACTGGGGTATAATAATACATTTTACAACAAATTGGTCGTTGGGTGCCCCTGTTAGAACACAGTGAAAACTAAAAGATGACCGGAAACCGTTACTTCATGATAGTAAAGTAAAGATCTCGTTCAGTCGACCCATTCTTGCCAGTATGAGCACAGGCCTCCCAAGCTCAGTGTGAGGTAAAGCCAACGTGGCCTACAATTATATACAGATTTGTATGGGAATCCCGAGAAAAATCTTAAGAAGATAATAGTATGAAAAATCTTCGGTTGCCAACAGTATTATACAATACCGTTGGCAATCAAGAAATTCAAAAATGGCTCAAATCGCGTTGAATCTGAAAAAAGAAAAACAACAAGAACAAACAAACAAAACAAAACAGAAATGATGCGACCCGCAATGGCAATAAGGTAAGGCTTTTAACTGAGAATATGTTCATATAATTATCTTCGTAAGTCTTGAGATTCCTAGAAAAATCCCTATATGTTGTCTTTCTCTCACCTGAGCTTGGGCTGCCTGTGGTATAAGGCGTTAACTTTCTGTTACGATTTAAATTAAAGTGGCAAATTGCAAAATATTTGAAGTCTTTAAACAGTTTTGCTTTGAACACTGAAGAAAATCTAAAACGCTTCTCTTGGAAAACAAATACTCGTCCGGAAAGCGACCATTCCTTCGATTCCTTCCTCTAGTAAAATATCTTCTTTCTTAATTTTTGCACGTGTAAGGTAAAGTCCGCTACGAGACTAGAAGGCTACCAAGCCGGCACTTATCTCCGGTTTCTGTAGCATGAAGCGACTGTTCAGGGACATTGACTTTAAATCGTCGGCCCCTTCTCACATCCCTTTTATTTTCATAATCTTGTGTGACGTAAAAGAACCCACACAGTATTCGCAAATAGTAGGGCATGCGCACGGGGTCACGTTTCCCGGTGTTGTGGTCTGTTCTCTGTGGTATAGTTGAGGGCCATAAAGTTAGAGAACTGTAAAAGGTTGATTGCGTCTTCCTCTCTAAATTAACTTTTGTTAAGTTTCCTTTTGTTTTCAAGTGCTTAGCTTATTAGTTTTTGATCTTGTTTCAAGTATCCTTGCTATGAGATCGCTTGGGTTTTTTTTTTTTTCCCAAAACATTTGTCAGTCTGTGAAAGATTTAGTGATCAACGCTGTGCAGCCTGTACCTGACATGCGCATGACTCTTTACCTGACTGTGACAACTGTAGCCGCGCTGAGACGCCATGCATCCAATCTTCCCCCAGCGATTAATTGTAACTGTTATTGCAATTGTCTCTTCTTAATAGGGAAAAAGTAGTGCCTCATCATCATGTCGTGATTCATTACCTGCCAAATACCGCCGTAATAACCTCTTCTGTAGGTACGACGGTCTTGTCCGTATTTTGAC